>NW_022630995.1:127051530-127361272 GCF_010015895.1 Lontra canadensis | reverse complement strand
AAAAAAAAAAAAAAAAAAAAAAAAAAAAAAAAAAACAAGAGGCTGTACCAAAGGCTAGGGACCAAATCAATACAGACATTGATAATATGTCAGATCTAGAGTTCAGAATGACGATTCTCAAGGTTCTAGCCAGGCTCGAAAAAGGCATGGAAGATATTAGAGAAACCCTCTCGGGAGATATAAAGGCCCTTTCTGGAGAAATAAAAGAACTAAAATCTAATCAAGTTGAAATCAAAAAAGTTATTAGTGAGGTGCAATCAAAATTGGAGGCTCTCACTGCTAGGATAAATGAGGCAGAAGAAAGAATCAGCGATATAGAAGACCAAATGACAGAGAATAAAGAAGCTGAGCAAAAGAGGGACAAACAGCTACTGGACCACGAGGCCAGAATTCGAGAGATAAGTGACACCATAAGACGAAACAACATTAGAATAATTGGGATTCCAGAAGAAGAAGAGAGAGGGGAGCAGAAGGTATATTGGAGAGAATTATTGGAGAGAATTTCCCCAATATGGCAAAGGGAACAAGCATCAAAATCCAGGAGGTTCAGAAACCCCCCTCAAAATCAATAAGAATAGGTCCACACCCCGTCACCTAATAGTAAAATTTACAAGTCTTAGTGACAAAGAGAAAATCCTGAAAGCAGCCCGGGAAAAGAAGTCTGTAACATACAATGGTAAAAATATTAGATTGGCAGCAGACTTATCCACAGAGACCTGGCAGGCCAGAAAGAGCTGCCATGGTATATTCAGAGCACTAAATGAGAAAAACATGCAGCCAAGAATACTATATCCAGCTAGGCTATCATTGAAAATAGAAGAAGAGATTAAAAGCTTCCAGGACAAACAAAAACTGAAAGAATTTGCAAACACCAAACCAGCTCTACAGGAAATATTGAAAGGGGTCCTCTAAGCAAAGAGAGACCTTAAAACTAGTAGATCAGAAAGGAACAGAAACAATATACAGTAACAGTCACCTTACAGGCAATATAATGGCAATAAATTCATATCTCTCAATAGTTACCTGAATGTTAATGGACTAAATGCCCCAATCAAAAGACACAGGGTATCAGAATGGATAAAAAAACAAAACCCATCTATATATTGTCTACAAGAAACTCATTTTAAACCCGAAGACACCTTCAGATTTAAACTGAGGGGATGGAAAAGAATTTACCATGCTAATGGACATCAGAAGAAAGCATGAGTGGCAATCCTTATATCAGATCAATTAGATTTTAAGCCAAAGACTATAATAAGAGATGAGGAAGGACACTATATCATACTCAAAGAATATGTCCAACAAGAAGATCTAACAATTTTAAATACCTATGCCCCTAACGTGGGTGCAGCCAACTATATAAACCAATTAATAACAAAATCAAAGAAACACATCGACAATCATACAATAATCGTAGGGGACTTTAACACTCCCCTCACTGAAATGGACAGATCATCCAAGCAAAAGATCAACAAGGAAATAAAGGCCTTAAATGACACACTGGACCAGATGGACATCACAGATATATTCAGAACATTTCATCCCAAAGCAACAGAATACACATTCTTCTCTAGTGCCCATGGAACATTCTCCAGAATAGATCACATCCTGGGTCCTAAATCAGGTCTCAACCGGTATCAAAAGATTGGGATCATTCCCTGCATATTTTCAGACCACAATGCTCTGAAGCTAGAACTCAATCACAAGAGGAAATTTGGAAAGAACCCAAATACATGGAGACTAAACAGCAACCTTCTAAAGAATGAATGGGTCAACCAGGAAATTAAAGAAGAATTGAAAAAATTCATGGAAACAAATGATAATGAAAATACAACAGTTCAAAATCTGTGGGACACAACAAAGGCAGTCCTGAGAGGAGAATATATAGCGGTACAAGCCTTTCTCAAGAAACAAGAAAGGTCTCAGGTACACAACCTAACCCTACACCTAAAGGAGCTGGAGAAAGAACAAGAAAGAAACCCTAAACCCAGCAGGAGAAGAGAAATCATAAAGATCAGAGCAGAAATCAATGAAATAGAAACCAAAAAAACAATAGAACAAATCAACGAAACTAGGAGCTGGTTCTTTGAAAGAATTAATAAGATTGATAAACCCCTGGCCAGACTTATCAAAAAGAAAAGAGAAAGGACCCAAATAAATAAAATCATGAATGAAAGAGGAGAGATCACAACTAACACCAAAGAAATACAATTATAAGAACATATTATGAGCAACTCTATGCCAACAAATTTGACAATCTGGAAGAAATGGATGCATTCCTAGAGACATATAAACTACCACAACTGAACCAGGAAGAAATAGAAAGCCTGAACAGACCCATAACCAGTAAGGAGATTGAAACAGTCATCAAAAATCTCCAAACAAACAAAAGCCGAGGGCCAGGCGGCTTCCCGGGGGAATTCTACCAAACATTTAAGGAAGAACTAATTCCTATTCTCCTGAAACTGTTCCAAAAAATAGAAATGGAAGGAAAACTTCCAAACTCATTTTATGAGGCCAGCATCACCTTGATCCCAAAAACATCAAAAAAGAGAACTACAGACCAATATCCTTGATGAACACAGATGCAAAAATTCTCACCAAAATACTAGCCAATAGGATTCAACAGTACATTGAAAGGATTATTCACCACGACCAAGTGGGATTTATTCCAGCGCTGCAATGTTGGTTCAACATCCACAAATCAATCAATGTGATAAAACACATTAATAAAAGAAAGAAAAAGAACCATATGATACTCTCTATAGATGCTGAAAAAGCATTTGACAAAGTACAGCATCCCTTCCTGATCAAAACTCTTCAAAGTGTAGGGATAGAGGGCACATAGCTCAATATTATCAAAGCTATCTATGAAAAACCCATCGCAAATATCATTCTCAATGGAGAAAAACTGAAAGAATTTCCGCTAAGGTCAGGAACACAGCAGGGATGTCCGTTATCACCACTGCTATTCAACATAGTACTAGAAGTCCTAGCCTCAGCAATCAGACAACAAAAGGAAATTAAAGGCATCCAAATCGGCAAAGAATAAGTCAAACTATCACTCTTCGCAGATGATATGATACTATATGTGGAAAAGCCAAAGACTCCACTCCAAAACTGCTAGAACTTGCACAGGAATTCAGTAAAGTGTCAGGATATAAAATCAATGCACATAAATCAGTTGCATTTCTCTACACCAACAAGACAGAAGAAAGAGAAATTAAGGAGTCAATCCCATTTACAATTGCACCCAAAACTATAAGATACCTGGGAATATACCTAACCAAAGAGATAAAGAATATGTAATCAGAAAACTATAAAGTACTCATGAAAGAAATTGAGGAAGACACAAAGAAATGGAAAAATGTTCCATGCTCCTGGATTAGAAGAATAAATATTGTGAAAACGTCTATGCTACCTAAAGCAATCTACACATTTAATGCAATTCCTATCAAAGTACCATCCATTTTTTTCAAAGAAATTGAACAAATAATACTAAAATTTATATGGAACCAGAAAAGACCACGAATAGCCAAAGGAATATTGAAAAAGAAAGCCAAAGTTGGTGGCATCACAATTCCAGACTTCAAGCTCTACTACAAAGCTGTCATCATCACGACAGCATGGTACTGGCACAAAAACAGACACAGAGATCAATGGAACAGAATAGAGAGCCCAGAAATAGACCCTCAACTCTATGGTCAACTGATCTTCGACAAAGCAGGAAAGAATGTCCAATGGAAAAAAGACAGCCTCTTCAATAAATGGTGTTGGGAAAATTGGACAGCCACATGCAGAAAAATGAAATTGGATCATTTCCTTACACCACACATGAAAATAGACTCCAAATGGATGAAGGACCTCAATGTGAGAAAGGAATCCATCAAAATCCTTGAGGAGAACACAGGCAGCAACCTCTTCGACCTCAGCCACAGCAACATCTTCTTAGGAACATCACCAAAGCAAGGGAAGCAAGGGCAAAAATGAACTATTGGGATTTTATCAAGATCAAAAGCTTTTGCACAGCAAAAGAAACAGTTAACAAAACCAAAATACAACTGACAGAATGGGAGATGATATTTGCAAACGACATATCAGATAAAGGGCTACTGTCCAGAATCTATAAAGAACTTAGCAAACTCAACACCCAAAGAACAAATAATCCAATCAAGAAATGGGCAGAAGACATGAACAGACATTTCTGCAAAGAAGACATCCAGATGGCCAACAGACACATGAAAAAGTGCTCCATATCACTCGGCATCAGGGAAATACAAATCAAAACCACAATGAGTTACCACCTCACACCAGTCAGAATGGTTAAATTAACAAGTCAGGAAATGACAGATGCTGGCGAGGATGCGGAGAAAGGGGAATCCTCCTACACTGTTGGTGGGAATGCAAGCTGGTGCAACCACTCTGGAAAACAGCATGGAGGTTCCTCAAAATGTTGAAATAGAACTACCCTATGACCCAGCAATGGCACTGCTGGGTATTTACCCTAAAAATACAAACGTAGTGATCCAAAGGGGCACGTGCACCCAAATGTTTATAGCAGCAATGTCTACAATAGCCAAACTATGGAAAGAACCTAGATGTCCATCAACAGACGAATGGATAAAGAAGATGTAGTATATATACACAATGGAATACTATGCAGCCATCAAAAGAAATGAAATCTTGCCATTTGCAACGACGTGGATGGAATAGAGGGTATCATGCTTAGGAAAATAAGTCAATCGGAGAAAGACAACTATCACATATGATCTCCCTGATATGAGGGAGAGGAGATGCAACATGGGGGTTAAGGGGGTAGGCAAAGAGTAAATGAAGCAAGATGCGATTGGGAAGGAGATAAACCATAAGTGACTCTTAATCTCACAAAACAAACTGAAGGTTGCTGGGGGGAGGAGGTTTGGGAGGGGGGGTGGTGTTATTATGGACATTGGGGAGGGTATGTGCTATGGTGAGTGCGGTGAAGTGTGTAAACTTGGCGATTCACAGACCTGTACCCACGGGGAAAAAAATATATGTTTATAAAAAATAAAATTAAAAAAAATTCATGTTCTCTTTCAATAGATATAAATATCTCAGATAGATATTCATTCTATACACACACACACACACACACACGCACACACGCACACACACACACACACATATATATATGTAAGCTCCATGTCCATCATGGAGCTCAATACAGAGTTTGAACTCATGATCCTGAGATCAAGACCTGAGTTTAGATCAAGAGTCAGATGCTTAGCCATCTGAACCACCCAGGTGCCCCTATTTTGCATATTCTTAATGCCAGGAAAAACACTATCTATTTTTAATACTTTCTGTCTAGATACACAGGTATTTTTTAGTTTAGATAGAAAGTATAGTAAAATATGAAAAATGCATAATCTAGAGAATTTATATTCAAACACGTTCTTCTACCCCAGCTAAAAATTGCTATTTTAGACAGACATTCCCTTTTTTTGTTTGAATATAGTTTGGGTTCTTATGAATTGTCTAGAAACTTTACACATACATTTTGAACATATTATTTTTATGTTCCACTATAACAGTGATCTTTCTTTGAAAAATCTAGTAATGCTTTACACTATTACCAACACCAATACTTTAAATATACTTTTAAGTTCCTTATATTTGGAGGATTTGTGAGCAAAAAACATCAAGAGCTAACTTTTTTACAAAGTCATAACTTAGGTCCAAAACTTTTAATTCTAGGTCACCACTGTATGATTTTGCAGGGATGGGGGGCTAGCGGTGGTGGTAAAAATATTAACACGTGAATAAGCATTTTTAAATAGTTGATAATATTTTTGTTAGTGGCAATAGTTAATAAAGCAATACTAGAACAACTTTCTCATATGGAGGTGAAAATTTTATAGCAGGTATTTGATGCCCTTCCTCACAGATGCCAATTGCAGTGACTGAAGTCTTTTTAATATTACACAATAGTGATAGAAATTTAAAAAAAAAGAGAGAGTGAAACTATGTTGAGAGTTTAAACCAAGCAAGACTGAAAATAATGATTTAATTATATGTTATAAACTGAGAACTGAAATGATGATAATATTAATCCAAATAAAAAAAGATCCAGATTACTGAGCAGAATAATCTTTTTTTTAAGGTTTTATTTATTTATTTGACAGAGGTCACAAGTAGGCAGAGAGAGAGAGGGAAGCAGGCTCCCTGCTGAGCAGAGTGGGATGTGGGACTCGATTCCAGGATCTTGAGATCATGACCTGAGCTGAAAGCAGAGGCTTAACCCACTGAGCCACCCAGGTGCCCCCAGAATAATCACTTTTTAAAAGATTTTTATTTATTTATTTTACAGAGAGAGAGAGAATGAGAGTGTAAGCAGGGAGAGAGAGAGGGAAGGGGAAGCAGACTCCAAACTGAGCAGGAAGCCCCATGTGAGGCTCCATTCCAGGACCCTGGGATCATGATCTGAGCCAAAATCAGCCACTTAACTGACTGAGCCACCAAAGTGTCCCAGAGCAGAATAATTATTAAGGAGAAACCTTTCTAACAGAACCAGAAATATTCTGAAATTAATTAAAACCAAACATATATATGTATATTTAATATGTTAAATGGTATGTAGATAGATAAATACATTTAATAAATACTGCAGGGAATAGTTTATAATGGTGTCAAGTGTGGGAAGGGTTTTACAAATCACTGTGTTTTTTTACAAATTTACAAATCACGTTTTTCTTGAAATGGTTATTAGGCTCTTTAAAGAGAAGGCAGACATCAAAATTTTTCCACAGAGAAGTTCAAAACAGAGTTTCAATACTCCAGGAATAGTGACAGTATAGCATAACTCGTGCAATGATACATTCAAAACCTCAAGTTGAATTAAGAAAGAAAAATTACATTTTCAATACAGTAACATTATCACAATAACCCTTCAGGTTCTTTTTTCATCTTTGGGGTAAAGCACTTATTTACTGACCCTCCCTGGAGAACCAGGAGCTCTCTCACTTCCTGCGTGTACCCTCACTACATGTTGCATATATCTAGGGGTTAAGTAATTTTCTGCAATGCTCACTGTTTGTGATGACTTACAAATCATTTCTAAGCAACAAGCCAGGTTGTCTTCAAGTACCACAAAGACTGTGTTATATTTTTAGAATTTAAAATTCTTCCCCTGAGTGCCTGGGTGACTCAGTCGGTTAAGTGCTCAACTCTTGATTTCAGCTCAGGTCTTGATCTCAGAATCAGGAGATTGAGCCCCAAGTCAGGCTCTGTGCTCAGTAGAGTCTGCTTGAGATTCTTTCTGCCTTTCCTTCTCCCTCTGCCCCTCTCTCCACTGGCATGCACATGCTTTCTCTCTCTTATTCTCTCTCTGAAATAAATAAATAAAATCTTCAAAAAATTCTCCACCCTTTAAAGATTTTTTTTCATTTTAATATTCTTTCAGTTTTAATATGAGTTAATTTAGTATATAAGCGCCAGAGAATCTATCCAGAAAGAAAAATAGACACAAAATAGGAACATTTATTCACTCAACAAAAAAATAATGGCAAAACATTATATACTGAACAGTGTCCCATGGCACTGTATCAGACAGAAGCAATTACTTCCCTAAGGCAATTGCAACATATTGTGAATACAAGTGTTTTAATTAAGGTTCTCCAGAAAAACAGAACCAATAGGATAGATACATGTCAACATATCTTTATCTATCCACCTATTTCTTTCTTGAGAGGTTTTAAGGAATTAGATTGCTCATTTGTGCAGGCTGGTGAATTTAAAATCTATATGGCAGGCAGATTGGGAATTCTGGTGAAAGTTGATTTTATAGATGTGAGACTGAATTCCTGACTAGCAGACATACATATGACAATAATGATGAAAAACTCTGAGTAGTAGAAATGAACTTTCATGCAACTATTATTTTCTATAGTTGTTACTTCTGTTGCTGCTGATGTTGGATCCATATGGGTAGACAACATCTGTGGGTAGTGCATAAGGTAATTCCTGAAGAAAGCAACATAGCCACTTTCATATCTGGAAGAATGACAAATCTTAAATAGAGTGTGGGTTAGGAATGAAGCTTTAGGCTAGGATGAAAAGAGAAATGTCACCTCTCTTCTTTTTTGGAAATGATTATGAAAATCCCTGATGTATAAAAACTTGCCCTAGTCACATGGTGGCATTTAAGGTCCAGGTGGATACTCATATTCACAAAAGGACACAAGGGGTGGGCCTTGAGACTGGGAAGCATGTAAGCTTCCTCGTATTTGGTATTAATATTTGGTATTAAAACTACCTTCAGTTATCCCAGTTTGATCATATTTCTTCCATGAGATACTAAGGAAATGCCTTTGAGCCCACTTTTTCCTGTCATACAGAGTTGCCTGGGATAAAGGGAAATAATGAGATAACATAATGTTTAATTGCCCACACTCTGGAATCAGACTACCTGGTTTCAAATTATCACAACACCACTTTCCAGCTTTGTGAATTTTGCCTGAGTTTTCATCTGCAAAATTAAGATAATTATTGTGCCTTGAAGTATTAATGGCTTTTATGCTTAAGCTGACCAACCCAATTTATCCAAACTGGCTATTGTGCATTGCTATAGAGATGAGTATTCATAAGTCAATTCAAAAGAGAAACACTTTGTATTACTTATGAACATTGGAAGATTGAACATGATGACAGCCATCTTGTAGATATGAGAAGAGACTCAAAGCTGTGAAAACAAAGCTGAGCAATCCATCATGGTTATCAAGCTGCATCCAGAGCCATTCTATACTAAATGTTTTATAAAATAACCAGTTTTCTTTAAGCAAATTTGGGCTAGGTTTTATTCATTTTCAATTCCTGAAATTCATTAATTTTATTAAAAACAAGTATTCAGTCAGGTCTAATGAGTTAGAAGCAAAGAGCAATGCTAACCAAAGATTTCAAATATCCTGATAGTAAATCTAGTAATTAGTCAATGTAACTATAAGATTTATTTTCTAATTTAGTTTTATTTTTTCAGTGTTCCAAGATTCATTGTTTATGCATCACACCCACTGCTCCAAGCAATACGTGCCCTCCTTAATACCCACCACCAGGCTCACACATCCCCCACACCCCAACACAACCCTCTGTTTCTCAGAGATCACAGTCTTTCATGCTTCATCTCCCCTTCCGACTTATCCCAATTCACTTTTCCTTTCCTTCTAATGTCCTCCATGTTACTCCTTATGCTCCAGAAGTAATTGAAACCATATGATAATTGACTTTCTCTGCTTGACTAATTTCACTCAGCATAATCTCCTCCAGTCCCATCTATGTTGATAGAAAAGTTGGGTATTCATCCTTTCTGACGGAGGCATAATACTCCATTGTGTGTATGGACTGTATCTTCTTTAGCCATTCGTCCTTTGAAGGGCATCTTGGCTCTATCCACAGTTTGGTGACTGTGGCTCAATTCTAAGGTCAACTAATATTCAACAAAGCAGGAAAAATAGCCAGTGGGAAAAAGACAGTCTTTTCAATAAATGGTGATGGGAAAATTAGACAGCTATGTATAGAAGAATGAAACTCAACCATTCTCTTATACCATACAAAAGATAAACTCAAAATGGATGAAAGACCTCAGCATGAGGCAGGAATCTATCAAAATCCTAGAGGGGAACATAGGCAGTAACTTCTGTTACATCAAGATCAAAAGCTTCTGCACAGCAAAGGAAACAGTTAACAAAGCAAAGAGACAACCCATGGAGTGGGAGAAGATAACATTGGGGTACAGATGGCCCTTCTTTTCACTACATCAGTATCTTTGGGGTAAATACCCAGTAGTGCAATTGCAGGGTCAAAGTGTAGCTCTCTTTTTAAATTTTTGAGGAATTTCCATGCTGTTTTTCAAAGTGACTGCACCCACTTGCATTCCCATCAACAGTGTAAGTGGGTTCCCCTTTCTCCACATCTTCTCCAACACTTGTTGTTTACTATCTTGTTGATTTTGGGCATTCTGACTGGTGTAAGGTGGTATGTCAATGTGGCTTTGATTTGAATCTCCCTGATGGCTAATGATGATGAACATTTTTTCATTTGTCTGTTAGCCATTTGAATGTCTTCTTTGGAGAAGTGTTCATGTCTTCTGCACATCTTGATTATCTGTTTTGTGTGTGTTGAGTTTGAGTAGGAGTTCTTTATAGATCCTGGATATCAGCCCTTTGTCCATAGTGTCATTTGTGAATATCTTCTCCCACTCCATGGGTTGTCTCTTTGCTTTGTTAACTGTTTCCTTTGCTGTGCAGAAGCTTTTGATCTTGATGAAGTCCCAAAAGTTTATTTTCACTTTTATTATTATTATTATTATTATTATTATTATTATTATTATCAGTTTGCCTTTGGAGACATGTCTTGAAAGAAGTTGCTGTGGCTGATGTTGAAGAAGTTACTGCCTATGTTCCCCTCTAGGATTTTGATAGATTCCTGCCTCATGCTGAGGTCTTTCATCCATTTTGAGTTTATCTTTTGTATGGTATAAGAGAATGGTTGAGTTTCATTCTTCTATACATAGCTGTCTAATTTTCCCATCACCATTTATTGAAAAGACTGTCTTTTTCCCACTGGCTATTTTTCCTGCTTTGTTGAATATTAGTTGACCTTAGAATTGAGGGTCCATATCTGGACTCTCTACTCTGTTCCACTGGTCTATGTGTCTGTTTTTGTGCCAATACCATGCTGTCTTGGTGATCTACAGCTTTGTAGTAGAGCTTGAAATCAGGTAACCTGATGCCCGCAGCTTTTTCTTTTTCAACATTTCCTTAGTGACTCAGGGTCTTTTCTGGTTCCATACAATTTTTAGGTTTGTTCCAACACTTTGGAAAAGCCTGTGGAATTTTGATTGGGATGGCATTGAAAGTATAGATTGCTCTAGGCACTATAGACATTTTAACAATGTTTATTCTTCTGATCCATGAGCATGGAATGCTTTTCCATCTTTTTGTGTCTTCTTCAATTTCTTTCATGAGTGTTCCACAGTTCATTGAGTACAGATCCTTTACTTCTTTGGTTAGTTTTATTTCAAGATATCTATGGTTCTTGGTGCTATAGTAAATGGAATTGATTCTCTCATTTCCCTTTCTATATTTTCATTGCATAAGATAGCAACTGATTTCCGTGCATTGATTTTGTATCCTGTCACATTACGGAATTGCTGTATGAGTTCTAGTAGTTTGGGGGTGGAGTCTTTTGGGTTTTCCATATAAAGTATCATGTCATCTGCAAAGAGAGAGAGTTTGATTTCTTCTTGGCCAATTTGAATACCTTTTAATTCTTTTCATTGTCTTATTGCTGTTGCTAGGACTTCTAGTACTATGTTGAACAACAGTGGCGAGAGTGGGCATCCTTATCTTGTTCCTGATCTCAAAGAGAAGGCTGTCAGCTTTTCCCCATTGAGAATGATATTTGCTCTGGGTTTTTTGTAGATGCATTTTATGAAGCTGAGGAATGTTCCCTGTATCCCTATACTTTGAAGCATTTTAATCAGGAATGAATGCTGTATCTTGTCAAATGATTTTTCTGCATCAATTGAGAGGACCACGTGGTTCTTCTCTTTTTTCTTATTGATTTGTTCTATCACATTGATTGATTTGTGAATGTTGAACCACCCTTAGATCCCAAGGATAAATCCCACCTGGTCATGGTGGATAATCTTTTTAATGTACTGTTGGATCCTATTAGCTAGGATCTTGTTGAGAATCTTAGCATCCATATTCATCAGGGATATTGGTCTGTAATTCTCCTTTTTGATGGGGTCTTTGCCTGGTGTGGGAATCAAGGTAATGCTGGTTTCATAGAAAGAGTCTGGAAGTTTTCCTTAGTTTTCTATTTTTTGAAACAGCTTCTGGAGAATGGGCATTATTTCTTCTTTGAATGTTTCCCCAGGGAAATTATCAGGTCCTGGGCTCTCTTGTTTTGGGAGGTTTTTGATCACTGCTTCAACCTTGTTATTAGATATCCGTCTATTCATGTTGTTAATTTCTTCCTGTAGAACTAAGATTTAGATGTGTGTTTCCACTCTTTTTCAGGTGATGACATAAACAGAAAATCATAGTATTTCAGTTAAAACTGCAATAAAGGAGACTTCTCACCATTAGAGCTGAAGCATCAGCTGCACAATTCCTGTGTGGGCTGCCCTAGTGGAGGAAGGGATTGCCATCCTGTTCACACCTGTAAACCTTTCTTACCACAACTTCCCTGAGAGGCACAGAGTGTCAGAATTTCTAGTATAGAAAATTATTACATAGAAGGAGTAAGGCATGAAAGGAGAAGAAAAACTTGTAAAATATTTCGGTCCTATGTATGCAGAGAAAAGAAACACCAAAATAATTTTTGACCTTTATAATCTAAAATCTTTAGATAAAAATAAAATACTATAACTGAAATTCATAATTTCCAAAGGGTTAAAGCAGTCTTTAATAGAAGGGAAAGGAAATAAATAAGGGTTGATTCCTTCAAAGATGAGGAGAGAAAAAAAAAAGACAATGTAAAAAATAGAGGAGAGAAAAGACAGAAATTGTAAGCTAAGATAGCAGAAACCCTTTGAATACATCAAGGTAAATCAGGTCAGTCAAGTTTAACACTAAAAGGTTGAGATTTTCAGAATGACCATAAAAATCTGCTTATATGTACTATAACTACATAATTATCTAAAACAAAAGAAAATTATTAAAAATAAAGATCTGAGAAAAATATTATAACAGATAGTGACCAAAAATAGTTATTATATCAAGATATCATATAAAAAGACTTTATATATAAAGGAGAATATCACATTAGAATGAGAAAAGACCCTCACAAAAATATGAATATAAATACAATTAACATTTATGTAACTAACAATATAGGCTCAAATTTTCTAAAGAAATAGGTACCAGAATTACATGGATAATTAAAATATTTAAAAATTAAAATTTAAAAAAAATTAAAAATTTAAAAAATTAAAATAATAAAAAATTAAAATAAGAACAACACAGTAAATGTGATTAATGCAACTTTCAAAAGAAATCATAGTTTGAGTAGGCAAGAAATAAGTAAGTAAACAGAAAATCAGAAAAATGTGAATCTTCTGATAAAATAGGAGACATTAATAGAGAGAACGTTTTTTGTATTTTTATTTTTTCATCATGACAAGTATACTCTTGAATCTCCATCCCCCATACCACCCATCCCTCAAGCCACCTCCCTTCTGTTAACCATCAGTTCGTTCTCTATTGTTAAGAGTCTGTTTCTTGGCTTGTCTTTCTATCACTCTCTCTCTTTTTTTTCCTTTTTTTTCTTTGTTTATTTGTTTTGTTTCTTAAATTCCCCGTATGAGTGAGATCATAGGGTATTTGTCTTTCTCTGACTGATTTATTTTGCTTAATTTATAGTCTCTAACTCCAACCATGTCATTGCAAATGGCAAGATTTCACCCTTTTTATGACAGAATATTATTCCATTTTGTATATATTCCACATCTTCTTTGTCTATTCATCTATCAATGAACACTTGGGCTGCTTGCATAGTTTGGCTATTGTTAATAATGTTTCAGTAAACATGGGTGTGCATGTTTCCTTTGATTTAGTGTCTGCATTTTTTGGTATATACTCAGTAGTACGATTACTGGATCATAGGGTAGTTTTGTTTTTAAAAGAACATTTAACTCCATAGAAAATATGCATGCCTTTAAAACAAACATTGAACATTTGTCAACATTGTCATCTTATAGTCCAGAAAGCATGGCTTAAGAAATTCTGGACACTCAGTGTTATGTCTCTAATAACAATGTAATAAAATTAGAAATAACTAAAATCAGATTATTAAAATTCAATCATACCACATTTAAGAATTGAAAATACTGTCATAAATTATCCATAAGTTAAAATGGTAATTAAGATATTTTTAGAACTAGGTCACAAGGAAATCATTTTATCTCAAAACTATGAGAACAAGATAAACTGTTACTTATGAATAATTTGTAGATTTTAATACATACAGAGAAAACAAAAAGTTAAAAATAATTGAAGTAACACTCAACCCAGGAAACTAGGGTAAGGTAAGTGCATAAATTTGGTAAGTTAGAGAAAAAAAAGAAACTGCTTCCAAAATAGAACAAAATCAAAATATAGTTATTTAAAAATTCTAAAATACAAAAAAAAATGTAGGATAAACTAATAAAGCAAAAAAAAAAAAACGGAATCAATGAAAAACAGTAAAGACACCAAGAAAATCCAATAGTAATTATAAAATAGGGATGTTAAATTTAATATATATACCTGGGATTTAAAAGTCATAGAACGTATCTTCTGCCCATTTCTTAAATGGAATATTAAATTTATAGATGCCGAGTTTGATACATTCTTTTTTTTTTCCTTTTTAATGTTCCAGAATTCATTGTTTATGCACCACACCCAGTGCTCCATGCCATACATGCCCTCCATAATACCCACCACCAGGCTCACCCAACTCCCCACCTCCCTCCCCTCCAAAACCCTCAGTTTGTTTCTCAGGGATCACAGTCTCTCATGGTTCATCTTCCCCTGCAATTTCCCCCAACTCCCTTCTCCTCTCCATCTCCCAATGTCTTCCATGTTATTCCTTATGCTCCACAAGTAAGCAAAACCATACGATAATTGGCTCTTTCTGCTTGACTTATTTCACTTAGCATTATCTCTTCCAGGCCCATCCATGTTGATACAAAAGTTGGGTATTCATCCTTTCTAATGGAGGCATAATACTCCATTGTATATATGGACCATATCTTTTTTTTTTTTAAGATTTTATTTATTTATTTGATAGAGATTACAAGTAGGCAGAGAGGCAGGCAGAGAAAGAGGAGGAAGTAAGCTCCCTGCCGAGCAGAGAGCCTGATGTGGGACTCGATCCCAGATCCCTGAGATCATGACCTGAGCTGAAGGCAGAGGCTTAACCCACTGAGCCACCCAGGCACCTGACCATATCTTCTTTATAGACATTTTTTTCCAAGGAAGACATACAGAAGAGTAACAGACAAAAAAAAAAAAAAATGTTCTCAACATCATTCAACATCATGTAAATACAAATCAATGCCAGGATGAGATACCACCTCACAACTATCAGAATGGCTAAAATTAACAACACAGAAAATGATAGACGTTGGTGATGATGTGGAACTAGAGGAAGCCTCTGACACTCTTAGTTCTTATGCAAACTTGTGCAGCCACTCTGGAAAACAGTATGGAGGTATGACCAAAATTAAAACTCAAACTACCTAATGACACAGCAATGGCAGTGCTAGGTATTTACCTGAAGTACACAAAAATACTGATTCATAGCGGCACATCCATCTCAATGTTTATAGTAGCGTTATTAACAATAGTGAAATTATAGAAAGAGACAAAAAGTTCATCAAATGATAAATTTATAAGGAAGATGTGGTATATAAAATGGAATATTATACACTCACCCAAAAGAATGAAATCTTGCCCTTTCCCATGAAGTTGACAGAACAAGAGTTTGTTATGGTAATGAAATTCTGTCAGTCAGAGAAAGGCAAATACCATGTGATGTCACCCATATGTGGAGTTTAAAAAACAAAACAGATAAACAGATATTAAACAACAGCACCACCAACAAAAGGGAAGCAAGCCATAAGGAACTCCTACATTAGAAGATACACTGAGGGTTGATGGAGGATGTTAGAGGGGGGATGTGCTAAGTGTGTAATGGATGTTACGGATGATATGTGCTGCAATGAGCTCTAGGTGTTATGTGTGAGTGATGAATCATTAAATTCTACCCCTGAAATCAATTTCACCATATATGTTAACTAACTAAAATTTAAATAAATATTTGGAATAAAAATTAAAAAAAATTAAGAAGTCATAGAACAATTTTATGAAATAATTCAGGAATCAAAATTTGAAAATACAAATGAAAGGGATACATTTCTAGATAAACATAAATAACTGCATTAATTCAAAAATGTAAGCTTCTAAAAACAGACCAACAAACAGAAGAAGTTGTATAAGTAGGGAAATTTTATGTACACACATATATACACATGCAGCCAAATTTTATTAATTCTTCAAAGAACAAGTAATTCTTAACCTTTATCTTGCACAAATTGGTGCAGAGAAAAAGGGATAGCTACCAGATTTATTTGTATGGTTTATATAATCTTTATACCAAAATTAATGAGAGATTGTATAAGAAAAAAATACATAGATTAGTTCCACTATATTAATATAGAGACAAGTCATCATTATAATTTAGCAAATTAAATGCAACACCTTATCCAAGATAAATCATGACATTTCAAGTTCAAAATAACTTTATCCATAGAATGATCATTGAAATTTTCCATAGAATGTTAGAATGGTTTATCAAGATATCTAGTAATGCAATTTGCAACATTAACAGATTTAAGGAGAAAAATAAATACAATTGTCTCAGAGGCAGAAAAAGCATTTTCTACAGTCAGATTCAGTGAGTGTCCAAGCTAGGTGAGAGTTTAAACCCCGGCTTACTTGATTGAACTTCTACCATACCTTGGAAGCTAAGAGAAAAAACTTCAAAATCCTATTTTTATGATGCCTTGTACTGTTCCATACTTGTTTCCCACACTAATCAATGTGAATCTCCAAGTCACTATACTTTGTTCTTTTAATCATCTACTTTGACCTTTCTTTCCATTTCTACCATAGAGTATGTAACTCTCTGCCTTATTCTGACCTCTACTGTAATTGACCTTCCAGGCTTCTAAGTCCCCTGTATGTAACAGATCAGTATATAATTGTCCATGTTCTAAAACTATTCCAGGAATGCTTCTACAAAGTAATACAACATCAAACCACAAAATATTTTCATATTTTCCTAACTTATAATAGTAATTCCATCAAAGTGAATTCTACAACTGAGTAGAAATTGAGCACTGTATAAATTAACCACAATTTATGGTCAAATCTTCCTTATTTCAGAACACATTAAGAAGCTATACATTTTCCACATAGACTTTATCTGAATTAAAAGTTAAACAGATACTTATGACTTTCTTAGAGAGTGTATAGTATAGACTCTATTGGGATTTTATACTTAAGAAATAATAATCACCTATTTCATCATAAAATTTAAAAAACTTCTTTTGAAAAACAAATTAGCCAACAAATTACAACAAAAAAATAATGCTCCCATTTCTCTCACTGCATTTCCCACTGTGGAAATATACCAGAATAAAGAAACACAATATTTTATGTAGTTGAATTTGCAGAAAGAAGGTGCAACAGTGCCTAAAGCCATAATTTGTAATAGCATACTAAAAAATATTCATCAACCACAGATGGAGCTCAAATTATCTGCAGAACTAAACTGGAAATACCTGTAACTTAGAGGTAGTTCAGAAGGTAATAAAGGCAGTTGGCAGATTCTTCACCAAATGTTCCTTCTGGAGTCCTGTCGACTCTATTCAAAGATAACATCATCCTACTGCCAGATTTGGCATGCTGATGGAGAAAACCTCCTGCTATATTTTTCTATACTGATAAGAGTTTAAAAGTGACCATGCATTTTCCAGAACAATATAATTCTGCCTGTAATACCATTAATGTTCCAATACAGACTTTGTTTTCTTTTCCCTCTATGAGGTCAAGATGAGCAAATGTGGAAAAATATGTTTTATTAATTTTTATGTTGGTTTGCTTTGGGGAATTTTTTTTAAAGTATGTTAAGACCCATTTACAGTTTAGACTAGCAAAGTAATATAAACCCTATGTTATTTTTAAAGATGTACAATTATTATATTGTCATTTGAAAAATTAATAAAAAATTATGAGAAGTAGTCTACTAAACAAAACTCTAGTCAGAAAGACTGTCAAAAAAGGTGGGGAGGTGGTAATATTTTTCCTACTGCTTTATAGTTATAAGAGTATAGGTTGGGGTGCCTGGGTGACTCAGTTAAGTGGCCCACTCTGAATTTCAGCTAAGGTCATGATTTTAGTGTTGTGAGATACATCCCCCTATTGATCACTACATCAGAATAATCACCTGCAGACTCTAGTATCTCTTACACAAAGGAAAATCTATGTCCTTCGTTAAAATCCTATTCTTACAGAAACTTAAATTTCCTTGCTCCTCTATCACTTCTTTGCACCTTTCTAGCAAATAACAATCATGATTAAATCCAACTCAGTGTGTGTTGAATATGGCTAAAGAAATACCTATACACATGAAGATTAGTCTCACTTTAAATTCACAACTACTAATGTCAAGAGGACATTTAGTGCTCTTCTAGAATCCTACTCTGTAACCTAGCACATTCACTCTTCTATTTACCTAGACTATTGCTGCCTTCTCCTAATTCCATACCCTTCCAGATCTCCTCTTCCTTTTTTTTTTCTTTTTTTCCCAAGTATTTCTAGGAATATATAGATCTCCTTTTCCATTCTCATTCTATGGATAACCAAGTTTCCTATTTATGGAGAAAACAGAAATTATCAGTCAGAAGCAATGCAGTAAAGAACACCTTATTGGTGAATAAGTCATTCTGTAACACATGAAGGATGTTTTGGGTAGAAGCATTGCAACCAGGAAATGTAAAGCCATATACAGATAGGTAGAAACTGCATCTTCTAAGATAAAAGCATTCAATGTAGGCAAACTTCCACAGGTAGACAGATAAATCCCTTGGAGAAACGATGCCATATTGGAGGCTCAGTGTGACCACTGAGTTTGCACACAGCAAGTGCCAACTTGCTGCTGGCAAGTCAGACACTCAGCTGTAGGTATTGTTTAGTGAGCCGATGCATAACTTAGTACCTGCTGCCACAGCCACTTTGTTCATGAGCCAATTTTGTGAGGACAGAATGGTTGGGAAAAAGGTTGAATGGTGTCTATGCAATAGAACAGTGTTTATCCACTTAATTCCTAAGATCCTCTTCTGCTGAGATTGCTCCTTGGTTAACATTTATGTTGTATACATACATCTGCACATTCTCTGTGAATTTGGAGAAGTCTATCCATGTTTTCTCAAAAAAAAAAAAAATCCTTGTCTCAAATTTCCCAATTGTATCTATTCCAAGTTACCCACCATCCAGCCAGACAATATGTCACTGCTCATCAATCAATATATATCTGTGTGTTTATAAACCTCTCCTTCCACCCAGGAAATATGACCAATCTAATGCACAGCTAAAAAATCTGCCCACTGGGAAGAATTTATTTTACTTTTGTTCTTCAGAAGCATCCATGTTTGGGGCTGCATACTGCAGCCATCCACTTTAGATGGTGCCAAGTGTATCTTCAAAACCATATGTAAACTATGCCTCCCTTTTATTTCTTTCTATGTTGACTGGACATAAGGAACTTTTAATGAAGGTACAGGTGTGGATTGAGAGAGAGGAGACAATATAGCAGCAAAAATGACTATGGGGATTTGAGTCACTTATTCTTGCAATGTATATTGCTAGAAATTATGAATTCCATAATTCTAAAAGGTATAGTTTTGTATTATTAAACAGAATAATCATCTTAAACATTTCTTTTTAGATTACTTTATTCATGCAGCTCTTCACAATGGATACACCTTTCCTTATATGGGCACATTTAAGTGTTCAATAAATTTTTTGTTTCAGATCCACCTCTGAAAGAAAGTTACCCCTAAAATATAATATCATTACTATACAAAAAAGAAGAAAATTAGGACTTGTTTGACTACAGTTTTTGCCCTTTTAGCCAACAAAGCAACAAAATGGCCAGTATCCTACATAATTTTGACCAACACATATAACATTTGTGTATTAACATAAATGCAAATGTAGAGCTGTATAGATATATCTGAACATTTCCCATTTATTATAATAATTTCAAAAAGATTAAGAAGATAAACTAACAACAGCTATAAAATTAACCTTCCTTTATTCTATTTGCCCTTGTTATTACAATTCTACATTCTCAGTGTGTGGTTATAACTACACTTGTGGATTACTTGAAGGATGTTTCACCAAATCATAAATCAGTAACTGGGGCAAATAAAGGCTGTTCCAACATGATTATTTATTTAAATGGCACATGCCATAAATTTTCCTATTCTGGTATAGTCTAAGCATGAGTACTTGCAAGTGTTTGACTTAATGGTAAAGAAATTCTGGCTTTTTATAGTAATTAATGTAACTGTTTTCCTTTTAGTACGAAGCTGCTAATTATTCTTGCAAATAAGAGTGCCATAGCTATTTTTCAATTGTCTTCATCCTTCTTTTCCCTTGCTATCTGCATGCTATCCTACAGACAGCCTAACTTCTTGCATACTATTCCTGCTCCTGTGAACACTGGTCTCACCATCTGCTCAGTCCATTCAGTTGACACACCCACTCTACCTCAGCTGCAAGATACTTCATGCTTTATGTATGTTAGTTCCAATGATATAAAATCACAAATTATGTCTTTGTTATTTTTAAAAGGCAGAGAGAGAAGAAAATATACCATTTCTTTCTATCAATCTTGTTTCAAGGTCATTGTCAATTCTTGGTAATTCCTTCATGAACAGACTACAATATTAACTTATTTAATATTTAAGGTGCCACTTAGAAGTGCTAATATGGTGTTGCCAGGACTTTAATGGAGCTTGTGTTTCAATTCTGAGAAACAAAAATAAACCAGTGAGTAAGAGACCAGTATTACTTCGAAATAGAATAATTACTATGGAATAATAATTTTTAAAAAGTGTGTAATAATAATTTTTTAAAACTTCAGAATAACTGAAGTTATGATAAAAAGAAGAAAACATAAAACTTGTTATTTCTCTACAGATTACACCAAAGCCAAGGCAAAGAATGGAGAAGGGCCAGTTATTCTGAGGTCTGGGTGGTGCATGTTCCTGAAGGAGAAGAAAAGCTTAGAGTGTGAAAATAAATAAATAAATAAATAAATGTATGTCACGCTGGTGGAGACAGTTATAAAAGGAAAGATATACAATAAAGAATCTAGGTAGTAGTCTGAGGGCAGATGCTATATAAAAACTTTAGATATTTCTCCTAAGTGTTGTGGGAAGCTTTTGAAAATTTTTAAGTATGGTGGTGACAAAACCTAGTTTAAGCAGAAGATGAGAGATACATTGAAAGGCTATTAGTTAAAGAATTCTAGCAAAGATATCTGGGGTTTGTACTATCGTGGTAGTAATGAAGATGAGAAAAATAAATGGAATTAAATTTTATTTTTGGAGTAAAAATTATATGTCTCGATCACAAATTGGGAAAATGTTATGAATGTCTGTGAGAAATAAAGAAATGGTTGTTAAATTACAGATAATTGCATTATAAGACCCCATTCTTTTTCTCCATCTCATATACTGAATATTTCCATGTGCTTTCTCTCGATATCTATGCAAAATAGCCTCTTCTCAACACCATTAAAGCATATATCCATAAATATATTTATCCTTTTGATTATTATGCATTATTTGCACATTAGGTTATTTTCTTTTACATTATATAACAATTCCTATGATCCAAGTTCAATTTGAGACAATGAACAAAGTAGTAAAAATAAATCCAACTTCAATAAATATAAAGTAATTATTTTAGTGAAATATTATTATGGCATTTTACAGAACATCTTTACATTCAAAATCTCATGCCCTTCAATAAGTCTTATAGGGACCAGTCGATGACAAGTCTAGAAAGTAATGATTAAGTATTTGATAGACAAAATCAAGATAATTGATGGATCAATAATACTACCTTTAAATTTGAAAACTAATTTGATAGAAAACAAAATAAATAATAAAATAATAAAATAGAAAATAAATAATAAAAATAATAAAATAGAAATAATAATAAAATTAATAAAATAATAAAAAATAAAATAGAAAATAAAATGTCTATACAAATAATTTTTTTTTCAAATTTCAGTTAGTTAACATACAGTATAATGTTAGTTTCAGGTGTACAAGATAGTGAATCAACACCTCATATGACATTTGTTTCTTATCACAGCAAGTGGAATCCTGAACCCCCATCACCTATTTCACCCATTCCAGAACCACTTCCTTCATCCATCCCCCCACTTACCTCCCCTCTGGTAACCATCAGTTTGTTCTCTATAGTTAAGAGTCTGTTTCTAGGTTTACCTCCCTCTTTTTTTACCCCCTTTGTTCATTTGTTTTCTTTCTTACACTACATACATGAGTTAAATCATATGGATTCATCTTTCTCTGACTGACTTATTTCACTTAACATAGTCTCTAGCTCCATACCTGTCATTGCAAATGGTAAGATTTTATTCTTTTCCATGGCTGAGTAGTATTCCATTGTGTATATATACCACCTCTTCTTTAGCCATTAGCAGTTGGTGGACACTTGGGCTCTTTTCACAATTTGGCTATTGTTGATAATTCTGCTATAAACATCAGGATGTATGTATCCCTTTGAATTAGTTTTTTTGTTTTTGTTGTTCTTTGGGTAAATACCTAGTAGTGCAGTTGCTGAATCATAGGGAATTCCTATTTTTAAACTCTTGAAGAACCTCCTTACAGGTTTCCACAGTGGCTCCAACAGTTTGCATTCCCACCAACAATGCAAAAAAGTTCCCCTTTCTCCACATCTTCATTGATACCTATTGTTTCTTGTGCGTCAATTTTAGCCATTCTGACAGGTGTGATGTGACATCTTACTGTAGTTTTGATTTGTATTTCTCTGATGATACAAATAATTTTAATACAACTAGTTGTTAGGATTTGAGGAACACATAATTAGAAATAATGAGATATAAAAGAAAACATAGTAGTTTAAGGGAAGTTTAAAGCAATGGAGTAATAAATATCTAGCATTAAAGATATATTTGCACTAAAAAATGATAGACTTTATGAGTTCTTGCATTTGGGCTGAAAATGAACCTGATAGATTAGCATATGTAAAAATTCATACCTAATACAAAGAAAAAGGAAAAAATAAAAGGACACAATGTATAATGTTAAGTATGATAAAGCCCAAGAATCAAAACATGAGGAGTAAAAGACATAATCTGGAGCAGTCATTAATTTAGAAATTGTAATAGTATTTTAACAAATGTGTTTGCTTTTGTTCTCTTGTTTTCTCTGCACACTTGTGTTCTCAAATCTATTGAGTTATATTATTGGAGTCTTCTGCATTCATATCATCTGTTTCAGTGTTTCACAAACTTCTTCACTCACAATCATTGGTCCCAATAATGTGCAGTGTCTCAACACTTTGTTACCTTATTTAGTTATTTAACATCTTTTGTGAAACATATAAGATGACATTTTCCTTACCTTGCATCTAGCCTTAGTTAACAAAGATACAAATTCATATATATATATATATATATATATATATATATATATATATATATGAATTCAGCATCTTAGGTCATAACTTTGTCCACTTTTTTCTTCATGAATAAAAAATTAAATTCCCTTGACAACTTTGTTAAAAGATGACTACAGTTCCTGTATAAGAAAATTTGGAATATCTTAATGAAAAGGAATAAAAATACTTATGTTGTAACTAGACAGAAAAATGGTAATGTAGCTCTCTTTTTCATTAACACATTGTGATCACAGCAAAATATGAATATCCAAAACAGTTCCCATGGCTTTGGAAGCATAGTGCTTATACCCAGATCAGCATAAAATATACCATATATTCATCCTTTCACCTGTAATTGCATATAATGGATTAAGGAAAAAATGGTCTGAACAATTGGCAACAATGTTCCTTTTAAAAGAGGTTAGAAAAGTAGTAAAGAAAATCCCACAAACAAGAGTTTTAAGAAGAGGGTTTTTTTTGTTGTTTTTAAGATTTTATGTACTTAGAGAGAAGACAAGCAAGGGGAGGAGCAAGCAGAGGGAGAGAGAGAAGCAGGCTCTTCACTGAGCAGAGAGCAGGACTTGGGTCCCAGGACCCAGAGATCATGACCTGAGCTGAAGGCAGACACTTAACTGACTGAGCCACCCAGACACCCCATAATAAGCCTTTCTAGTATATGCAGTGGAAATCAAGATCTTTTAGTCACAGGATCAAAAACTAAAAACAACAACAAAAAAAAAACATTTTGCTGAAAAATTAACATGAATTTCTCACTTCTTAGTCTTGTGACTTTAGATAAGTTATTTATCTGTATCTGATTTATCATTCATAAAATATGGATAAATTTTACACCTGACTCATTGAATTATGTGAGAAATAAATGAGAAGATAAAGCAGAATATTAAAACAGCACCTGACACAAAATAAGTGCTCAATAAATGTTAGCTATCATTAGTGAATAAAAAGCACCTACGCTTCCTCCCTCACTAAACTCCAAGGACTTCCATATGCCTGGTTAATCAGTATATTTTTGGAAGAGATAAGTCATCCTTATAGGAAGAAATAAGCTGCCCCCCCCAAGAAATCCTGAAGATATCTGTATTTTGGTTTTCTAAACCCAACAGTCCTGCCAGATCATCAAATCAAATCAAATTCAAAGTTGATAAAGCACATTAACACACATCACACACTGTAATCTCATATATATATATATATAGAGAGAGAGAGAGAGAGGAGGGGCAAAGGGAAAAAGATAATCTTAAGCAGCCTCCATACTCAGCACAGAGCCCTAAGCAGGCTCTATTTTAGGACCCGGATATCATGACCTAAGCCAAAATCAGGAGTTGGAGGCTTAACGAACTGAGTCACCTAGGTTCCCCCCAGATATCGTTTTAATGCATAATTCTGAAATATGTTAAGATAGCTAAGAAATCTGGAGCACTTGAGGGAAATAAAATCTAATAATAATAAGACAAAAAAAACCAAAAAAAGTAATAAGAAAACAGTAACTTTAAATATATATATATAAAAGCAGGGAAAGAAATCTTCAAAGATGGTGTAATTAATATAACATTTAACACCTGATATCATCAGGGGACATCAATCTTTTTCTCCTACAGCCCTCCACGTATTAGAGGAGACCCACCCACATGGCTGAAGGTAATCTGCTTTACTCCAAGTCTGCTGATTTAAATGATTTAAATTAAATTTAATATTACCTAAAAAATTCCTTTACAAGAAACATCAACTGGTCTTGATGAAATATTTAGAAACACATGGCCTAGCCAAATTGACACATACACCACTACAACGACTTTGGTAAAAATAAAATTTTAATTTAAGAAAATAATAAATTATATATGTTGTGAAAAATGCATTGTTCTAAGCACATCTTCTGAGAGCTCTAATCAAGTTGGTTTATATACTTTATAGTCATTCATCCTGAATTTATCATCCCACCTTTGCATTTAATTAGTGTTGCCACTTGATGGAACCTTCAATCCATACCTTTGATTAAAACAGACTGAATAAATCCAAACATTTGAATCCGACTTTCCTCAATGTTAAGCATCAGGGTAACTGTCCTGTGTACTTCTATATGGGTAATAAGAATAAATAAAACTCAGTCCCTATTATCTCACTCCCTAAAAATACAGTGATTAAAAATGGTGATTCAATTTCTTTGCCAGTTTTAATTTGGTACTTTGTCTCTCTTATTGAGTTTTACAAGTTCTTTACATATTCTGGTTATTTATCAGGATATATAATTTACAAATATTTTCTCTCATTCTGTGGATTATCTTTTCAATCTAAACATTTCTCCAAATAAAATGTATGAATTACCAACAAGCACATAAGAAATATGCTCAACATCATTATTCATTAGTAAAATGCAAATCAAAACAGCCTGGTGGTGGATATTAAGGAGGGCACATATTGCATGGAGTACTGGATGTGGTGCATAAACAATGAATCTTGGAACACCGAAAATTTAAATTAAATTAAACAAAACAAAACAAAAAGCTACAATGAGATACAATTCACATCACTAGGCTTCAAAAAACATCATTATAATCATCAGAAAATAACAAATGCTAGCAAAGATAAGGAACAATTAGAATCCTCAAAAATTACTGGGGCGAATGTAAAATGATACAGACATTATGAAAAACAAGTCAGCATGTCCTCAAATAGATAAACATGGAATTACTATATGATTCAGCAATTATATTTCTAAGTATATACTAAAAATTGAAAGCAAGTACTCAAACAGATACTGATGTGTGACTCTTCATAGAAGTATTAGTCTTAATAGCCAAAATGTGGAAACAATCCAGAGGTCCATCATCTGATAAATGGATAACTAAATGTGGTATACTAATGTGATAAAATATTAATAAGCCATAATAAGGAATTGATTGCTCATATATGCTAAATGTGGATGAACATTGAAAGCCTTAAGCTAAGTAAGTCAAATATAAAAGGTCACTTATTATATGATTCCATTTCTATAAAACATAGAGAACAGACAAACCTATATAAACAGAAAGCAGATTGTACAAGGGGCAGAGAATGTAGAGTGACTGCTTAATGAGTATTGGGCTTCTTTTGAGGGGAGATGAATATGTCTTGGAACTAGACATCTAGGTGATTGTTATACAACCACATTTTGAATGTACTAAATGCCACTAAACTATACACTTAAGATGGCTAATCGTTGATATCATACCATAAAAATTTTACCTCAATTAAAAAAAATGATAATTCAAACATCTAAAATAAGTGTGAAGCTGTATAAAAACTAAAGACTATAATAGAAATAGAGGCAAACATTTATGATCACAATGAGTATATAACAATTATTACAAATAAAAAGTTAGGAACAATATCATGATGGAGATGTATCTGAGCTGAGATTATGAAAGATAAATAGAATATTAATGACACAAAAAGCCATGTGGCTTTCAAACTATGTGTTCCATGTGAGCAAAGGCATGGGAATGTGACAGTATATAACATATTCCAAGCATTATGCAGAGTTTGGGATGATGAGAGGATAGAGTAAACAGGAAAACATGTTTAGAAATGAGGGCTTTCAAGTAAGCAAGAGTCAGGTGGAAAAACCAGGCAAATGTCTGATGTGGTATTTCACCTTAGTTTTGTAGATATCAATGGACTATTGAGCCATTTTGAAAATAAATGAAATATAAGTCAATCTGTAGAGTTGGATTGCTTTATTGGTCAATTGGAAAGAAGAAATATGACATGCATTTAGACTATGTTAAATAGTTCAAGCAAAAGATTATAAAACACTAACTAGAAAATAGAAAGGAAAAGAAAAACATAAATAAAATGTTTTCATGGTAGTCATGGTTAAATTTTGTTTTTAAATAAATATATTCTGACTAGGATAAAGAAAATATTTAAATTGAATATATTTTGGAGATTTCTAGATTTATTTTCCAAATGGAAGGTAGTGTCTCTTACGGAAAACAGATATATGGGAAGCGGAGAAGAGTGGATAAGATATTTAATTTTGCTTACTTAAGAGCATATGGTTGGGGCACCTGAGTGGCTTAGTGGGTTAAAGCCTCTGCCTTCGGCTCAGGTCATGATCCCAGGGTCCTGGGATTGAGCCCCGCATCGAGCTTTCTGCTTGGCGGAGAGCCTGCTTCCTCCTCTCTCTCTGCCTGCCTCTCTGCCTACTTGTGATCTCTGAGTGTCAAATAAATAAATAAAATCTTAAAAAAAATTTTTTTTTTTAAAAAAGAGCATATGGTATGTTAAGGGTGTGTTCCCATGTCAGCAGCTATCACCATTCAGGGAAGAAAAGTGAAGTATTTTTGAATATTCATTCAGAATTTGAATATTCATTAAGAATCTCCAAGATTGCCTTCAGAGTTCTAACCTCAAAGTCGGTTATTTTTGACATTTGTTATAATCACTCTACTCTATATATATGACAAACTAGCTTTCTGTACAGTCCCTAGGAAATAGCCATTGTGGGCTTTCTTTTTCAGCTCCACCATCTTACTGTTGATGTTTTTTTCCCATATATTCATTGAAGGAGCTCCATTTGATTGTGAGAATACTATTGTAACCCCTATACTGTGTTTTGAGGTTACCAATCCACTAGATGCAGATGCCATAGAAGGACTAAGTTAAAGCTAGCAATGGGGGAAATAGTCTTCTCTTCACAGTACTAGGCTTTGTCACCTCAGAAATAAATGACTATAAATGTTCTCATCAAAAGTTACTTTGACTTTTCTCTCATGTCCCTCTTTCACTAGATGTTCCAATGGTGTCCCCAAATTAGAAGATGCATAATTCTTTGAAATATCTACAACACCTATCACTCTTAACCATGAATATCAGTTATCTCACTCATAGATTAAAAAGGAAAGTTATGAAGTCCTTCTAAGGATTTCATAATCTCATTTGACAATTGTATTTGCCTACAGTGCATGTTTCTAGAATATATGAGTTTCTCAGATAAGCTTGCTATATCTTTCTTAAACTTAACTTGTTACTAGATGTTTTTATTACAAAACTTGGAATGAATCATAAGCTATGGTTTAATGAAAATTAAGAAAATTTTGTATCCATATAAAATACATTGCAAGTGATTCTGCAGATTATTTTCATGCATACCTGGAATGAGGTGATGACATTGGGAAGGTCTAAAGGATACAAAGTCATTCTTTTTTGTCAACAGGTATATTTTGAGGAACATTGTACTTAATCCCAAATCAAAAATTATATCTTTGGGGTGCCTGGGTGGCTCAGTGGGTTAAGCCGCTGCCTTCGGCTCAGGTCATGATCTCAAAGTCCTGGGATCGAACCCCGCATCGGGCTCTCTGCTCAGCAGGGGGCCTGCTTCCTCCTCTCTCTCTGCCTGCATGTGATCTCTCTCTGTCAAATAAATAAATAAAATCTTTAAAAAAATATATATATATATCTTTAATTGCATCTTTATAGAGAAAACTGGGCATATAAACCTTTGTATTAAAGTAAGGAAACCCAAACATATACTATTCACTTAGTAATTATAAAAATATTTTTAATTCAAAATCAAATTTTTCCTCAATATAATACATAAATTTAATTTGTAACTGACTGTGAACAATCAATTGAGATAACTCACTACCTAATTTGTGCCTTCACTCTATACCTAAAAATTTACTGAACTTATTCAAATGATTTCTGAAATGGAAAAGACACTTTTTCAAATTTTATACCTCAAGATTAGCATATAATTATTCTACACAAATTGTTTAACTTTATACAGATAATATAACGCCCTCTCCACTGTGATATCATTTATTTCATGGTCTTATTTTAAACTGATAGAAATAACTTAGTTTAGGATTTTCAGATTTGTACACTAAGTAAGGAACACTTTATCAGCCCAGATAAAAATTCTATTAGGGAACGTCCTACAACCAATGGACTGACAAACTGCCAGCGTGAAGGCTGAAGTTAGCAAGCAGACATGGTTTATAAGATAAATTAATAGACCCTGAAACTGTTAAGAGAGAAAAAAAAAAAAAGCTGCATTGTAGTAAACTAGCAAATAAAGTACTCCACAACCTCTCTCTCTAGGCCATGAAAAATATAATAGTTTTCTGTCAAAAAGAACACAGCCCATGCTTCATAGCTGCTTACACTTTTCCTATAGCACCAATTATAATTCCTAAGTTCCTCCTCCTCTCACCTTAAGATAGAATAAAACAACAGCACAGTAAGAAATAAATTTTATGAATAAAAAGACATGCATGGATGGTGGAAAAGAGAAACCTAATATCTTTTTGGGTCCTCCTTCATCCAGAGATCTTTATTTTTTTTTTTCATCCAGAGATCTTTAATATAACATATTCACTTTATTCATTTTATTTCAGGATACCAAAATCAGTAAGCCACAGATATTTAAATAGTGTCAGGCATATGCAGAATATCATTTGAGTCACTTTGAGATTTCTTTTTTTTTAAGATTTTGTTTAAATGATTGATGGAAACTGGGCTTACTCCCCACCAACTGGTAAAATTATCTTGGAAATTGTATAATAAATTCTTGGGAAATAAAAGGAAAATTTCTCAAAAATTGTCATGATGTGTCATATGACAGGTGGGAGAAAGTTCATGAATAAGTTTGTATCTACAGTGATAGAATTGGTATCTCATAGTTTTGACATCATGGAGTTTGTTCAGTTCTTGTCCACATTACCATGTCTCTGAACTGACAGTATCATAAGAACAATTTATTCTGTTATTAAATTTATAAACAGACACATGAACCAAAAGCCTGAGGCTATTTAATTTCAACATAATGTAATAAATTAGAATGAGTTTCAATGTGGGATTTTCTTGCATGAAACATATTTTAATGTGAATTTTAGCAAAAATGTTGAAAATAATTCTAGATTGATTGTTAAAAATTTAATTTCTATTCCACCTTATAAACTTCATCACTTCTGGAAAATTTGTCAGGGTATCTCTTTTTTTCTCTTACCTTTCAATATTTTATTTGAAACTAAAACCAGGACAGTGTTTGGGACTCTATTGGGGCTTAATAAAAATTTGTTGATTGAATGAAATATATATTACTTCACAATGTTAGTACATTAATTCACAATGTTAATCATTTTAATTACTTTGCTGAACCTCAATTTTCACAAGTGTTTCCCATATAACATTTTATTTGAAGATATTAATTATATTCATGTCTACATAATACTAATTATGCTAACAACTTGTTTAATTCAGGTTCACATTCCTTCATTTCTAATTGAAATCTTTGAACTAAAGAGCCTCCAGTAATTTTTTAAATTATGTCTAATATTTTATATTGAAGGGAAAATAAGAAAAGAAGCTCTGATTCTATGGTATATTCTTGTGGCTATATGTCCTCCAAAATCCATCTTTTTCCATTGACGACACCTAAAATCTCTCTATGAAAAACAAAAAAAAAACAACTGTCTGGAAGCCTTAAAGAATAAATAAAAGCAGATTTGATGGTGGAGGGGTGTCAGAACTCATAAAGGGATAATGTTCCTATTGCCTTAGTTGTTATTGTATTTTCTATCATGGTTTTACCCGAAGGGTGGAACTTAGCTGTAAAGAACTGCAGCAGTGTACAGAGAATAAAACAACACTAGAAATTCCATCTTTCAGTCCAGAGAAACTAGAGAAGGATCCCCTGCAGTCATAGAGTGTAGGATAAACCCAGGAAGAGAATTGGAGATTTCCTAATTCTATGTACAAACCCACATGTTTATTAGCCTAACATATAAACTATACAACATGGGAGAGACCCAAAGAGTATAATGAAGAATTTGAAAGCTGGACTGGCATTTGAACTACCTATATAAGTCTCAGACTAACCTCTTAATAATGCATAAGTGTGCAGATCAAAACAATAACAAAAACTTAAAGCAGTAAAGGGAAGCAAACATGAAATTAAGAAAAAAATAAAATGAAAAACAATAGGAATTTCCACCATTGGGGGCCAGGGAGGGAACAACTATAAAAAAGGTCAAATGGGAAATCTGGAAATGAGTAATTCAATTTGTTGAGGGAAAAACTCATTGAATGGTCTTAGTAGTAGAATGTACTCATATGATAAGAAAGTCAGTTAACATGAGACTGATCAGCAGAAAATCTTTAATTTGAAAAACAAAGAAAAAAAAAGATAACAAAAGACCAGGTTTTAATACACCCATGAGAAACTACCACAAAGTCTAGTGTATATGTAATTAGATTCCCAAAATTAAATGAAAAGGAGGTTGGGGAAAAGTCATATGTGAGTGCATGTGTATAGGCATACCTAGGAGATACTGCTTGTTCAGTTCCAGACCACTGAAATAAAGTAAATATAGCAATAAAATGAGTCACGTGAATTTTTTGGTTTCCTAGTGTAAGAGTTCTGTTTTCAGAACTCCTGCGGTCTATTAAGTGTGCAATGGCATTATACTTTACTGTTAAAAAATGTTAACCACTCCTTGAACTCTCAGTGAGTCATAATCACTGATCTTAGATCACCACAACAAACAGAAGAATAATGAAAAAGCTTGAAAGAGACACAAAATGAGCAAATGCTGTTGGAAAAATGGTGTTGATAGACTTCCTCAGTGTGGGGTTGCCACAATCTTCCATTTGTAAAACCTGAAATATATGCAAAATGCAATAAAAAGAAGCAGAAATATATATATATATATATATATGCCTATACACGTATATTTATTTTGTACATATATATGCACACACACAGCAAACACACACATATACATAAATACGTATGTGAAATAATGGTTAAGAACTTTATAAATATGGTAAACCCAAAGAAAATCAGACCTAGATACATTATAATCAAACTGCTAAATACCAGAGGGGAAAAAACCTTGAAAGCAACTAGAAAAGCATAATAAGTTGGTTTCTCATGATTATTAATTTTTCATCAGTAATCACTGTGGCTAGAAGACCTTTAATGGGCTTAGAGAACTGTCAATCTAGAACTCCACATTCTGTGAAGATGTCCTTTAGATATAAAGTAGAAGTAAAGAAATTCTCCTATAAAGGGAAATTGCTTCTGGAAAACCTACTCTATCTGCAATACTAATATTAATCTATCAAGATAAAGGTAAATGATACCAGAGGGAATCCTACATCTACAAGAATAAAGAAAGAACAACAGAAATACTAAAGAGCTACATAAAGATAAAAGACATTTTACTATTTATGTTCTTTGAAATATGTGTGAATGTTTAAAGCAAAGTTATAAAAACTTCTTGTGGAATTTCAATGTATGTAGACTTATAATAACTGTACCATGAAGGTCAGTGGTGGGACAAAAGGACCTATATGTCTTCAAAGACTCTGTATTTTATCCCTTAATAGACTGTAAAGATTTACATGTGCATATGACAGCCTCAAAAGCAACCAAAAATATTATTGTCATATATATTATATATAATGTATATATTATATAATTATAATTATATAATTATATAATATATAATATTACATATTATATATTATATAATCCACCTTTCACATCCATCTTTCAAAAGATGGATTTTGGAGGACATATAGCCAATATATAATATATGATATTATATATAATATAATAATTAATAATATAACATTATATATAATATAATATATATAATATTATATAATATATAATATTATATAATATATATGGCAATAATATTTTTGGTTGCTTTTGAGGCTGTCATATACACATGTAAATCTTTACAGTCTATTAAGGGATAAAATACAGAATCTTTGAAGACATATATATATTATATATAACATTTATATAATATATACATATAAAATATAGGAAGTAGGAACAGCAAAATACTCAAAAACAAACAAACAAACAAACAAATAACCATAAATAAGATAGAAAAAGAGCACAGAGGCACAGAGGTACACAAAATAGGGAAAAAGAAATGAAACAATAACATGGTAGGTCTAAATCTTAACCTAACAATATTTACTTTGATGTTAATATTTTAAAAATTCCAATTTAATTACAAAAATAAAACTGATAAAAACAGAAGACCCTACAATATATTGTCTGAAAATAAACACTGTTAAGTATAAAGAAAGAAAAAGATAAGTTGAGAGTATATGGGTTAAATATAATACAGTAAATCCTGTATAATAGTGACTTTGCAAAAAAATTTGTTAAAATTATAGTGATTATAATTAACTTTATAAAACTCTCTCTTTTTTCAGATTATAAATTTGCCAAGTGGGGAAATGTGGCAAACTAAAATGGACAGTGAAAATCTCATATAGCCACAGTAGATATAGAAGGAGTAAGAAACAGAGATCTACAATGTACCCATTACTTGCTAATTGAAGAAGCAATTTTACATTTGGAGAGAGAAACATAAAAATTTATATCTCAAAATAATCTGGTTAAATTCTCTAAATCAAAGTATGAAGATTAATAAGATAGTGAAAAATTCAGAATCAATTTAATTATGAATCCTAAAATAATCTTCACAGTGCAGAGGATAGCACTGACCCAACAAAAATTACTGAATTACTGAAAAGCATTTAAAATTATAGAATGTACTAATATGATTATTTCAAATATGGTATTTCATACTAGAAAGAGAAATTGAGTATACAAATCTAAACCTTGTGTATAAGTCAGAATTACTTGCTTCATGAAATCAGAATTCTTGGGGCTTTTTTAAAATGTGAAGAAATATCAGCAAAACTATTTTGAAACACATAAGAGATATTTATTTGTTTTCTAGGAGCCATATAATTCAGACAGAGAAAGACAAATGCTATATGATCTCACTTATATATGGAATTTTTTAAAATCATAGAAAAAAGATCAGACTTAAGTGGTTATCAAAGACAGGGGGTAGAAGGTGGGATGAGGGGGAATCAGAGGAAAGTGGGCAAAAGACATAAGCTTCTAAATACAAGAGAAACAAGTAATAGGGATGTAATGGAAAATATGACTCTAGCAAACACTACTATATGATACATGTGAAAGTTAAGAGAGTATATGGAAAACACAAAAGACTTCACCCCCAAACTACTAGAACTCATATGGCAATTAAGTAATGTGGCAGGATACAAAATCAATGTACAGAAATCAGTTGCTTTCTTATACACTAACAATGAAAATATAGAAAGGGAAATTAGAGAATCAATTCCATTTACTATACCACCAAGAACCATAGGATACCTGGGAATAAACTTAACTAAAGAGGTAAAGGGTCTGTACTCAAGGAAATATTGAATGCTCATGAGAGAAATTGAAGAAGACACAAAAAGATGGAAAAGCATTCCATGCTTATGGATCAGAAGAATAAACATTGTTAAAATGTCTATACTGCCTAGAGTAATCTATATTTTCAATGCTATCCCAATCAAAATTCTACTGGCACTTTTCAAAGAGCTAAAACAAATAATTCTAAAATTTGTATGGAACCAGAAGAGACTCCAAATTGCTAAGGAAATGTTGAAAAAAAAAACAAAACTGGGGACATTATGTTGCCTGATTTCAAGCTTTACTACAGAGCTGTGATTACCACGACAGCATGGTACCGGCACAGAAAACAGACACATAGACCAGTGGAACAGAGTAAAGAGCCCAGATATGGACCCACAACTCTATGGTCAACTAATCTTCAACAAAGCAGGAAAAAATATACAGTAGGAAAAGACAGTCTCTTCAATAAATGGTGCTGGGAAAACTGGACAGCTATGTATAGAAGAATGAAACTTGGCCATTCTCTTACAACATACACAAAGATAAACTAAAAATGGATAAAAGACCTCAACATGAGGCAGGAATCTATCAAACTCCTAGAGGAGAGCATAGACAGTAACCTCTTTGCCATTGGCCACAGCAAACTCTTTCAAGACATGTCACCAAAGACAAAGAAAACAAAAGGGAAAAATAACTTTTGGGACTTAATCAAGATCAAAAGCTTCTGCACAGCAAAGGAAACAGTCAACCAAACAAAAAGGCAACCCATGGAATGGGAGAAGATATTCGCAAATGACACTGCAGACAAAGGGCTGCTATCCAAGATCTATAAAGAACTCCTCAAACTCAACACACACAAAACAAATAATCACGTCAAAAAATGATCAGAAGACATGTGCAGATACTTCTCCAAAAAAAGACATACAAATGGTTAACAGACAAATGGAAAAATGTTCATCATCATTAGCCATGAGGGAGATTCAAATCAATACCACATTGAGATACCACCTTCCACCAGTCAGAATGGCCAAAATCAACAAGACAGTAAACAACATGTGTTGCAGAGGATGTGGAGAAAGGGGAACCCTCTTACACTGTTGGTGGGAATGCAAGTTGGTGCAGCCACTTTGGAAAACAGTGCGCAGATTCCTTAAGAAATTAAAAATAGAGCTTCCCTATGACCATGCAATTGCACTACTGGGTATTTACCCCAAAGATACTGATGTAGTGAAAAGAAGGGCCATTTGTACCCCAGTGTTCATAGCAGCAATGGCCACAGTCACCAAACTGTGGAGAGAACCAAGATGCCCTTCAACAGACGAATGGATAAAGAAGGTACAGTGCATATATATAATGGAGTATTATGCCTCCATCAGAAAGGATGAATACCCAACTTTTGTATCAACATGGACAGGACTGGAGAAGATTATGGTGATTGAAATAGGTCAGGCAGAGAGAGTCAAGTATCATCTGGTTTCACTTACTTGTGAAGCATAAGGAATAACACGGAGGACATTGGGAGATAGAGAGGAGAAGTGAGTTGGGGAAAATTGGAGGGGAAGATGAACCATGAGAGACTGTGGAGTCTGAGAAACAAACTGAGGGTTTTGGAGGGGGAAGGAGCTGGGGGTATGGGTGAGCCTGGTGGTGGGTATTGTGGAGGGCACGTATTGCATGGAACACTGGGTGTGGTGCATAAACAAATGAATCTTGGAACACTGAAATATAATTAAATTAAATTAAATTTTAAAAAGAGAGAGAGAATAAATCCTAAGAGTTCTCAATACAGGGAAAATTTTTTTCTTTACTCTTTTCTTCCCTCCTTTTTTAAATAATATCTATATGACATTGAAAGACAAATATCATATGATTTCACTTATGTGTGGAATTTAAGAAACAAAACAGACAAATGTATGAAAAGCAAGAAAGAGAAAGAGAGCGGCAAACCAGGAAACAGACTCCTAACTATACAGAACAAATTGATGGTTACCAGAGGGGAGTGTGGGGGGAGGATGGGTGAAATAGGTAAAGGGGATTAAGGAGTGCACTTGTGATGAGCAGTGAATGTTGTATGTAAGTGAGGAATCACCTAATTCTCCTGAAACTTATATTACACTGTATATTAACTAACTGGAAATTTAAATAAAAATTTGAAAAATAATATCTATATGACAAGATGGATGTTAGCTGAACCTATTGCTGTAATCATTTCACAATGTAGACCAAACCACCATGCTGTTTGCCTTAAACTTATGCAGTGATGTGTATCAGTTATTTTTTTAATAAAACTGGAAAAAAGTTTTAAAATGAAGAAATTAATATATAAATAAACATATAAAATAGAAAGTATGGTTAAATAAGCCATAGAGGCTACCTTAAAAGTTAGCTTCCAGATTAAATTTGATATCACCTTGAAATTTGACGTTTAAACAATTGATGAAAATTTATTGAAGCCGTGAGCTAAAGTTATGGACAAAGATATTTCATGTTGAAAAAAGGTAGCCAAGCTTTAAAATGTGCCCTTATGGAATGATGGAGTCAAATATGTATTATAAATTTATCAAAAGTATTACTAGAACAAATGAATTGAGAAAATGATGATGGTAAGCTGTCAATTTTCTTTAAAGTTGGTTTATAAAATTGGAAGCAGGTTGAGAGTAACTTGGCCATTTCTGTGGTCTTTTCCCTTAAAACTATAAAAATAATAGCTCTAAAATTGTTTTGTTTACATAATATTGGCTGATAAAACATTCAAGAGGAATATTTCAAAAAGAAATGTTTTTTTATGCTTATTCTGTGATAATGAATGGCTGGGAAAAAAAATGTATAGACGTGCTAAATTTGCCCTGCATATATGTGGGAGGGCATAAGTTCCATTTTAGCAAAAATAAGTTTCATGTAGACAGTTAAATGTATTAGTTGAGTAGTCTTGTCTTAAGATCAAATTTAGAGAATGAGGAATTAGAGTTTAAAAACATTGAAACAAATGTAAACTAGAGAGAAGGTGCACAAAGGCAAGAGCACGAAGGAATTACAAAACTTAAAATCCAAGTGAAGGGAACAGGAAGCTCCATGACTGTGAAGCTGGGAGAAAACCAGGAGGCTGTGGCCCCACAGAAGCAAAATAGAAGATTGATAAAGAGAGATATGGTGGCTTAAAGCCAGTTCCAATGTGTTGTTGGTTTTTTTTTATATTCAAAGAAAGTACAAATATAAACAACTAATTGATAAAATATAGAAAAAATAAATCAGCAATGACCAAAGGAGTTGGATTGACCAGAAAACAATAAATAAATAAATAAATAAATCTGATAAAATTCTCTGATAATTTGTATGGCTAGGTTTCGAATAATTCATATTATTAAATCTGATTTCCACAGAGCACTATGTAGAGAGAAGTGACTGTACAAATTTTCCAAATATCTCAGTAACAAATCCTTATTTCAAAAGTATATAATACTTAAGGTTAAAGAGAGAATCACCAGAAGAAATAAGACTAAAAGCAAAATAAGAAAAAAATTACACAACAAAGGAAAACTTGAGAGGAAAATGAATTCATGTTAACTCTAAAATATAACAATCATTAAGATAGCCATTTAAAAAGTAAATGTGCTTGAGACAATGTAGAGAAAGGAAGAGGAACTTAACTCCTGCAAAGCCACTGGTCTAAGGCAAGGATGAAAAGTTTCCATATGTTTAGACACAAATATCTCCTTCTGAGAAATAGAAAAAAGGTGAGATGACAGCCTTCAGGGAGTAATGATTGTCTGGACAAAATTAGAAGTAACAATTTAAAGCCTGCTTGCACAAGTATTTCTATTTCCAGGATCCCTAAAGGAACGCTGACCATGAAGAAAGGTTTTCTGTGATTGTCTATGCTCACTAAGAAAATGACTGTGGTACAGAAAGACTGAAAGACTCCCAGTCCCCAACCTCTGGAAAAGTGCCCTTATAAGCCGTACAGGCTACCCCTTCCAGGAGTGACACTCTTCTTTCTTGTGGTCTCCCTTGTATACAAGATGTCTCTAATAAACTCTGTTTTCTTTGGAGTTCAGTGTTCATTTCTATGGCATTGAGACTCAAGAAGCTGGTCGTGGCGGTCCAGTAACATGGTGAACCATCTTCCCAATGAACTACCATTTAACTGGAGTTAATAAGAAAAAGCATTCATTTAAAGTTTGTGGAATGTTAAAGTCTCTGGAAAAGAGCATGTACCAAACTGAGTAATATTTATTCAAGAAAATCTACTAAATCTCAATGAAAAGTGGTATTTTGTGGGATTTGATTGACAATCTTAGATTGGTACGTGTTTCCTTTGCATTAGGGTCTGGTTTAGGAAAGAAGGAATGCATTCCAGTTGGCTTTTCAGTACATTTGGCAGTCTTTGTGTCTCTCTCCTCTCCTACATAACTGGGGATTTTCCAGGCTGGTCAAGGTAACATGGCTTCTGTGTTTCAATGAGAAGAATTTCTGGTGCATGGCTTTGGGCTGAGTCTTTCATAGAAATTTCTCGGTTCCAACTTTGGTTATTTTCTCCACTAGATTTGACAGGTTGACCATTATTTGGGTTCCTGTTGTATCTCTACATCATCAATTCTGGGTCAAATAAGTGGATCAAGTGTAGGAAAATTGGGCTTTGGTGCTAGTTTACCAGAAGTGAATTTTGCCCATGTGGGAAATTTGAGTAACCAAATAAGACTCATCTCCTCATCGATGAAATGAGTAGTTAGATGAACTTATCTATGTTCAAACTGCTGCATTTAAAATTCAAATAATTTATCACTTGACAAGCTCAATGGAAGTTTGGACCTAGATTTCCATGGTAACTTTATTGTGTGCAAAATTAATTTATTAAAGATACTGTTAAAAGTAAAACTGAGCTTTAATGGCAGTATTTTCAAGCAGATTTAATTTGAGCATTCTAGGTTATATATATAACTAATCTTTCCTCTGAAATTTTCTACTCTGTTCAATGATTCAATGTATTTTAACTCTAACTTCATTTGCTAACTGGTAACAAATCATCCTAATTAGCATGTAAGTCAAGATGGTTGTATAGTTTTTCTTATTTTTGTTTATTACTTTGCTTTGAAACACTGACATCTTTTATATGCTTTCTTATTTTCACTCATTACATACTTCTAACATGAGCAAAAATGTTATAAAAACTTATTTTTCATGCTAATGAGTAACTCTGATGAGTGCATCAGTATAAGAAATGTTGCCAATTTGGCATCTAATACAGTAATTCTAAATTTTCTTTTACTGAGCAATGTCAAAAATTTTGTTGCTTTTTTTTAAGAGTCCCCATTGAATCCATTTTGCTGCAGTTGTTACTTTTTTGGAATCTTTGTTTTGATATGAATGTTTAAAAGCTAGGCAGTCATTTTTTATAGATTATTCAATTTAAATGAAATCCATGAATACTTACTCTTCTTAATATCAAACTGGCATAATCATCACAGATGAAGATATTCATGAAAGTATTAAAATGATTTCTCATTTTTGCAAGCTGAATATGAAATAAAAATATTTTATTTTTTACCCTTTTTTACTAACATTCCTCATGAAAGAAATGCAAATACACAAGCAACATATGAAACAGAAATTTCCCTTGCCACCACACAGTTTTAACAGTACACACACACACACACATATTCCTTATAATTGTAGACTTAAGTAAAATCAATCAAATTCTGCTTAGAGAAAAATGTATCTGAAGAGAACATCAATCCATACCGATTTAGGAATTTTCTCTCTTTTAAAAGTCTAGAGATCAATCATTAACGTCAACCTCAAAAATTCATGAAAGGTTTATCAAATTAAAAACTGAAAACTTGGTGTATTCACAGAAAAGAATATATTGGATTTGGTTTGTACCTTCAATGCACATTTCAACTACATTTTTGTCTTTATAAATTAATATGAAATGTATTGTCTTTTCAGTAAGAAAAATAAACAGAATAGTAGATGTGAATTTTTGTGTTTAAGGAGTTGTATAACCTTGCATCACATTGTGAACCATTTATGAGAAATGATAAAAATATATAGAAATATTTTGTCATAGCTTTTCAATCTTCATAATGAATTCCAAACACATACTCTTTCAGTAGTTTTGATTCCATCTATCCACTCAAGTTCTTCATTCTGTTAAGTGATATAATTAACTGAACACCAATAGTGTAGCTACAATCTAAGGAGAAAAGCTGTTTGGAAAAAAGCAACTAACTTGGGGTGCCTGGGGGGCTCAGTGGGTTAAGCCTCTGCCTTCAGCTTAGGTCATAATATCAGGATCCTGGGATCAAACCCTTCACTGGGCTCTCTGTTCGGCAGGTAGCCTGCTTCCCCCCTTTCTCTCTCTGCGTGCCTCTCTGCCTTCTTGTGATCTCTCTCTCTCTGTGTCAAATAAATAAATAAAATCTTTTAAAAAAAAAAAGCAACTAACTCAAAAGGTCATGAGGTAGGGAAAATCAGTTCATAGCTATTTGATGAGGTGAACCCTAAAGTAAGGTACTCTAAGACTCTTCCACAAACATCTCAATCAGCAGGTTAACATTTAATTTCTTGACCAATGTCGTGAAACCTCAGCATGTCAGCTGTAGTATCTATGCTTTCTGCAATGAGACTCAGCTAGTTTATTATCAAGCTATTGGTATAATAGAATCAGCCATTCTTTTAAAATATCAACATGTTCCTTTTTCTTGGAAAAGCCCATGTCTATGAAGGTAATCTAAAAATCCTGAAATTTTTTGACCATTATTTCAGACAAGTATCTAAAAAAAAAAAAAATTGGTTAGGTTTTTAAGTGTTGTTGTTGTTGTTGTTGTTGTTGTTATTTTGCAACAGAGGCAAATTTTAGAATCTCTAATGACTTTATGCCTAAAGCGTCTCTTTTAGGCAAAGTCATAAATAATACTCTTTAGAATGCTGTCTGAGCTTCCTCCATAGTAGATCTCTCATTCATTTATGTTCTTTATACTTCATACTTGAAAATTGTCAAAAACTGACACAGGATTGATGAGATTACTGGTCGTAATTCCCTCAAGGCTGTTGGGATTTTAATAAGTGATGAGAATATAACCTTTTTTCCTAATTAAATTCTAAAACAAATCAAAGATAATCAGGAGTTAGGCAGATGGGGAGTAATATGCTAGTGATTTTTTTTTTCTTGATAGTGTTATATTAGAACATTGTTTAGGTACACAGCAAAAATGGCCTTATTAACACTAAACAAGGGTTACAGAATTTCCCACCCAATCCGTCACAAGCAGTTCCAGCCAGTTGAAAGTCTTTCTTCAAAGAGTAAGGACACTTTTACCCGCTAAATTTAGTGTAAGTTCAAGAGCAACCAAGAGCACGTGGTCTCTGCAGCCAAATATCCCACAAGGGAGGATCTGAACCATATTTGCTGTGAAACTTGTATTGTCTTTCCAGTGAGGTAAGATAGTACCTAAAAGACCAGAGAAAGTCCAAAAGTCTTTAATAGATTACTCTCTACTTGGAAGTAATTGTGAAAAGTGAAAAATATTTTTTCTTCTCAAAATGGCTCAGCTTTTTGTGTTTTAATCTACTGTGCTCAGACATTAATACAATGATCAAAGAGGATGATTTGTTCTACTGGGGCAGAAAGGAAAAAAATGCCAAACAAGGATTGCTCCTTTTTAAATGTCCTTAGAATATAAATGAGCCAGTAATGGGTTATAAGAGTGTGCTAATTAAGTAAGTTACAAGGTCATTCTTTATGAAATTTTATTTTTTCTTTTACTTCCCAGTCTAATTTTTTTCTAGCCATATTTTTCAATATTGCTTATTAGAAACCTTTCAATGAGATCAAATGACTTGACAAAATACTCCAATATAATGCATCAAAAAAACAATGTTATCCCACATTTGAATTAACTACCTCCTATTATCAAATTTTCAAGGGGAAATTAAAACCACAAATTAAATTCTCCTGAGAATTAAAGCCTAAATGAACTTAAGACCAAAGACAAATTCTTTTTCTATATTGATTTGAAATTTTTTTAAAGTCTAAAATGTAATCTACCTAATCTATGAATAAATTATTTGACTTTCAGAAAGATTATCAATGCTTTTTTTTGACATTTTATTTTATGGAGAGAGAACACAAGTAGACAGAGAGACGGGCAGAGAGAGAGGGGGAAGCAGGTTCCCTGCTGAGCAGAGAGCCTGGTGTGGGGGCTGGATCCCAGGACCCTGGGATCATGACCTGAGCTGAAGGCAGAGGCTTAACCCACTGAGCCACCCCGGCATCCCATATCAATGCTTAAATAAACTTTTTTTTTTCTTTTTGTGCAGCTACTGCCTAAACTACTTCTAATTGATATGAATGTGGATCATTTAAGAGTTTCAGGAATGGTGTTAGTCCCATGGTAAGGCTCTAATATACTCTTTATTTAAGAATATGTACTGATAAAAGGACACAAGATTCCTATGACACTGACATTATACATATTGAATTTGGAAGACAAGCCAATCTCCAGAGCCTAGAACAGTTGTGTTATCAAGATTGTTATCCCATATTTTATTACCAAGATCCAATGTTTAGTGATTTTAGCTTTGTTAGCATGCCATCAGTTGAAACTGCTTAAGCAGAATCCATCTTTACAGGGTGTGTGTGTGTGTGTGTGTGTGTGTGTGTGTGTGTAGAAGTGAAAGCTAGCATTCAGAGAGCACATTAGAGCTATTTCTGCCTTCTTTTAAAATTCAGTAACTCAATTCAATTCAAGTTCCAGTCATTGGGCCTTAATAGAAGTATATTTCAGTTGTTTTTCTGTGTATTCAAAATTTTTAACTTGCATTTTCCACCTGAGCCCTGTTTTTCTGGAACTCGAGTCTTGTGTAATATCACTGCTTGTTTTACATTAAGAATTATTCTCAGGGGTTTCTTGAACTGAATACTTCTAGTGATGCTTTTGAAGCTTATTCCCCCAGAGTTGTAAGGAGAACCCAAATCCTCCCATATGGCCCTCAAAACAGTTTAATTAGGTTCTATAAGCTCCAAAGCCATGGTCATAAATTATATAGTCAATTCAAAACCCTATTAATTACTTAATTAACTCATGTCATAAGGGGTGAAACTTGAGCCCATGAATAAGACACAGAAATTCAATATTATCTTATACAGTATTCACTCATCCCTGAAAACAGTACACAGTATGTCAAGGCCATCTGAATAATTTGAATCTAGAAGCTCACCAGTGCTCTGTAGCTCAGGCAGAAGCTGAATGCCAAGGTGTTTGATATCCCATCCTGCAGATATGGTTAATACTAGAGGAAAGCAGTAGTTTGTTTGTTTGTTTTTGTTTTTGTTTTCTTTTGCCAGTTTGTATGAAAAACTTTCTACTCCAAACTCACTTTGTGTAGGGTCACCTGAGTGGTTCAGTCATTAAGTGGCTGCCTTCAACTCAGGTCATGATACCAGAGTCTTGGGATTGAACCCCACATTGGGCTCCCTGCTCCACTAGAAAGCCTGCTTCTCCCTCTCCCACTCCCCCTGCTTGTGTTCCCTCTCTCGCTGTCTCTGTCAAATAAATAAAATCTTAAAAAAAAAAAAAAAACATAAAACAAACTGTGGTTCAGGCTACGTTTATTCAAGTTCAATCCATAATAATAGTTTGCATCTTAAGGACCCAAGTCTTTCCATTTAATTTAATCCTAATGAGGACTAGTCTTTAAAAAATGAACACTGGCCCACTTAAAGGAGTCATAAAATATACAGAGGCTGCCAAAATCAAAATCCCATGTGGTCTAATTGCTTAAAGTCTAATATTTAGGCAGTTAAAAGCCAACCTGAGACAGTTACATGACCCAATACAGGCCACCATTACCTTTCTAGGCAAAACAACTACCTCTCCTCTAACTATAATAACGAAACTCTATTGCCTTGCTTAGTTCAGTGCCACCAACACTTAGTCCCCTCCCTGACAGCACCAGTGCCTCAATCATGCCAAATCATTTTGATCCATGCAGTTCTCCTTTAAGTCTCAAAGTTCCTTGATCAATCCACAAGTTACTAACACTTCACCTCTGATTTGAACTTATCTTCCCCAAACTGCAGGCCTCTCCTGCTGAAAGCCTTTCTCTATAAAACCTAAAGTACTAAAGAACATAGCAAAAGTGAGATCAAAATAGCACATTTAATACTGCCTGAGTATGAGGCAATTATGGACTTCGAATAGTGAACTGTAGAATTAGACAGACAACCCACTCAGACACGGCCATGCTGAGAACCTCCAGGTATCTACCAATTAGACAGAGCCTTGACTTCTAAGCCTCTTTTGGTTGGGAGCAAATCAGAGGACCTGCTCTCTGCAGGCAGGAAGCTTCACAGAATGGTGTAGATGAGATACCCGGGTCTCTGTACCAAACTCAAAATAACACAACAATCGTGTTACTTCCCTGGGGAAGAGTGAGTGATAACTGAAGAGCAGAAAATAGATGTTTTTCTACATGGAAGAAAATATCCATAATTGAGAAAAGTGGCTCCTCTAATAGAACTCATGGAAATATGTTATAGGTCAGATCTTCAAATTGGGACTACAATTCTCCATGATAGGAGAGTTCATTTTACACAACCTAGTCTTCACAGCGTTGCTGCAACTCAAAGAGAACCCAACTCAGTTAAACAATAAAGCTCCACTTTAATGTTCATGTATTTTTTCTTACAACATTGTTTTGTTTGGAGCTAGTGATCCAAAGATGAGTAATGAATGCTCTTTGATCACTAGCTCATGACAAAGATGAAGAAGAAACACATGCAGTCAAAATAAAATGTGCTAAGACATGTAAGAAGCGTGTGTAAGAGTCCATGGGAGCAAGGAATCCAAGGAATGCAAGGTCAGGAACAAGTGGTTATTACTTTACATTAAGAATGACTTAATAAGGGGTGCCTGGGTGGCTCAGTGGGTTAAAGCCTCTGCCTTTGACTTGGGTCATGATTCCAGGGTCCTGGGATTGAGCCCCACATCTGGGTCTCTGCTCAGCAGGGAGGCTGCTTCCTCCTCTCCCTCTATCTACCTGCCTCTCTCTGCCTACTTGTGATCTCTATCTGTCAAATAAATAAATAAATCTTTAAAAAAAATGACTCAATAACTTTTAGAAATAATATAATAATACAAGAGAATGTTAAATCATAAAAAGATTCCTCATAACTTTACAATGAGTGTTTTCTATTTAACACATAAATTCAGTTGATGTTATAAAGTGTAGCCCATTGTTACGATCTTTATATTTAAGCCACGTCTTCCAACCAAGGTGGCAAAAAATGAATAAATAAAAGAAGTATAAGATGGGGCTCTGGGGTGTCTTAGTTGGTTAAGTGTCTGCCTTTTTTTTTAGCTCACATCATGAGCTCAGAGTCCTGGGATCAAGCCCCACATAGGGGTGCTTGCTTAGCTGGGAGTCTGCTTCTCCCTCTCCCTCTGCTTCTTCTTCTGCTCATGCTCTCTCTCATTTTCTCTCTCTCAAGTAAATAAATATTTTTTTTTTAAAAATAAGATGTTAGAATCCTAAATAACAAAAATAATAAAATAATATTTGGAAACTTAGTACCATACACAAGACCAGAAATATAATAATTTGATATAGACATTTCTGTTGTATATTTTATATATTTATAATTTTAAACTTTTATAATTTTAATAGTCTCTTGTTAATCTTATAAGACCAGGGAAAATAACAGAATAACCTTATCAATATGTTAAGTAAAATTTACATCAGATAACCATCTTTTGCAGCATAGTAAAATCAATGCTCATGTTTCATAACATGGAAACACCCGTGAAATCTTTACATATAAGATACATTCTTAGAAATGGAAATTTTTTCTTCTTGGGGAAAATCAGATGTCATTTCAAGAAAATTTTCAAAAAATAAAAATGCTATTTGTGAATCTAAGTTCCACCTTTCTCGAATGAATCTGATAGAATCTTTCTCTTTACATCAATGTTCACTTGTTTTTTGTAGTTAGGCTACCTTAGAAACATTGGAAAAATCAACATGGACATCTATCATTTAATAAATTTTTACGGAACATTATTTAAAGAAAAAAGGGAAGGAAACATTGCAAAGAAAAGGATACAAAAATGTAAATGACAACTTCCTTGCTCTCAAGCTGCTTTGACCACATAATATAATTGGAAGAAGAGTTATACTTAATTGGCAGAAGAAATAGCCCAAGGGTTGCAAAATCACATGTCTCTATGATGGAGGCAGGTTACATAAAAGCAGCATGGTGTCACACACCAGGAATAGTATAAAATTTAATAAGCTGAGAGTGTGTATCCATCCTAAATTATTAACTTTTATCTTTTAATGTTGCATTAGCTGAACAAACACATCTGCAGACCTCTTCCAGTGTGTATCTCTGGAGACTACAGCTCTCTTCACTAATGATTAGACATGGCAACACATATTCCACAGACAAATACAGTAGATTTGTCTGGCTTCTGTTTGCATGAGAGATTTAAAAGACTCTGATAAAGAGCCAATCATAAGGAAAGTTATGGTCTAATGAAAATGCCCAAGCTGTAATCAAAACCAGACAGATCCAGAAACTGATGTACTGATGGGTCTCACTTAGATCTGACCCTTCTCCATCCTCAAATATTGCCTACGTGCCTCATCCCATGCTCAAATCAACTAACTAATGGAGCTTAATTTGTGTATCACTCTAAATCCTGATTGCAAGAAACTGGGAAATATACACATGGTAATTGGTCATTGAACCTACTGTAATCAGACCTACTCTATCTAGAACAAAACATTTAATATTTTACTTAACAATCACATAGATATGATAGAAAAATACTTGTGCATGATTATAATACTTAGTATGTGGTTTCTTTTCCAGACTCCCTTCAGAACAAGAAGATTTAAGAGAAATTACTCCAATGTGTTTTGCATTAGTGGAAAATCAGTGTTTTATCACCTCCATTCCACTCAGAATAAAATACATAAACAAAACATATAATCATGACCTATAATATATTGTAAGACATTTTAGCCATGGTAAAATTATAAATTATATCACTAATTACAATTTCTATGCTGATAGAGCTAATGCTATAGACTCTACACCATATTTTTAATATATTTGGACAGAATATGTTCTGCTCTTTGATTTTTGTTTTGCAACGGGCTCTTGGAACAGACTGTAGAACTTATACCCAAATTCTGTAAAAATAAGCATTGTTTCTGAGAAATTTAGTGGCTAACTTAAAATAAAACTAAATGATCACAGTTTCAAGTAGATCTAAAAGGGTATAGTTTGATTCCTTCTTTTTGTTTTTGTTTGTTTTGTTTTTTTGTTATGTTCAGCTAGCCAACATACAGTATAGTTTGTTTCTTAACTTACTGGTAATTTCTTCCTAAGTGCATTAGTTTCCTATTACTGATATAACAAATTACCAAAACCTAAGGTCTCAAAACAAAATATATTTTTTCTCTTACAGTTCTAGAGGTCAGAAGTCTAAAATCAAGGTGTCACCAGAGTTGTTTGTCTTCTGGAGGCTCAAAGGGAGAATCTGTTCCTTTGCTTTTTTCAGCTTCCTGCAGCTGCCTGCATTACTTAATCCATGGCCCTGTCCTCCACCTTCAGAGCAGAACCCTGTTGGCTCCATCCTGAATCTTTCTCTCATTCTGATCCTCTCGCCTCCTTCCTCTAAGTACTTTTGAGACTATCTTATGTCTACCCAGATAAATCAATCCCTAATTGAATCATATCTGAAGACTCCCTTTTACCATATAAGGTGACTTTTTTTCCAGGTTCTGAGGATTAGGACATGGACATCTTTGGAGGACCATTATTCAGTCTACTACACTAATGCCATAGACAGCTACCTTCTTCACTGCTTTATTTTAGGAACTTGCAAAGTGTATGGGAAAGTATCAGTGCTCACTAAGTATTTGCTGAGTGGATGAAATAAGCCATATCCTTGAGGTGTGATGGTTAACATCATCACATGTAATGGGAGCCAAGAAGAAGAAGGAATTAGGCTGATAAGAATCATTCATTGTAAGGGGCACCTGAGTGGCTCAGTCGGTTAAGTGTCCAACTTTTGGTTTCAGCTCAGGTCATGATCTCATGGGTCAGGGGATAAAGCCTCATGTCTTTAGGCTCCCTGCTCAGCAGGGAATCTACTGGAAATATTCTCTCCCTCTGCTCCTCCCCTCATGCATTCTCTCTCTTTCTCTCTTAAATAAATAAATCTTAAAAAAAAAAAAAAAGAATCTTTCATTATGAGACTGTGACATGAAGGAAAGTTGGTAGGAGCCCACCCCACAGTATCCTAACCAAGCTGGTACTTTTGTCCTCACAGTAGGATTGTAGGACACATTTGAGGCAGCTAGCCTCGGGACTAGGAAAAATAATAATAAATATTCTGAAAGAGTATAGCTGAAACTAGTACCATATAAGACCAAGGAGATTTTTCCTTTCCTTTCTTTGTTGGAATGTCTTCGTTACTTTGTGATTATAGAGGCCTGTAATTATAAGAACATTGGAAAATAGAATCTCTCCACTCAACTCCTCAAAAAAATATTCTCCCTAACCATTTTTTTTCTTTACTTTTGAACACTAACCTAAATGATGTTTATTTAAAATCATAAATAATAGAGGAATGCTGAAAGTAAAAACAGTAAAGCCTTGAATTTTCCTTTTGTTTCCATCATTCTATCCAGACGAAAAAACTTTTAATTATTCAGTTAATATTCTATAAAATATTTTCTATGTACATAAGCAGAAGATTTCATGTTTTTTTATAACAACAGCAGCAAAAAGTTAATACAATGAATTCCAATGCATTATTTATTAATTTATTTATTTACTTTTAATTTATGGGGAGGGAAGGGCAAAGGGAGAGAGAGGATCTTAAGCAGTCTCCTGCCCATTGTGGAGTCTGCCACAGGGCTCCATCTCACAACAAAATCAAGAGTCAATGCTTAACCAACTGAGCCACCAATGGATTCTATTTTAAACACTGGATTTTATAATAATCAATTGATCCTTAATATATTCCCCCTCCAGTACACTTAGAACATCTTCAATCTACTTCACAGACATCTAAAATTGCATGATATGAATAGAGTGTGATATACCCCTATATAATGATTTTGCTTGTCTCTGTCTTCAGTAACATTGGATAAGAAACATTAAAATAAGATATTTTACAATGCATTTTAACTTGTGCTTTTTAATTTACCAATAAGTTTGATATTTATGTGTGAGTATTCACTTTCAGAATGAAATAAATAAGTATAGATATTAAAATAAATAAAAATAGATATTAATATAGATATTGTTAATACTTGATAAGCATGGGATCCTGTAGGAAATATAATTTTATGGAAAAGAGTTTCACAGTCCTGTGGAGATGAAAATTGATAGTGGATATGTTGATCAAACTCTTTCTGTACTTTGTTACCTGTGAAGGAGAAATCAGGAAGATGGCTGTCAGTCAGGTCCTGGGTTGTAGGGTTACAATAAGCCATCTAGATGAAGCTTTTGTTTTTTGCTTTCTTCTCTCAAAGAGAGGGAAGGGAGTCTAGGAGTTCCCAAAGCCAACAGAAGACTTTTGGAGTTAAAAAATACTATAATATTATGTTCTTCTTTGCACTAAGAAGAAGAGAGGGTCTAGAATTCCCTAAGGCTGTGCCTTGGGTGGGAGAACCATATTAGGTTTACATAATGTTCTCTCTTCCAAATGAGAGGAGAAAGACTTAATTAGTTCTCAAAGTTAATTAAGGCTTTGGGCAGAGCAACCTCTATGCTTCTCAAACCATGCAAATGTGTCATGCCTACTAACATAAAGAGGCCTACTCTGGTTCCGTTAATTTCTTGCTCCCCTTCTGTTTTGACTTCAACTGCCTAATGGATTCAGGATGGGGCTGAAGTCAACTTGTCCCAAGGAGAATGGTACCATTATATACTTTCTGAATATACTGGGAAATGTCAAAGAGGCTAGAGATTTGAACCACAGATTTGAAGAGATTTGAAGTTATAGGTCTGTTAGATACATACACCTAAGTACTTAGTCCTATGAGGGTAAATGGTGCTAGATTTAAGGATGGCCCAAAATACTGAAAAATGTAAGACAGAACCATGGTAGCATGTGAGAAAGCAAAAAGAGAGATCTCTTGAGCTTTGAGTATAGCCATACTGTGGGAAGTATCCATGGGAAGAAGTGAATCATGGAGCTAGAAACCAAAAAGGAGGGAAAAAAAAAATGTTACCTTACCAGTCACCCCATCACCTAACCTCTGCTGAAATATCACCTCAGCATTTCTAGACTCCTAGACTCCAAGCTGGGAGGTAACAGGCAGCTATGATTTTAATCTTTGAATGCTTATTAAACTAGGGAGAATGTACTGAGCAAATGTGTATTGAAGAAAACAAAGGAGGTTAAAAGGATTCTGAGTTGCTCTGCTTTTTCTGTATATATATGCCTAGAAATTGCTATATGTCATATGCTTATAATTTCCCAACTCAACAATACCTAAGCGGATCATCACAATTGGGAAAATCTGCAGGCAGAAAAGCACATATCCTATTGGGATGAAAGCCCTGCTGTTTGCCACCAGTGGGTGTTAATATATAGCACAGATACCACTAACCTTTGAAGTCCCTTAATCAGAGGAAAAACTGCTGTCTTTTTTTCTTTTTTTACCACCAAAAAGTGAGTGGTATATAAAGGGACACAGCATACAGAGGAAAACAGCCTTCAGCTTAAAGTACATATTTGGAATATTGGCCATGGCTACTAGCTAAGCCTCTTTTGAAACACCTGGCCCTGAGACTTTGCTGGAATTAAAAGGTTGACGCATACAGGCTTGTGACTTTCTGGCATGAATATCCATTTTTGGGGTGTACTCTATGGCTGACAAGGTAAAAACAAAAACAAAACAAAAAAGTAAAGAAAAGTGCTTTGCTTGCCAAATGGAGCTGAAATATTAAAGAATATAGCTCTCCTGTCCCAGCAATTGTCTTGCCTTTACATGAGAAAGTAGTCATGATCCTTTTGGGAGAAAACTTTATATCCCACTTCAGTGGCAGAAGCAAAACCAGAGCCATTGGCTATTTGGGGATCTTTAATTCAGAGGTTCCCCTGGAGTCATGGGTCTGTTTCAGAAATGTTTAGTTAAGCTGAAACTGTGTAATATATGTCATAGCAGTTCCAGTCCTCAGAACTAGCAATGATTTGTACATAGGAGTAGTTAACAGAAACATTCAAATATTTAAGGAAATATCTCAAATGCATACTCCATGGGTAGGTTTACCTTTGTGGGAGTTATTTCATTAGAAAGGGTGATATTAAATTTGTCTATAGGTTTAGCTAAAGTGATAAATGACAGTACCTCTGCCCTTGAAGGCATTCAGGTCAGCCTCAACTCTGCTTTGTAATGGATGAAAGAATTGCTCTAGATTTGTTCCCTGTAGGTCAAGGTGAAGTCTGTGCCGATTATTAAAGTATCCTGCTGTATTTGGATTAATGTCTTGAGCCAAGGGACACATCAGGCCACCTGACCTTCTAAGGTAGATTCTAAAAGTTAATGGAATTTGTTTGGCTGGCTGCATCTGACACCCCTGGCGGGCATGGCTGAGATCAACACTTCCAGGTGGTCATACTCTGAGTTCTGCTGCCAATAGCCTTGATAAATGCTGTATAAGACCAACCAAACACATTGGTCCTATCGGTTGTTGGTAGGAGCAATCAGAGTCGTCAATGTAGTGGCATAAAAGTGGAAAATCGATATAAGCCATACCATGAGAAACAAAGGGCAAAACTTAAAGGACAATATTCTTATGTTTCTTAATGGTCAGGGCTTTCTGTGTAAAAATTCTTAACAATAAGGGTGTTTGAATGGTAAGCATGCCTTGCAAGTTGGAGACCTATTGAGATTTACAGGTTTTATCTTTCCCAGAGCCATTTATCTGTTTGTTTTGAAAAGAATTGGAAATCTCTAGGAAACTTCCCTATTCTCCCAGGGAGGGTACCCTTACAATAGCAAGATAAGGAGTTTTCTCCCTTTCTCAAGAGGAGAGGAGCTGCCTTGAAGCTATTCTTGTATCAGCTCTGAAATATGTAATTTCTGGAATGGAGCCCCTCTGGACATGTTGGGTCCATCTACTCTCATAATGTCACTCCAAGGGAGAGAATAGGGTATGGAGAACAGGCGTAGATATTGCTGTAAGCAATAATAAACCTGATTTATGGTCCCAAAACCGCATGCTTGCTTTCAAGATAAATACATATGGATGTTAAAACCCTCGATTCAGTTATTCTTCCTGTTCGCTAAGCTATCTATTGATGAGAGGATCTGGGAAACACCATCTTAAAATTTCTGAGGTCTTAGAGCATACCCTAGATTTGATTTTTTTTTTTCGCCCTGAGGCCTTATTACTCTGATAAATAGCTGCTAGCTTAAGAAGTTGGAAATGAGAAATAGTTTTGTTTTTCAATCCAGTTATTGAAAATTTTCTTGACAATGATAGTTAATTCCTTATCTCGTTTTTCTTGTGCAGTACCTTATCACTCACAACTAAGAAAACCCAATTATCACTTCAACATTCTGCCTAATACTCTTCTTAGTCAGATCCACAGGTTTATTGTGTAGATTTTCTATCTTCCAAGTTACCAAAGCAACATTCCTATAATTGTTCAATCAATACATAACATAAGTAACCCATCCTTGAGTCTGCAATAATAATTTACTCATTGTATTTCTCATCTTTTTTCCACAATGCAGTCCTAAAACTAATGCCATGATTTTTGTAATTGAGGTTGAATATTTTCTTCACAGGCTTATGAGAAACTTTCATTTCCTCTTCTTTTGAAAGGTTTGTTCTTACCTTTCACTTATTTTTCTATTACGGTCTTCATCATTGTTTTTCTTATTGAGTTACGTTGCTACATTTCTCTTTATATACAATTGTCTTATGAATGTTCAGAAAATAGCTTTATTTAAAAAAAAAAGTATTACCCTCAGGTTCAGTAAGAACGTCAACCTAATAATGTTGGTCATTTCCTTAATTATAAAGTTGATATTTAAGTAATATTATTAACATCTAGAATCCTTATTATTTAAGATATAAATAGATGGAGCAAAAAGTTACATCTTTAAAATTTAAAATTAAAAATATATCTAGCTGTACTTAGAATTTAAAAAGTGAGCTTGTCATATTGAGAAGAATTTTTTTGTGTATAAAAACTTCGAGTCATAAAGTTTCTAGAATTGGAGCTTAAAAAATGACTGTCCTACTTATTTTTTGAATTAGTAAATTCATTTAGCTATTATTTACATTTAACAATTCAGAGTTTTTCATGCTTATTTGTAGAACATCAACAAATATTTATTAAATTCCTTTGGAGCCCCAAGGAGTATTTTGTGACAGTGTTAGTGAGATAATTGATATACAAAATTCTGCACATATTTAATGTGTACAATTTGATGAGTTTGGACATATACCCCCAATATCATCAAAGATAATCAACATATCCATGCCTACCAAAAGCTTCCCTGTGTCTCTTTGGTTTTGGTTTTGGTTTTGGTTTTGTCTTGTGCGTGTATGTGTGAATGCATGTATGTATGATAAGAACACGTAACACGAGGGGCGCCTGGGTGATTCAGGTGATTAAGTGTCTGCCTTCAGCTCAGGTCATGATCCCAGGACCTCCAGTCCTACATCAGACTCCCTGCTCAGTGGGAAATCTGCTTATCCTTCTCCCTCTGCTGCTCCCCCCATTCCTCCACCGCTGCTCATGCTCTCTCTCTCTGTCACTCACTCTTTCTTTCAGATAAATAAATAAAATCTAAAAAAAAAAAAAAAAGAAAAAAGAAAAAAAGAACATAACATGAGATCTACTCTCAGGAAATGTTGAAGTACACAATAGACTATTGCTAAATACAAGACACTATATTGTAGAGCAGATCTTTAGAAGATATTTATCCAGTAAAACTGAAACTTTATACCCATTGAATACCTCCCCTTGGTACTGCTTTGGCAACCACCATGGTATTTGCTTCTGTGGAACTCTGAGAAATATGGATGTACATTATATGGTACTAGTCCCAAGATATAAACTATATAGCTTAAAACAAAACTAATATACATGTAGCAAGTTTACAAATAGATGAAAGTGAAACGTCATTATGACAGATTATGTGAACTCAGTCAATTAAAGGCATGAGTCATTCTAAAAGAAAGATAAAGTTAGGTTTCAAATGTTGCAAAGCAAACAAGCTTGGAAATACTTCTATGCAATAAAAAACATATTGACTGTCCCAAAGGAATCTTTATTAGACTTATTGGTAAGCAAAACATACTCTCATCTCTAAAGTGATAGAAGAAAATATATTAGTTTACTGATATTTTCCTGAAAGTTTCAATATAGCAATTAGCATTAGGTAGCTTTTAGAATGCATGCCATTATTATCTACAATGTTGCACATGTAGACAAAAGTATGAGATATATATGTCTTCTTATTCTTATTTGCAAACTGTACTCATTAAGATGAAGATCATTCATCATAAAAATAAAATAAACTTTCAGTATTCACATCTGATTATTTGTTCTTCATTTCTTATAGTTCATATGTGAAATTTGTTAAACACAAATAATAAACTTCTAATTCAATAAATACAGAAAAAGGAAAAATTGAGAACCACTTGTAATTTAAAATCTTAGGAAAATAAGAAAGAGGTAATTTTCTTATTTATTTTTTTATTTATTTGACAGAGAGTGAGATAGCAAGAGCAGGAACACAAGCAGGGGTAGTGGGAGAGGGAGAATCAGGCCTCCTGTGGAACAGGGAGGCCGATGTGGGGCTCAATCCCAGGACCCCAGGATCACGACCTGAGCCAAAGGCAGGTGCTTAACAACTGAGCCAACCAGGCATTCTGAGAAAGAGGCAATTCTCTTTTATTAGTTATCTCTTGCTGCCTTACAAATTTTTCCCAAAATTCCAGCACAAAACAACAAATATTCAGTATCTCACATAGTTCCTAAGGGTCAGGAATGTGAAAGAAGCTCTGTTGGTGATTTTGGATTAGAGTCTCCAATGCAGTTGTAGTCAGACTCTTTGCCAGTACCACAGTCATCTCAAGGCTTACCTGGGTTGAAGAATCCTCTTCTGAGATCACTCACAAGGATTTTGGCAACTATTAGTTCCTTGCTGGCTGTTGGCTGAAGGCCTCAGATTCTCAGGCTCTTTAATAACATGGCAACCATCCTTTGGAATAAGTAATTCAATAGACAGCAAATGTGACCTTTTATGACCTACTCTCCAGGTCTCTTCTGCCTTATTCTATTAATTAGAAATGAGACAATAAGCCTATCCCATACTCAAAGAAAGAGAAGTATTCAAAAGCATAAATACGGGTGGATTTGGGGGAGTAAATTTGGCGGTAGATAAACATAAAAAATACGTTTACCATTTATACTACATGTAGTACATACTATACTATATGTAGTATAAATAAGATCTACAAAATTTTAGAGCAAAATCATATTAAATAATAGATTGACAGAGTTTTCTCTCTGCAATGGTTAATTTTATATGATAACTTGACCAGACTAAAGGATGCCCAGATAGGTGGTAAAATACTATTTCTTGGTGTGTCTGTGAGGGTGCCTCCAGAAGAGATTAGAATTTTAATAGTAAACTGAGTAAAGATTATCACCCTCATCCATAGTGATGGACATCATCCAATCCATCGGGGCTCTGAATAGAGCAAAAACATGGAATTAGGGTCAAAGTGCTTTCTCTGCCCAAGCTGAAACATCCATCTTCCCTTGCCCTTGGATATCAGAACTCTAATTCTTGGGCTTTTGGACTCAGACCGGATTTACACCATTGACCTTCTGACTGGTAGAGCTTTTTACTGAGACTGAATTATACCACTGGCTTTCTTGGTTCTCTAGTTGGCACATGACATAACCTGAGACTTCTCAGATTCTGTAATCACATGAGCCAATTCCATATATATAGATATAGATGGAGATATATACCTATATTATCATCTATGTCTATGCCTATATCTATATCTATATATCTATATCTATATATCTATATCTATATCTATCGACATCTATATCTGTCTATATCCCATCTCTGGTTCTCTGGAAAACACTGACTAATACACCCCCTGACATTAGGAGTGGGACAATAATGCCCACAATCATCACTTCTACCCAATACTGTACTGGAAGTTCTAAACAGTGCAATGAAGAAAAATAAACAAATAAAAAGCCATAAGGATCAGGAAGAATAAAATAAAACTCTCATTATATGTAGATAAAACAAGTAGGTCATTTTAAATAACATCAGATAGGTAAAAATCTAGAAATTAAACTTTTAGAAAATGTGTATGATCTTAAATATAAAATTTATTATAGATATAAATTGAAGAAAACATAAATAAATGAAGGAATATTCTATGTCCATAAATTGTAAAACTTAATAGCATAAAAGTATCAGTTCTTTCAAATTGATTTAACTAGTCAAAGTAATTCTAGACAAAATATCAGAAGAATGCTTTTAAAAAAAATTGATAAGATGGCTGTGCTTGGGTGACTCAGTCAGTTGAGCGGCCAATTATTGATTTTGGCTCAGGTCATGATCTCAGGATCCTGGGACTTAACCCCACATCAGACTCTGCACTTAGCATGTTGTCTGCTTTAGATACTCTTCCCCCTCTGCCTCTCCCCTAACTTACACTTCCTTTCTGTTTCTCTAAAGAAAAAAAAAAATTAAAAAAAAGTTCACAAGATAAATTCATTATTTAATACAAGGAAATACAGGTTATTTCAAAGAAAAAGAACATGACTGGAAGACCAATAAAATTATATCAAGACTTATTTAGTGAATATAAATTAAACTGTGGTATTTGCACAAGGTCCCAGATAACTCAGATACAGTCTTTTTATTTGATTGATTGCAAAGGTGATACTGAAGTATAATATAGTTGTTCTGGGTCAATTGGATATTTATTTGAAAACAAACTAAAAAACAAGAATCTTACCCTCTATCTCACATCAAAAGACATGTACAAGCCATTCATACCAGAACTATTTTTAATAATGATCAAAAATAAAATACATGTTCATGATCTTAGAGCAAATAAGTACATAGTGAAATATATATAAAGCAGAATGTTATACAGAGCACTAAATATTAACAAAATACAACTGTATTTGTACTCACAAACCCATACTCAAGGAAGCCAGAAAACAAAAGTGAAAGTTAATTTCACTTATATAAGGTTCAAAATACACAAAATTAATCTATAGTGCCAGAAATAGGATTATGGAGAATAGAAAGGAGCTCAAAGTGGACTTCTGGATATCAAATAATGTTTGTTTTGTTTTATTAAAAAGAAATCCTGGATGCTTTTACAAATCATGTTCATTTTACAGTTTTGATTTATGCATGTTTACATATGAATATTATTCTTCGATAAAATTGACAAAATAGATTTCTTTTTTAAAGTCTAGAGAAGAAAAAATATTAACTTAAAGAGAATAATTTTATTTCAAAGTTTTTACCTTTTGAAGCAGTCTAAATTTTCAGTTAAAATTTTATATAAAAATTCTTGCTTATTATAATTCTAAAAAATTTAAAATATTCATAGGACTTCATTGCTTATGTCATCAAGCAAAATCAATAAATATGAGAAAATGTGAAGTAAATGTGTCATTATGTAATTTTGAATGAGCAAGGAAGCAATCCTGAAATAATAAAAAGGGATGATTGCCTGTTGCATTCTTAGTGTTCTTCCATGCCTTTTTTAAATGTCAAAAAATCTTCAAGCATTTTATAAATTGATTGCTGTAATATATGACATATTTAGTTTTGGGATTAGACTATTAGAAATTGAGAATAGATAGTAGAAGAACATGTTTAAGAAAAGCCAATACAGCAAAATTTATATAAAAGCAACTGTCAAATATACTTGCACATACTGGAAGGAAGTATAGTATTTGTAAATAATGGTAATTATGGGGAAAAAAGTATAGTATTTGGAAATCATTAGGTTTAGCAAAAGATAGTGGGAGAATATTTGGTGGGACATAGTAAAAAAGACACACAAGGATCTAGGCATATTCAATGTTTGGATCTACTGAATATTTCTACTTTTTTTTAAGATTTTATTTATTGAGAGACAGCAAGGACAAGTGAGAGACAGAGAGAGCAGAAACAGAGGGGCAGAGGGAAAGGGAGAAGCAAGCTCCCTGATGGAGGGCTCAATCCTAGGACCCCAGGGTCATGACCAGACACTTAACAGAATGATCCACCCAGGCACCCTCTGAATATTTCTACTTCTTAAGAGGAAACATGGGAGTTACAAGCAAGAAAGCATTTATAAATGAGTGTAGCATAGAGAATATAATGAAAACTAGTAGTAACAGATACAATAGCAAAATTCACCCAAAACTAAATCTAGTGAGCAGATCAAAGTCCACTTATTTTTTTTAAAACCAAAAATATCTTGAGATTAGATTAGATTAGATTGGTGAAATATCTTGACAAATGGCTTATCCTAGATATGGTAGTTATGTGGCTATAATAGTGGAGATTGGAGGAATAGGGGTACAGTTTGGGGTGGTACACGGAGATTCAGCTGGGTCATGACATTGACATGGGTTAGCCCCTTCACCAGATGCATCACTGTACTGAGAAAACAGTTTTCTCTTTTGCCCACATGGGATGTGCCACTTTCAGAAATTGCTTAGTTTACATTGTAATCTTTCTAAACAGTGCTATTTTATTTCTTTTTTTCTATATAAATTTTTTATTAACAAAGAATGTATTATTTGCTTCATGGGTACAGGTCTGTGAATCATCAGTCTTACACAATTCACAGCACTCACCATAGCATATACCCTCCCCAATGTCCATAACCCATCCACCCTATCCCTCCCCCCTCTAGCATTTTATATCAAATTGTCTTAATAATAATTTATGAACATTACTGACCATGCTTTTATGAAGTTATATTTGCCATGCAATATAAATAATTTTTGATGATATTCAATGATTTGTTGATATTAACAAACAAGCAAAAAAAAGCTGAACATCATATAAGAGAAGCTATATATTAAGGGCCTTTTATATTCATGGATACAGTATTAAGAACCAGTTTATTCAAACAAAAAGTAGAATCAGACCTGTAAATACAGATAAAAAGCTGATGGTTGTCAGAAAGGAAGAAGGTAGGTGGATAGGCAAAGTCGATGGAGGAAAGTGGGAAATACAATTTTCCAGTTATGGAATGAATGAAATAAACTGCATAGCATAAGAAATACAGTCAACAGTATTGTAAAAGTATTGCATGGTAACAGATGCAGCTAAACTGGTGGTGAGCATACACTTGTAGAATCACTATGTTGCACACCTGACACTAACATAACATTGTGTGTCAACTCTACTCAAATAAAAAATTATTCAAATAAATAAATAAATAAATAAATATTCTGTATGCAGAATATCCTTATCTACAGGTAACACATACCAAGACCTCCCAGTGGATGACTAAAACCATGGGTAATACTAAACCCCTTATATACTATATTTTTTCCTATACATACATACATTTATTAAAGTTTAATTTATAAATGAGGCACAGTAAGAGATCAGTAATAACAAATACTAACATAGAACAATGATAACAATATGCTTTAATAACAGTTATATGGGAGTAAACAAAAGAATTAGTTTATATTTTAAATTTATAATTTTCTTCTTTACCTTGAGAACCATGTCTTTGCCAAAATTTCATGGTTTATATATATGAGAATAATTTCAATTAAAATTCTAGTTTTTGTTCACTTATATTGGCCAACGAAGCAGAGTAATATTGTTAAAAATTGCTGTAAATCTGATTATTTTCTTCAATGAGCTTGACTTTAAATGTACTAGCAAAGTAAGATGCATTCCTTATCCTAGAGCCCAAGGCGAAATTCAGCTCACCTGACTGATCTTAAGATTAAATCAGTATATCTACTTACAAGCAACACTGCCAGAACATTGATCTGATAATAAATAATGTAGCTTGTACTTGAAGGCCATGGAAGTTTCCTTTGAAACATCTCACAAGTACAATTTTCACAGTTCCCTAGAGAACATAATGGGCAAATTGCTCAAGTAAAGAAATAGTCAGTTAAAATGGAGGTAAAATTGAACAGGTATTTCTTACATTTTATCAATGTATTCTTTAATTCAAGACCGAAAAATAGTTTTATGTGATCTGTGTAATCAGTATTTTTTTCTAAATTATAAATATCAGAAAAGTGCAAGCTACTCCAAAAAGTATGAACACATTATGTATTTGGAAGTTAAAAACAAAGAAAATAATAACAGAGCCCTCTTACTAAACACCTAAAGTGTATGAGTCAGGGGGAAATGCTTCATATACAATAATTCTTTTAATTCTCAAGTGGCAGACAGAATTCTGAGATAACCATCAGTGACTCCTGCCCTTGTATAATACCCTCCTTTTGAGTGGAAATGAGACCTTTTACATGGTTAGATTACATTACATGGTAAAATGGATTTTTCTAGATGCAATTAAGATTCCTAATCACTTGACTTTAAATTTGTCCAAAGAGAGGCTATTCTGAGTGAGCATAACCCATTCAAGCAAGTCCTTACAGAGACAAACAGCAACACACTCTTTTTGTTGGACTAGGTGAAAACAAACAGCCATTCTGTAAACTACCTTAAGGAGGGGAACATGCAGGTAGGGGATTAGGGTAACTTCTAGGAGTTGAGAGTGAACCCCAGCTGACAGCCAATAAGAAGAGGGACATCTCAGTCCTACAACCATAAGGAACTAGATTCTGCCAACAACCTGAATGAAAAAAGGAACAAGAGATCCAGATAAGAATCTCAAACCCATAGAATACCTTGATTTCATTTGTGTGAGAAACAACCAGAGAAGCCATTTTACCCTGATCAGACTTCAGACCCACAGAAACTGTGAGATAACAAACTTGTGTTGCTTTAAGATATTAAATTTGGGGTAATGTGTTACACAGCATTAGAAAACTAATGCATCTCACAATTGCCTTACAATGCAGGTATTATAATCTCCATGTAGGACGATAAGAAAACTGAGGCTCAAAGAGATTATGTGAAAGATCTGGGATTAGTAGTGAACTCTATTTTAAATACATATACATATCTATATTCTTACATTGTTACATACATTCTTACATACACAATCACATTATTGCCTAACTAGCTCACAAAATTTTATTTTATTCAAATGTGAATCATGATGTCACCATAATTCCATAATCTGTGAGAAGAGAACAAAAAGACCCCCTATCTTTCAAGGGATAAGATTAACCTTAGCAAAATAAGAAATACGGCAACCATTGATCTTTCCTTGGCTCCCTAGTTTGTTGTTGTTGTTGTTGTTGTTGTTGTTCTTTGTTTGTTTGTTTGCTTGTTTTTAGTGCTAAATAACTTTTCATTGTCTGAATGTTCCATAGTTTATTTTTTTCCATTTTATTTTATTTCTTTTCAGTGTTCCAAAATTAATTGTTCATGTACCACACCCATTGCTCCATGCAATACATGCCCTCCATAATACCCACCACCAGGCTTACCCAACCCACCACCCACCTCCCCTCCAAAACCCTCAGTTTGTTTCTCAGACTCCACAGTCTCTCATGGTTTGTCTTCTTCCATCTCACTTCTCCTCTCCATCTCCATCTCCCAATGAACTCCGTGCATCTCCATCTCCCAATGAACTCCGTGTTATTCCTTATGCTCCACAAGTAAGTGAAACCATATGATACTTGACTCTCTCTGCTTGACTTATTTCACAGCATAATCTCTTCCAGTCCCATCCACGTTGATATAAAATTTGGGTATTCATCCTTTCTGATGGAGGCATACTACTCCATTATATATATGCACTGTACCTTCTTTATCCATTCATCTGTTGAAGGGCATCTTGGTTCTCTCCACAGTTTGGTGACTGTGGCCATTGCTGCTATGAACACTGGGGTACAAATGGCCCTTCTTTTCACTACATCAGTCTTTGGGGTAAATACCCAGTAGTGCAATTGCATGGTCATAGGGAAGCTCTATTTTTAATTTCTTAAGGAATCTGCACACTGTTTTCCAAAGTTGCTGCACCAACTAACATTCCCACCAACAGTGGAAGAAGGTTCCCTTTCTCCACATCCTCTTCAACACTTGTTTACTGTCTTGTTAATTTTGGCCATTCTGACTGGTGGAAGGTGGTATCTCAATGTGGTTTTGATTTGAATCTCCCTGATGGCTAATGATGAACATTTTTTCATGTGCCTGTCAGCCATTTGTATGTCTTCTTCATTCACATACTGAAGAACATATTAGTGACTTCCAAGTTTTGGCAGTTACATAAAAATCTACTATAAACATCCATGTGCAGGTTTTTCTGTTGACATTAAGTTTAAACTTCTTTGGGTAAATAAATATCAGGTAGCACATTTGCTGGATTTTAGTAACAGTATGCCTAGTTTTGTAAGAAACCATTAAACTGCCTTGCAAAGTGGCTGTACCATTTTGCAATCCCACCAGAAATATATGAGACTTCCTATTGCTCTACATCATCTTCACTTTTGCTGTTGTCAGTGTTCCAGATTTTGGCCATTCTAATAGATGTAGTGGCATCTCATTGTTGTTTTAATTTACATTTCCCTGATAACATATGATACATTACCTGCAGTACTTTTCATATGCTTAACCGCCATTTGTATATCTTCTTTGAGGAAGTATATGTTGAGGTCTTTGGCCAATTTTTAAATTGGGTTGTTTGTTTTCTTATTGTTGAGTTTTAGGTGTGATTTGTATGTCTTGGATAATGATCATTTATCAGATATATATGTCTTTCAAAACTATGTTTTCCCAATCTGTGGCATATCTTCTTAGTCTCTTGACACTGTTTATTGCAGAGTAGAAACTTTCATTTAAGGAAGTCCAGATTATCACTGAGTTTTTTTCTTGAGTCAGGTTTTTGGTGCTGTATCCAAAAGGCATCACCACACCCAAAGTCACATATACCTTCTTCTTTGTTATCTTCTAGGAGTTTTATAGTTTTTCATTTTACATTTAAGCCAGTTATCCATTTTGAGTTATTTTTTTTTTCTGAAGTGTGTAAAGTCTATGTTTAGATTTTTTTTTTTTATTGGCATGAAGTTATTTCTTCCAGCACCATTTGCTGAAGAAACTACCTTTGCTCCATTGCATTGACTTTGTTCCTTTATCAAAGGTCATCTGACTATTTTTATGGGAACCTATTTCCGTTACCTTGATATATTTGTCTATTATTCCACTAATACCATATTGTCTTGATTACTGTGGCTTTCTAGTAAGTCTTGAAGTCAGGTAGCATCAGTCCTACAACTTTGTTCTTCTGCAATATTGCATTGGCTACTCTGGTTCTTTTTACCTCTCCATATAACTTAGAATCAGTTTGTCAATATCCATAAAATAACTTGCTGGGAGTTTGATTGAGATTGCATTGAATCTCTAGATCAAGTTGGAAAGAAATGACATCTTGATAATACTGAGTAAGAGTTACTTTTTATATAGAGTGTAAAAGAAAAAAAATCAATTATAATGTAATATTTGAGGAGAAACATGAAAAAAAGACAAAGGGGTAGAAAATAGCATTTTTGGTAAAGTAAAAGTAAAGGAGGTAGAAAAATTCTTGTCATGCCCATGGAACTTCAAAGAATTCAGTGTGGTTGCAATCCAGTGGACAATGGTGAGGGAAATAGAGACTGAGGTCATAGAAGTAATAATGGTCCGTACATTGTAGGACTTGAAGGACATTGACTTTTACCTTGAGTGAAATGAGATGTCACTAGAGAGATCTGAGCACAGGTGGGGCATTATTTGCTTAAAATTTTAAAAGTTCATTCTTGCTTCTGTACTAGGAACGGATTTCAGGAAATAGAAGGAAATTGGAATTGAATTGTTTGGTTTTAGGAAATGTCAAGTACAAATAAAACAAACCAAATAGTGTAATAAACCTCATGTACAGGGGCACCTGGGTGGCTCAGTAGGTTAAAGCCTCTGCCTTCAGCTGAGGTCATGATCCCAGGGTCCTGGGATTGAGCCCCACATTGGGCTCTCTGCTCAGCAGGGAGCCTGCTTCCCTCTCTCTCTCCGTCTGCCTCTCTTCTTACTTGTGATCTCTGTCTGTCAAATAAATAAAGTCTTTAAAAAAAAACCACACACATCTCCTAGCTTCAATAATACAATATTACTGAATTCCAAATTCCCCTACTTATTACTATTTCTATAGTTTTTGTTTTGTTTTGTTTTGTTTTTGAGGTAAAGAAAATGGACATTGAACTTCATACATCTAAACTGTTTAAACTTGACAAATTAATAGAATTATTTAACCTAAAGCCCTAGATAGCTACAGAGCATTTCTATCAACTGAGAAATTTCTCTTGTGCCCCTAAATTGCTGGCCATTGTGCTTCAACCCTCCCAGCACATACAACCATTGTTTTTTAATTGTTTTCACAATGAATCAGTTTTTCCAGTTCAAGAATGTAATTAAAATTGAGTCATATAACTTGTGTCTGCCTCCTTTCACACAGCATGATATCTATGAGATTCATCTACATTGCTGCGTGTTGCAGTATTTTATTCCACAATTCGTGTATCTATTCCTTGTTGATGGATTTTTTAATTAATTATTCTATTAACATTTAATGTATTATTTGCCATAGGGGTACAGGTCTGTGAATCATCAGGCTTACACACTTCACACCACCCACCATATCACATAACCTCTCCAATTTCCATAACCCAACAACCCTCTCCATATCCTCCCTCCCCTCAGCAACTCTCAGTTTGTTTTGTGAGATTAAGAGTCTCTTATGGTTTGTCTCCCTCCCAATCCCATCTTATTTCATTTTTTTCCTTCTGTAAAAACCAAAGCCCCCACTTTGCCTGTCAAATTCTTCATATCAGAAAGACCATATGATAATTTTATTTCTCTGATTGATTTATTTCACTCAGCATAATACCCTCTAGTTCCATACATGTTGTTGCAAATGGCAAGATTTCATTTCTTTTGATGGTTGCATAGTATTCCACAACACTTTTTCTTTATCCATTCATCAGTTGACGGACATCTAGGTTCTTTTCATAGTTTGGCTATTGTGGACACGCTCCTATAAATATTTGGGTGCACCTGTCTCTTCTGATCACTACGCTACCCAGCAGTGCAATTGCTGGGTTGTAGGGTAGCTCTATTTTCACTTTTTGAGGAACCTCCATACTGTTTTCCAGAGTGGCTGCAACAGCTTGCATTCCCACCAACAGTGCAAGAGGGTTCCTCTTTCTCCACATGCTCATCAGCATCTGTCATTTCCTGACTTGTTAATTTTAGCCATTCTGACTGATGAGGTGATATCTCATTGTGGTTTTGATTTGTATTTCCTTGATGCTGAGTAACATGGAGCACTTTTTCATGTGTCTGTTGGCCATCTGGATGTCTTCTTTGCAGAAATGTCTGTTCATGTCCTCTGCCCATTTCTTGATTGCATTATTTGTTCTTTGGGTGTAGAGTATGATAAATTCTTTTATATTTTGGATACTAACCCTTTATCTGAAACGTCATTTGCAAATATATTTCCCATTCTGTCGGTTGTCTTTTGGTTTTGTTAACTGTTTCCTTTGCTGTGCAAAAGCTTTTGATCTTGATGAAGTCCCAATAGTTCATTTTTGCCCTTGCTTCCCTTGCCTTAGGCGATGTTTCTAGGAAGAAGTTGCTGTGGCTGAGGTAAAAGAGGTGGCTGTCAATGTTCTTCTCAAGGAGTATGATGGATTCCTTTCACACATTGAGGTCTTTAACCCATTTTGAGTCTATTTTTGTGTGTGATGTAAGGAAATGGTCCAGTTGCATTTTTCTGCATGTGGCTGTCCAATTTTCCCATTTGTTAAAGAGACTATCTTTTTTCACTGGACATTCTTTCCTGCTTTGTCAAGATAGTTGGCCATGGAGTTGAGGGTCTATTTCTGGGCTCTCTATTCTGTTCCATTGATCTATGTGTCTGCTTTTGTGCCAGTACCATACTGTCTTGATGATGACAGCTTTGTAATAGAACTTGAAGCCTGGAATTGTGATACCACCAATGTTAGCTTTCTTTTTCAACATTCCTCTGGCTATCCGAGGTCCTTTCTGGTTCCACATAAATTTTAGGATTATTTGTTCCATTTCTTTGAAAAATTTGATAATATTTTGATAGGGATTGCATTAAACATGTAGATTGCTTTGGGTATCATAGACATTTCACAATATTTTTTCTTCCAATCCCTGAGCATGGAATATTTTTCCATTTCTTGGTGTCTTCCTCAATTTCTTTCATGAGTACTTTATAGTTTTCTGAGCACAGGTCCCTTGCCTCTTTGGTTAGGTTTATTCCCAGGTATTTATGGTTTTGGGTGCAATTATAAATGGGATCAACTCCTTAATTTCTATTTCTTCTCTCTTGCTATTGGTGTATAGAAATGTAACTGATTTCTGTGCATTGATTTTATATCCTGACACTTTACTGAATTCCTGTACAAGTTCTAGCAGATTTGGAGAGGAGTCTTCTGGGTTTTCCATATAAAGTATCATATCATCTGCAAAGAGTGAAGTTTTGACTTCTTCTTTGCCAATTTGGATGCCTTTAATTTCTTTTTGTTGTCTGATTGCTGAGGCTAGGATTTCTAGTATTATGTTGAATAGCAGTGGTGATAATGGACATCCCTGCTGTGTTCCTGACCTTAGCAGAAAATCTCTCAGTTTTTCTCCTTTGAGAATGATATTTGCTGTGTGTTTTTCATAGATGGCTTTGATGATATTGAGGTATGTTCCCTCTATCCCTACACTTTGAAGAGTTTTGATCAAGAAAGGATGCTGCACTTTGTCAAATGCTTTTTCAGCATCTATTGAGAATGTCATATGGTTCTTGTTCTTTCTTTGATTAATGAATTGCATCACATTGATTGATTTGAGGATGTTGAACCAAACTTGCAGCCCAGGAATAAATCCCACTTGGTCGTGGTGAATAATCCTTGTAATGTGCTGTTGGATCCTATTTGGCTAGTATTTTGGTGAGAATTTTTGCATCTGTGTTCATCAAAGATATTGGTCTGTAATTCTCCTTTTTGATGGAGTCTTTGGTTTTTAGATTAGGGTAATGCTGGCCTCATAAAATGAGTTTGGAAGTTTTCCTTTCATTTCTATTTTTTGGAATAGTTTCAGGAGAATAGGTATTAATTCTTCTTTAAATGTTTGGTAGAATTCTTCTGGGAAGTCGTCTGAACCTGGGCTCTTGTTTGTTGGGAGATTTTTGATGACTGCTTCAATATCCTTACTGGTTATAGGTCTGTTCAGGTGTTTTATGTCTTCCTGGTTCAGTTTTGGTAGTTTATATGTCTCTAGGAATGCATCCATTTCTTCCAGATCGTCAAATTTGCTGGTGTGTAGGTGCTCATAATATGTTCTTATAATTGTTTGTATTTCATTGGTGTTGGTTGTGATCTCTCCTCTTTTATTCATAATTTTATTTATTTGGGTCCTTTCTCTTTTCTTTTAGTAAGTCTGGCCAGGGGTTTATCAATCTTATTAATTCTTTGAAAGAACCAGCTCTTAGTTTCACTGATTTGCTCTCTTGTTCTCTTGGTTTCTATTTCATTGATTCTGCTCTGATCTTTATGATTTCTCTTCTCTTGCTGGGTTTAGGCTTTCTTTGTTGTTCTTTCTCCAGCTCCTTTAGGTATAGGGTTAGGTCATATATTTGAGATCTTTCTTGTTTCTTGAGAAAGGCTTGTAGGGCTATATACTTTCCCCTCAGGACCACCTCTGCTATGTCCCACAGATTTTGAACAGTTGTGTTTTGTTTTTTTCTTTTTTTAAGATTTTATTTTTATTTATTTGACAGACAGAGATCACAAGTAGGTAGAGAGCCAGACAGAGAGAGAGGAGGAAGCAGGCTCCCTGCTGAGCAGAGAGCCCGATGCGGGACTTGATTCCAGGACCCTGGGATCATGACCTGAGCCAAAGGCAGAGGCTTAACCCACTGAGCTACCCAGGCACCCCTGAACAGTTGTGTTTTCATTGTCATTTGTTTCCATGAATTTTTTCAATTCTTCTTATTTTCTAGGTTGACACATTCATTCCTTAGTAGGATGCTCTTTAGCCTCCATGTATTTGAGTTCTTTCCAAATTTCTTCTTGCGATAGAGTTGTAGCTTCAGAGCATTGTGGTGTGAAAATATGCAGGGAATGATCCCAATCTTTTGGTACTCATTGAGACCTGATTTGTGACCCAGGATGTGTTCTATTCTGGAGAATGTTCCATGTGCTCTAGAGAAGAATGTGTATTCTGTTGCTTTGGGATGGAATGTTCTGAATATATCTGTGATGTCCATCTGTTCCAGTGTGTCATGTAAGGACTTTTCCTTCTTGATCTTATGCTTGGATGATCTCTCCATTTCAATAAGGTGGGTGTTAAAGTCCCCTACTATTATTGTATTATTGTCAATGTGTTTCTTTGATTTTGTTATTAATTGGTTTATATGGTTGGCTGCTCCCATGTTAGGGGCATAGATATTTAAAATTGTTAGATCTTCTTGTTGGACAGACCCTTTGAGTATAATATAGTGTCCTTCCTCATCTCTTATTATAGTCTTTGACTGAAAATCTAATTGAATTGATATAAAGATTGCCACCCCAGACTTTTTTTTTTTTTTTTTTAATGTCCATTAGCATGGTATATTGTTTTCCACCCCCTCACTTTAAATCTGGAGGCATCTTTTGGTCTAGAATGGGTTTCTTGTAGACAGCATATTGATGGGTTTTGTTCTTTTTTTATCCATTCTGATAACCTGTGTCTTTTGATTGGGGCATTTAGTTCATTTACATTCAGGATAACTATTGAGAGATATGAATTTAGTGCCATTGTACTGCCTGTAAGGTGACTGTTACTATATATTGTCTCTGTTACTTTCTGGTCTACTACTTTTAGGCTCTCTCTTTGCTTAGAGGACCCCTCTCAATATTTCCTGTAGGACTGTTGTGATGTTTACAAATTCTTTTAGTTTTTGTTTGTCCTGGAAGCTTTTTATCTCTCCTTCTATTTTCAATGATAGCCTAGCTGAATATAGTATTCTTGGCTGCATGTTTTTCTCATTAAGTGCTCTGAATATGTCATGCGAGTTCTTCCTGGCCTGCCAGGTCTCTGTGGATAAGTCTGCTGTCAGTCTAATATTTCTACCATTGTATGTTACAGACTTCTTGTCCAGAGCTGCTTTCAGGATTTTCTCTTTGTCACAAAGACTTATAAGTTTTACTATTAGATGAGAGGGTGTGCACCTATTTTTATTGATTTTGAGGGGGGTCCTTCTCTGTGCCTCCTGGATTTTTATATTTGTTCCTTTTGCCATATTAGGGAAATTCTCTACTATAATTCACTCCAGTATACCTTCCACCCCTCTCTTTCTTATTCTGGAATCCGAATTATTCTAATATTGTTTCATCTTATGGTATCACTTCTCTCTTGAGTTCTCCCCTCGTGGTCCAATAGTTGTTTGTCTCTCTTTTACTCAGCTTATTTATTCCCCATCATTTGGTATTCTATATCATTAATTCTTCTCTTCTACCTCATTTATCCTAGCAGTAAAAGCCTCCGATTTTTAATTGCAGCTCATTAGTACATTTTTTATTTTAGCTTGGTTATATTTTAGTTCTTTTATTTCTCCAGAAAGGGATTTTATTTCTCCAGACAGTATTTCTCTAATATCTTCATGCCTTTTTCAAGCCCAACTAGCACCTTAAGAATCATCATTCTGAACTCTAAATCTGACATATTACCAATATCCATATTGATTATGACCCTAGCCTTTGGTACTGACTCTTGTTCTTTTTCTTGTGGTGAGCTTTTCTGCCTTGTCCTTTTATCCAGATAAGAATATATACACAAGAGAATAAAATACTAAAATGGTGGCAAAGACCCCAGAAAAATGTATACTAATCAAATCAGAAGAGGCCCCTAATGGGTGGTGGGGGAGGGGAAGAAAGGGAGTAAAAAGAAATTTTTATATATATATATATATATATATATTTAATATATTTAACATTATTTATATATTATATATATATATATGTGTGTATATATACACACACATATATATATAATGTGCTCAGGCTGGAGACTAGAACAAAGCCCTTTGCTACATTTAGGGTATGTTTTGATCTATTAGAAGAAATTATATCCCAAAATTTAAAAAAAAAAACCTGTATGTATACAAAAAATAAGGTTAAATATAATGAAGGATAAAACATGACTATAATAATGAAGTTTTAAAAATATTTTTAGAAAGTTATTGTTAAGATAAACAAGTTAAAAAACATTAAAAGAAGAAAAGTTTAAAAAATTAGAGTAAGAAAAAAATAAAATAAAGCAAAAATTTATTTCACTTTGTAAGACCAAAGAATCATGGGGAGAAAGCCATTAATTCCATTCATTGCTTTCCCCTAGCTGTGGATTGCTACTGTTCTCCCTGATCCGTGAGCCTGGTCTTGGCTGGATGTTCTTGCTGATCTTCTGGGGGAGGGACCTGTTGTAGTAATTCTCAAATGTCTTTGCCTGGGGTGGAATTGCCCCTCCCTTGCCAGGGGCAAGGCTAAGAAATCTGCTCGGATTCACTCTTGGGAGTTTTTATTCCCTGAACATTTCAGGAAAGCTCTGAAGGACAGAAATGAAAATGGTGGCCTCCCAATCTCTGGCCCAGAGGAACCAAGAGCTTGGAGCCCCACTCCTCAGTATGCCCTCAGAGAAATTGGGTCAATCATTTCCATCTCCCTGGCCTCTGGCCACACTCTGGGCTCACCTGGTCTGTGACAGAGTGTTTCTGTCTCTGGCACATGTCCCCGTTTGGAGTCTCCAAACCCAGCAGATTCCTGCCACACTGCCCTTCCAGAGGAGGAAGGTGAATCTCCCTGGATTGCCACTTGTGGGGTCCCTGCTCAAAGAGCAGTGGTCTACCTGTGCTGCAGATCACGGTTTAAGATAACCCAGAAGTGAGAGCTCACTCCTTGGCTCTATCTCTGTAGTTGGCTTCCCTGCTCTGAGACCTGACAGTTCTGATACCTGGAAGCTCTGCCACACTCAGACATCCCCAGTCTTTCAGTGACCCCGCAGATTCTGAGGCCGCATGTCCCTGAGAAGGCTCCATCCCCACTTAGCTTCTAGAGAGATGTCCCTCAGTAGAGCAGACTTCTAAAAGTTCTGATTTTCTGCTCCACTGCTCTGCTGCTTCCAGGAGCTGGCCCCTCCCCTGGTGGTCTATCTTCCCATCACTTTGTATTCACTTCTCTGCATATCTTACCTTTCAGAAAGTGGTTGATTTTCTGTTCCTAGAATTGCTGCTCTTCTTCTCTTTGATCTCCTGTTGAGTTTGTAGGTATTTGAAATGGTTTGATAACTATCTAGCTGAACTCCTGCTACCTGACATCATTTCAGTCCACTACTCTCTGCCATTTTGCCTCTAATACTGCCTCACCTTGTTGATGGATTGCTTAAAGTTTTGGTTTATTATAAGTAAGGATCCTATGAATCACCTTGTTTAAATTTTTAATTGAAGTATCTCTTTATACCTCTTGGAATAAAATACCTAAGAGGTGATTTGTTTGCTCAAATAGTAAGTTGATGTTTAAAGTTACAAGAAGCTTTCCAAAACTTTTACAAAATGGTTTTATTATTTTAAATTCCCATCAGCAATATATGAGATTTCTACTTGTTCCATACCTTAGCCAAAATGTTGTATCTATGAGTTTTTTATTTAAATAGCTTTGTTGAAATATACATACCATAAAATTTACCCATTTAAAATGTAAACTCTATTATTTTTATATTTACATAATTGTTTGTAATAAAGAGAAAGACTCAATTTTAGATGTTTCACCTGAAAGCTTTCAAACACTATCCTTTTCATCACTCTCCCACTCTTCATCCTACAAATGGTCAAGGCAATGGGAAAGCCCTTATCCTCCCTCTCTTGACACTAGTTCAAAGTTCAAGCCATGGAAAACTTGCCCCATGAGCAAGAACCCCTCATTCTGGACCCACTGCCTCAACACAGTAAAAGCTGAAATCACTTGTCTCTCTCTACTTTGTCACCTGGACAGGCTTGCATCAGCTCTATACTCCCTAAAGAGTCTGTAATGTAATAAATATTTTTATAATCTTCTGGCCTGTGTAACATCATTGGTCTCCATATGCAAACTAATTTTTGGTAGTAGAATGATCTCAAGATCCACGGGGCAACTATTAAATATTGTGTAACCACAAAGTCTAATTTCAGAACACTACCAACTCAGAAATAATTCTTTAAGATGTTAGCATTCATTCCTAATTATCTCTCCTATCCTCGTGCCCTCCCACCACCAGCATCAGGTAAATCTATAGATTAGCCTATTCTGCACAATTCATTTAAATGAAATCATAAAGTATATGCTCCTTTGTGAGTTTTTTAGTTAGTATAATATTCTTGAAATTAATCCATGTTGTAACATGTACCAATACTTTAATCTTTTTCATTGTCAAATAATACAACATTCTTTGAATATGCCACATTTGTTTAATTATTCAAATTAAATGAGCAGAGCAAAAAGATAATATTTTACTTTCCAGGTATTATCAAATTCATTCTGAATTATCAATATCTAAATAGATGTTGAGACAAAGGAAGGAAAAAGACAACTATGGGTTTTTACCAGCATCTGGAAAAAAATTACTTAGATCCTTAAAAATCATTTTTTTCCTTCTAAGAAATAAAACAATAAAGCAAAATTATAGACTGAAGCAAAATAATCCCAACAATATTATTTACTGAGGCAAATCACCGATAATCCAATGGCTAGTAGATTCTCTCTCTAATATCTAAACTCTTCTCAATAAATGACTTAGAATATTTCAATAAGACCACAATCATCCAAGTTTTTCAATTGAGATGAGTTTATGAATTTATATAAACAAAGCTCTCAGATTTTCTATTTTACTTTTTAACTGAGATATTCCATATTGTACATATGTCCTAGACACAATATAGAAATAAAACACATTCTGCCTTAGATTGTAAGCTTTAAGACCTCAACTTGTACTTGTGTGAGTGTGTATACACACTACATGACTTTTATCACAGTATGAGAAATAATTAAATACTAGATTAAATAATAAAAATCTCCATGGAGTTGTCAGCTAAAATGTTAAATTATTTATATAGGTGACAAAACATTTGAAATATTTTATATTTTTAGATATCTTTGGATATTAAACTATTTATTATATCTCTCTAATGTACCTAACTTTATAGGGAGTGCCCTGGAATTCAAGCAGATTTGTATTTAACAATCTGTCTTAAGAATCAGTGTCTACCAGATCATGATCCCAGGGTTCTGGGATCAAGCCCCACATTGGGCTCCCTGCTCAATGGGGAACCTGCTTCTCCCTCTCCCTCTGTCATTCCCCCTGCTTGTGTTCTCATTCTCTCTGTCAAATAAGTAAATAAAATCTTTGAAAAAAGAAAAAGGAATCCATGCCTGAGTTTTATGTTTAAAAAAAAGTCACTGTTAGATTTAACACATTTGTTACACAGTTGATTCCTTAAGACAAATACTATGATTAATCATTGTCAAAAGATATTATTGTTTATCACTTATATGGTAAGAGACATGAACTGATTAAAAATACTCATGGAAGATTGGATACTACTAAACTTCTTTAATTTTTAAGTAAATTACTTATTTCAATTATTTTTTCTATAATGGATGTCATCTGTTTACCCAAGAACAGTGATTAGATATTTTAAATTGAATTTATATATGTGTATACATCTGTGCTTGCTTCATATAAACACACTCAATGTACAATAAAAGATTTTTTAAATTTTATTCTTATAATGATGTTGTGAATGAAATCTGATGGATACTATAATAATACAGTTCCCTTCAAAGGGTACCAAATGCTCTTTGATCAAATGAAAAATGATCAAAGTCTAAGCTTGTTTTTAAAATCCATGAAAATATTAGATTCAAGTTTTTTTCTTTTTATTTCTTCTTAAGTTGGTCTTTTGATGATCCATTTTACTAAAGAAAAAGGAAGGAAACTAACCTAACATAGAGGATAAAGCTATGAAAACACCATGTAGGTGATAATGTCACTACAAGTAGATTAACCATGGTACTGAAAAATCCGCATTTTGAAGTGAAAGTCATCAATGATCTAAGGACATATGTTCCCTTCAGATGTCACAGTTGTTTCATTTATGTCAGTCAGAGAATTCATTTTTTATGGTTGAATTTTACTGCTGTTTAGATGCTTGTTCAATTCGAGAACATCTTAAATTTAAATGAACATATCAGTGCTAAAGCAGTCAGAAAAGATTGAGTTTATTCCTAGATGGAATGGCAAAATATCATATCAAAGTGCAGACCACAGCTTTCTACAGCTCTCTATCAGCTTGCAAAATTATCAAAACCAATAATGACCCCCAAATCCCTTTGCTAATGTTATATCACGCTTCTGTTTTGTCAGCAAACCAAATTCTTTTCACAGATACTATTTGCTGTGTACTGTTATAAAGCCAGCCCACACTGGATTTAGAAAATATCCAATTCAAGTTTTGTTTTTTTTTTTCTCCCTAACTACCAGAACACCATCTTGTCATCCTCTCTAAAAGAGAAATATGCATCTTTAATGGTATGGTATATGTTACAAAGTGAAGAATAATCCTTGCACCTAAAATAGAGATACAAGAACTATTTGTAACATCTTAAAAGATAGAGTGCTCCAATATAGATGCTTCCAGTGCTATATTTGACTTATGTTCCCCTAAATGATAGAACTAGTGTATACGGTTTTATTATTTTGGGGAAAGGGAGAATCATAAATCTTATCTACACAGTTTCTTAGAACAAATAAGGAAAATATTAACCACCTATGAAGTGATGGAATTCAATGAAATAATATCCTACTTCTATCTTTCCACTTACCACTCTCTCCTTTTTCTGTGCACAAGCACATAATGTAGTGCTCATTATACAAATTAGCAATGCTGGCTCCTAATTATGAGGCTACTTCTCTATGTCAGGACAGTGTTAGTCTATGTGCTAGTGCATGGAGGAAATAAAAACAAGTGCTAAAATTCATCACTTTTTTCTACTAGAATTTATTGGACTCATTTCATGAATCTCAAGAATAATCCTATTCTTTGGGTCAGTGGATTCTTAATAGTTTTGTGAAGCTTCAGTGCAACATGGAAGAGATGTCAGGCCACTGAAAGGGATTTGCAGAATATGTAGAAACCCATGCAAGCTGAGTAATAAGCCCAGTGTTTTCACTCTACATGAAGCAAACTTATTTTTAACTTCATCATATAAAATTGAGCCCCACATTTAATTTTTAAGCTTTTTTTTGAATACTCTTAAATTTACTGCAAAGTTGTGAAGATAGTACAAGGGGTTCTCATAGTTTTAACATGTTACTTTAGTATAACACGTTTTTCACAATGACCAATTTTGACACATTCTGATGAAATAAAACCCATACTTTATTCATATTTCCTTAACTTTTACCTAATGTCCTCTCTCTGTTCCAGAATCCTATACAGCATTCCACATTGGATTTATTATTCAGATATCCTTAGTTTTTTCTTGGCTCTGACAGTTTCTCAGATTTTCCTTGTTTTTTTGATAAACTTGACAATTTGAGAGGTATTGATGAGATAACATCTAGAAGGTACCAAAATTTAGGATTGTCGATGTTTTTTTCATTATCAGCCTGGACAAAGTTCATAGAGATAAAATACCATGTTCGTAACATCATATCAAGGGTAGCTTCTACCAATATGGTTGTTGATGTTGATATTAACCTTCATCACCTGGCTGAGGTTGTTTGTCATATTTTCCAACTATATATTCACTCTTTGGGAAAAGTCACTGTGACCAAAAGTCATTATAACAGAGGTTCTATCTTCTTGAGAAGGGAGTATCTACATTAATTATTTGAAATTCTGAGTAGGATATTGGTACTTATTTATTATTTATTTTTCTCCAATCGTTTATATCTGAATGAACTCATAAATATTTACTTACATTTTGGGTTATAAGCCAATACTATTTATTATTATTATTATTATCTTAAGTTTTAATTTTGCTCAAATGTTTCCAACTTTAACAGTTGAGAGCTGTTTCACTGGATTCTATGTCCCTTTGACATATTCATCAATGTTTGTCTGTGTGTCTATGTATGCTTCCTTACTTCTGGACACATAAGAAGCTATAGACTCAGGGCACCTGGGTGGCTCAGTGGGTTAAAACTTCTGCCTTTGGCTCAGGTCATGATCCCAGGGTCCTGGGATCGAGCCCCGCACCGGGCTCTCTGCTCGGCAGGGAGCCTGCTTCCTCCAATCTCTCTCTCTGCCTACTTGTGATTTCGGTCTGTCAAATAAATAAATAAATAATCTTTAAAAAAAAAAAAAGAAGAAGCTATACACTCATCTTGAGTATTTCCTATCCAGTGTTAGAATCAACCTGGAGCTCTTGGTTTCTTTTATTGGGGAATGATATGAAATCCAGATCTTGTTGCTGGATGTGATTGCTGCTACTGAGAGTCCACATTCAATTTTAAATGAAAAAAAAAATCACTGCTGCTAATGTAAAAGCTAAATCATTGTTGTATATGAACTTGATCGTGTGTGTGTGTGTGTGTGTGTGAGAGAGAGAGAGAGACTGAATCAGATAACCAGATATATAGTTTTATAATGTCTGACCCCATTGTAACATAAATTCTGGGCCCCCAAATATTGCAACTTCTACATTTTTTCTCCATCCTCTATTCTTCTTAAAGATTTCAAGTTTTCTTGCTACAGGGCAACATTTTCTCATAAATGTAAACTAATAATACATCAAACACTATTTATTTATGTAAATTTTATGCAAATATATTGTGTAATGGGGTTATTTAGAGATACTAATTTTATATTTAAATTTTACATAAAACTAGAAAAAGATAGTTTAAAAGAAATTAAAGCAAACTCACTTGGTTAGAAACTTAGCTAATAATTAAGAAAACATTCATTTTTCTATAGATATCAGCAAAAGGATTAAAATAGTTCCAGTATCGTAGTTTAAAATTTAAAAAAAAAAAAAAGAAAGAAAGAAATTTGGAAGAGGGGAAGGTCCCAAATTTACTCCTTATTGCAATAACATTTTACAGTTTCCTATTTCTTATACAGTCCCATTTTTACTCTTAAAACCAATATTCAGATAACTTCTATTTTCCTCATCACTTTCTACATAGTTTTTACATTTATTTTATCCTATTCTTACAAAGCCCCTATGCCCTCTACAAGGCAAACAATGAATTGAAAAAGATGAGATCTCTCAGTTTTAGTTCACAGGGTCTTTACATCTTATTTAAGCTTTAATCTCCAGTGGCACCAAACCCTTCTTCATCCCTTCCTTCACATTCTTGGTTAAAAGAATAAGCTTAGAATCTGGCAGAACAAAGAGCTCTCTAGATATCTGATGGCTTTTACATACCAATTATGCAGGGAAATTAATTTTTCTCTAGTGTCTAGGAGTCTAACAGTTTGAAGGATTTGGCCATACATTTCTTCCTTCCTTCACATGTGAGTAGTTAGAACAACTGCTACTAATGAGTTGGCTTTAAAAATACAGAGTCATTAGTGTTTTCATGTCTATAGGTCATTTAGGCAGTTCTGCTGATCTAGACAGGCTTATCTGATCTTGCATGTGCTTGTTTCATAAGCCTGTGGTTAATCTTAGGTTGGCCAGAAACTGGCTATTTCAAGTTGGCTTCTTTTATTTATCTGGTGATTCCTGACATTCATCTGGGACACCAGATATAATTGAACCACGACGTTTTCTTCATTCAGGAAGCTAAACCAGCCCTGTTCATATGATGGCTTTAGTGTTCCCAAAGAGAAAGTGCAGCTGTGCAAAGTCCCTTGAAGCTTAGACTCAGAACAGGCATAATATTACTTCTGTCTTTTTCTGTTAAAGAGAGCCCAGACTAAAGGGACTGAGAAATAGACCTCATCTTTTGATGTCAATATCCACAACATCACATTGCACATGCATAATGTTTGGTCAGGAAATACATGAGAGGATTTTTGCAATCAATTTAGCACACTATCTGAACAGGGATTCAAATAGTGTAATATCAGTGCACACCGATATTTAATTATCAGAGAGAGAAATAGGAACCAGCAAAGGAAACTGAAATGGAAGCCAATGAGATGGAAGAAAAAGCAAAACAAAACAAAAAACAAACAAACAAACAAACAAACAGAAACAAAATAGTTGTGTCCTCCATGATGCGTAAAAAGTAGATTTCAATAAGGGAAACGTGTTCAGCCTTTCACATGATGCTAATAGGACCAGTAAGGCATGGCCTAAGAAGTGATCTTCGAATGCAGCAATGTAAAAATCAATACTTGGGCAAAGGGGTAAAAACAATGCATGGCTAGAGTAAGTTTAATATGAATGAGAGGGGTGCCTGGGTAGCTCCGTTGGTAAAGCCTCCCACTCTCTGTTTCAGCTCAGGTCATTATCACAGGGTTGTGAGATCAAGCCCCACATCCAGCTCTGCACTCAGCTATGTGTCTGCTTGGGATTTTCTCTCTCCCTGTGTCCGTACCCCTACCCCCCTCTCTCTCAAATAAAATAGATAAATAAAAACTAAAAGAAGAAAAAGAAGAAGAGCTAAAGCATCAGATCCCACACGTTAGGGTTTTAGTCCTATAAGAATGCTTTCCTCCCCATCTTCAGATGCCGATCACAAGTCTGGGGTATCACCTGTGCTTCTGGTTCTACTGTGCTTCTGTATCTACTGGCTATAATTCAAACATTCTTCAAACCCCCCTCCTTGGGTTTGATTCATTTTCCAGAGCAGCTCATAGAACTCAGAGAAACATTTTGCTTACTAGATTGCCATTTTATTTTTTTAAGATTTTATTTATTTATTGGCATACCAGTAAATTTCTACCTGTTTACCACCCTGGAAGCTCTCCAAATCCCATTCTTTTGGGGTTTTATGGAGGCTTCGTGACATACTGAACTCAGTCTCCAACATCTCTTTCTTCCCTGGGGATGAGTAGGTGGGAGTGGAGCTGAAAATCCCAACACTCTAATCACATGGTTGGCTCCACTGCCAACAACCTGCCATCCTTAACTGAGGTCCAAAAGTCACTTCATTAACATAACAAAAGACACTTTCATAGCCCCATGGCTTAGGAAATTCCAAGGGATTTAAGAGCCCTGTGCCAGAAATGGGGAAAAAGACCAAATATATATTTCTTATTATAAAGCACAATATCACAGATGTATTTATTACTCAAACCACCACCCACTTGGAAACAACTGGATCTGCCCCAGGCAAGCCTAAATATGATGCCTGAGTGGAACAATTGAATCATATTTTTCATCTTTACAGAATGGAAGGTATTTTGTTTGGGTACAGACGATGATATTTTGAGAAGTGTATGGTGTCAGGATGATAATTTCTGATTGAATTAAAAAAACAGGATAATTAGATAAGAGTAAGGATACAAAAGGAGATATTGGAAGTGTAATGAAAAAGAAATCTATTTCAGGAAACAGGTGAATAGACTAGAGAATAGCATAAGAATGCTAAGCAGCACTAGTGTTCCACTGAAGGAGGCAAGTAAAATGAATTATAGTGAGTATAATGAAGTGAGAAAGGAGCAAGGAAGTGATTATAACAAAACATCAAAGAATCTAATACGAGTAATTAGAGAAATGACCATCAGAGGTAGGAGTAGAAGCAAATGAGACAAGCTCAGTAATTTATATAGATCAATGGAATCCAAGAATCATCAGAGTACTGAGAGTGCGCTGAAAAGTTAAGAGATGACAGTAAAAAGTGAAGGAGAATGATGCAGGCATCCTCGTCTTTTCCCATGGTAAAGTATGGGGTGGCTGAGATACAGTGGTGGAAGGTCATGAGGACAGGAAGTGAAACAGTACACATTAGGGTATTAAAACAGTTATCCTCAGGGATATTAAAATCACCACTGGTGATGACAGGAGTAGTGTTACAGAGAAGCAGTAAGACAGGCACTGTTTTTTTGTTGTTGTTGTTAAAAAAAACAAGAGTGACTCATCAATAGAAGAAGGCATCAAGGGAAAACTCTGCAAATGTTACTTGATAACAAGAGAGTTGGATTTGAGTGTTAGGAAGGTAGTACGGATAGAAATGACAATGAAAAAGGAGGAAATGGATCAGTCATCAAGCCACCATGTGATAGGGTAACAGCAGAAGCAGATTCCTCACCAGAGAAACAAGTTTCAGTTTGGGTAACAAAGTGAAGGGATAAACGGGAAGATAAAGAAGGTTTTACTGATGGTGGACTATGAATTGCAGGGGCTCAGAATATTTTAGTATTTGGAAAGGAATGAGAGATGGAGCAGATTGGGAGATATAAAAAGTGTTTGGAGGCAAGAATCTAAGAAATAGGTGACCTGAGAATTTGGGGCTTCTTTTTTTTCTTTTCTTTTCTTTTTTTTTTTTTTTGGATATAAACAAGGATAACAGGCATATTAGGATTAGTTCTAATAACTCAAAGAATATATATGCAGTGGAATATAGCCTTAAAAAGAATGAAGTTTTACCATTGCTACAATGTGATGGAGCTAGAATGTATAATGCTAAGTGAAATAAGTCAGGCAGAGAAAGAGAAATACCATATGATTTTACTCCTATGTGGAATTGAGAAACAAAATGATCGTGGGGGAAAAAAGAGAGAGACAAACAAAGAAACTATATATATATATATATATATATATATATATATATATATATATATATATACTATAGAGAACAAATGAGGTTCCTGGAGGTGAGGTTGGTGGGGGGGATGGGTTAAATGGGGATTAAGGAGGGTGCTGATTATGAAAAGTGTGAGGTGTTGTATATAAGTGATGAATCACTAAGTTCTACACCTGAAACTAATATTATGCTGTGTCTTAACTAACTGGAATTTAAATAAAAGCTTAAGAAAGAAAAAATAAACAAAAATTTTAAAAAAAGAGTAGAGAGAGTTTTTAGTACTACAACCACATGATTTCAACAAATCATATAATAGAGAAATGGTACAAAATGAAATGTGAAATTAATTATCCTAATCACTTATAAGTAACCACTAAGAACAGCTTCTTGTGTATCTATCCAGGAATTTCTATGTACATGTGAAATATTTCAAGTTAGACAATTAACCATAATTCATGTACATATAAATGCCTGTCTGCAAGTATATGTACACAGAAAAAAATCACACTATTTTCTCTTCTTTGTACCTTTCATCTCAAAAAGTTATGTTGGCAATCTTTTTTTAATAAGCATATAAAGACATTTTTAATTGCTTCTTTATATACCTTTATATTAATTCACTTAACCTGTTTTTCTGTTAGTGAATATTTAAGCTGTTCACAGGTTTCTTGGAATTGTAAATTAAAAATATTGGTACTTACTCCATTTTACAATGAGTATAGTGCAGCATATATTATGAAAACCTTGAAGCCAACTTATTATATACAATTAAATTTTTATTTTAAATTTTGGTGCTTATTTCTGTTTCTTCCCTCAAAAACTAAGAAAATATGCTTTAGCAATATATGATATACACTATCCAGTACAGATGTTATCAAATTTCTTAAACTTTGCCAATTATTTATTTGTCTATTTGAAATAGACATATGTACTGCTTTAATCCAAAGGCTTCCAATGTTAAAGGTGGGGATTTGGACAACTATACTAACCACCCCTCGAAAACACACACATTTTAAGTTAAGTTATTTGACCAGTGGAAGTGTTTGACATTCCATAAGTCATTCCACCTGAAGAATTTCATACATCCTTTGATATGGTCAGCCTTACATCTGAGCAGGAAATACGTCTTACCACTTGCTTCGGAGAGAAACAATTTATTTGATATTTATTCTCAGTATGCCCGAGCCAACTAGGGAAGCAGTTGGAATTTGACTTGAGTGATTACAGCCTTTTTTCTCTTCTCTGGGCCATGTAATATGTAAGCCTTTGGCATATGTCAAAGAGCGCCTTACCTCTGGCAATCTGACTAAGTCCTTTGAGGGATGCTTAGCCTGGAACCCAACCCTAAATGTCACATCATTATAAACTCAATTTCCATCTTCTCAGTAATCCTCCAGATGTGTGCTGAAAAATTCAGCTTCCCTTTTTTAACATGAAATGTCTTAGTGAAATATTTCACTTTTTCCAAGTGTTTAGGATTTCTGATTTACCTTTCTTAATGCTTTCCACTTAATGTATTTATTTAAATTGGTTAATTAAAATTAAGGGTGCCTGATAAAAACATATTTATTTAACTTAAAAAGCAAGTTAAAGCATTCATCATCTCACATAGTTATGTTTGTTTTTGTTTGTTTGTTTGAGAAGGGTGGGTAACTTCCTTTCAACAAATTTCAGGTATACAATACAGTATTATTAACTATAACCACCAAACTGTACATCAAAATTTTGTTTTAAAGTCAGCAAAAGGAGAGAATCAGAAAATAAAATTTAAAGGTCCATAAGATAATTTCATACTTTGAAATATTTCCATCTTAATTAGATTTCTATAAATAGATATTATTCTCCAAACAGTTGATGTTATGTCAAGGATTCCTCTTTGATTATGCTTCCTCTGAATGATATCCCAGATCTCTCCCTTTCTTTACAAAAATACATCCAATATATGCTTAAAGGTGTTTCCTTCTATTCTGCCAAAAACCCTTATTTTCCCAATCAGTGATTTCTCCTCTTTTTAAGCCATTGCATAAATATGAACTACAGTATTAAAAGAAGAACCATAGAATTATCATCCTTAGTATTTCATGATGTTTGAACTTAGAGGAAAGTCTCAGTCTGGAGGAGAGAGGATAGAGGAAAAAAGAAGAAAAACAAAGGGCTAGGAGAAAGGAGAGCAAGAGAAAAACACAGAGAAGGGGGAAAGATAGAAAATAAAGAATTAAAGTGAAAGTAATAGAAGAAATTGTTTTCTTGGTTAAACTAATTGCCTCACATAATGTTGAAAGTTAAACCATTGGGTATGTCTCAGAGAAATTAAATTTCTTACCAAGTTGTTGGTGCTTTATATACTTTTTTATCAACAATATATAAATTTACTGATGATATTTAATGCCCTATGGCTATAATTCATTGAAATATATTAAATTGAATAGACCTTCCCAAAATGTGGCTCTTTGGCATGTGGATTGTTTTGAGCTGAAAGCAATCAAGACTGCAGGCTCGAGAGAAAATCGTCCTTCCCACATCTACTTAGAACAATCTAAATTGGGTGTCTTTCCTAGAATCAGAGTTCTTACCCAAGATAAATTTTATCTGAGTGACCCATCTGTGTGTCTTTTAACCTCTCATGTATGTGGAGTTCCTGTATATACAAAATTAAATTTGGTTTTCTCCTGTTAATCTGTCTTAGATCAATTTAATTTTTTAGATCACCTGAAAGAAATTTGAAGGACAGATACAAATTTTTACTCCCCAACCCTGGTAACACCAGTAGTTATTTGGATGACTACCCTAATCCTTGCAATCTCCTTCAATAGCTTTGTTTTGTTTTTGTTTTCACTATCCGAAATAGTATTGTCTATGTCCTATGTAACGTGGTGATTTAACCTATTGAATAAAGGTGCAAAGTTACTAAGTAATTATAGTACTGAGCCAAAATTGGGAAGAGAGCAAAATGGGGAACACTTATTCACATAAATGAGCCTTAACTCATACATAGTTATGCATAAGAAGTTAATTATAACACTTCTATGTATAGGCACTGCAGAGGAAGCAGGTACAGAACAGGTCTTAGTACTTGTAATAAGATCAAACAAGATAAAATTATATTTCTGTTTAAAATTCTGTTCCATTAAAATTCTTCTGATTAGTCCTGTTAAGAAAGTACTTTTTTTTTTCTTTTTGTTGTAATTTTAGTAAGGAGTTATAATTAAGTGACCCAGGCTGGTAACAATTTCAGAAAAGATTAGAAAAGCAAAGATGTAAATCTGAAACCTCTGATTTATAAACCAAGAAATTTAAGCCAAAAGAAAGGAATTTAGTGTAGTTCCTCACAAAGAAGAAAACCTTTTTTTTGGAAACAATTGAAGTTTGGGAAGCTCTTATATATGGACTTAAGGAATAGAAGAGAATTTTAAAAATTGTGGAGCTGAGAAGAGAGGAGCAGTTAGAGTTTAAGTAAGCAAAACAATATTAACATTGAGATTAACATTTGTTTGAAGTTACAGACTAGGAAAAAAAAATGAAACCAAGAGTGGGAAAATATCAAGTCTAGAGCACCATATGTTCCTGGAGGACTTTTTCTTCCTAAGTATATTCCTTTTGAAAAAAATCATCTTCATTTCATTGCTTAAAGAGATACAAACTGTTAACTATCAGAAATTTTAGGGAGGGAGGCATAATACATGCTTAACGGTTTTAATAACTTGATCAAAGTAATTAAGTATTTCAGAAGGTCCTATTTCTTTGCATCCACCACTCTTAAAACTTTCTGTGGAGAAAAATGAAGACAGATACAACTTATACACAACTGTTTTAAATTCCGAAGCTCTAGACATTATTGCAACAAACTCTATACATCATTGCAAATACTGGACATTATCTGACAATTAAAAATACAATTTTATAAGATAGAAAGCATGCCACATATTTTTTGATGTGCAACAAATTTCCCCATATTTAGCATTATAAAAAAGTGCAAATGTTTATTATATCTCACAGTTTTTGAAGGTCGGTGTTGGCTGGGTTATGTATCTGAAGGCTTGCCTGGAGCTGGATGAGCCCCTTACAAGATGACTCATACAACTAACTATTCACAGATCTCTCCATTCCTTTCTCAGTGTTGTCTGAAAGTTCAAGGCTTTGTCACATGGACCCCTCCAAAGGACCGCTCATAGTTACTGATCTCTCTAAGGAGGAGGATGAGTCTGGATCTGGGAGTATTGGAAGAAGCTGGAAACTGAAATCTTTGCATCCTCTGATGTGAAAAACAGTGGCTGAGGAGACACTGGCAGAAACAGAAAGCCAACAGGAAGAACCATGTCTCTTTTTCCTATTCCTGCCTTCCAGTATTGCTCTTGCATCCCTAACTGGAAGGAGCTAACAGGAAGTCAGCAACAAAGAAGAAATGTAGATTTACCCTCAGCCTCACAGTACACTCTTATGCCATGTCACCATCCATCTGCTCTACACAAATGTGAACTTCCATACAATGCAAACAATTCTTACAAATAAAAAGATTTTTACTTTCTTCCCCAAAGGAAGAGGATTCCCCCCATTTAAATCATCATGTTATTCACATTTGGGTGATGTTAATTATTCCTCAAATTGTATGCCAACTCCTTAACCTAGTGATTAATTTTAAAATAAACAAAACAAAACAAAAAAAAAACTTGTATAAAACAATACAGGAATAGAAGGAGAAAAATAAAAGAAACTCACACACATATACATTTAGCAAATAAGGGAAACAATATGCATAAATGCTAAAATTCTGTAACAGCACTTGGATATCTATTGCTTTATAGTTTCACTTCCCATTTCATTCCATGTTCCCTTTATCCGTAGCCTCAGCCTCACTGGTTAGGGATTCTTACTTGTTTGGATGATCCAAAATTTTAAGAAAGAAGTCCTTAGAAGTTCTTTTGTTGTTGTTTTTGTCTTCCTTTAACTATTATTACTGGACATAAAGAAGCCAAGATATAGTCCAGAGAATTACCTGTATCCAAAATAAAATAAAATAATCCCCCTATCACCATGATAGAGTAGAAATCTAATTTCCTTTGTAATCACCACAAACAATATAATACTATCATATTTGCTAGTGAAAATAAAGACAAGAGATTGCAGTGTAGCCAGGTATTAGTCTGAGTATTCAATTTCATGGAACCACAAATAACTCCCTTGGGAGCTAATACCTCTAGCTTTCCAAATCCCAAATTTGTGAAGCTTGAAATACATTTTTTTTTTAAATTTTTGAGTGATTCATAAAGAATAATAGTGAGAGTTGCCAATCCCCCTTTGGTGCCTTGTTTTCTAGACTCATATTTGATCAGGAAAGAATAGCATCATATATATTCATTAGTAGTTCAAAGAAAATGCTGCATTCATGTGATAAAACCTGAAACACTCAGGGAATTTGATTTCCTTTTTTCTTTTCAAGATTTTATTTATTTATTTATTTTAGAGAGAGAAGCAACGGGAGTGGGTGAAGGGGCAGAGAGAGAGGGAGAGAGTGAATCTTAATCAGATTCCACACTGAGCACAGAGCTGGGTGTAGGGCACAGTATCAACACTCTGCAATCATGACCTGAGCTGAAATCAAGAATCTGATGTTCATCCAACTGAGCCACCCAGTTGCCTCAATTTCCTTTAAAAAACAAAACAAAACAAAGCAAAAACTCAATCTGTCATATGACAGGAAGGGAAACATGGTGTTGGACTGTGACTCTCCTTTGACAACTCAAGTTAAGTTTCTGGCATAAGACCTGGAGTTTTTCTGTTACAGAGATTGAGGAATAATTTAGTAGGCTGATGATTTATATACTCTCAGGGATGTTATATGCAATTAACCATTAACCACTAGCAAGAGTCCCAATAGATTAAAACATTCTGATCTCTATTGTATCCCTGCTGCATATTATGGTAATCATGACACCTTGTCTATAAGAATTAAGTATTACCACTAGACCCTCACTATTACAAGGTCATGTCATAACTACTTGCAAAGCCTTTTTAATGGCAGTGTTTCACACAGTCATCTCCAGTCTACAAGGGACTGCCACCACAGAGATCTTCAAGTTCTCTGGCATTCCATTCCCTAGTGTATTCATCAATGTCTAAGTGAATGGGGTGTGCTGTAGGCCCTATTAGGGATGTAATGGAGGATGGTATGCAGGTCTCACATGATAAATGCACTCCACCATTTCTTTCTTCCAAAGAAATTCTTTCTGCCTTTGAATTTCCTATACCATTTCACTGTAAATCCAAGTTTAAGTCAATTAAACAAGTACTGTTGAAGGCAGTTCCAGGTGCTCGAGCTAACTCATTAAATCTAGAATCCATGGTAAGGGCAGCTATATCAATATATTTAGAATCTGGAAACTAAACCAACTCTTGCTAGGGGAAGAAAGAGCTATTACTAAGATGGTACAAAACAGAATAGCAAGTACTCTCTCCACCTCATGTCTTGGGACCTCCCTCCTGCATTCCTTTTTGGAATGATATGAGAAGTCAGTTAACCAAGGAGAAATGACGTTTGTGATACATCACTTCCTACAACACAGGAGAAGGTATAAAAGTGAGGATTTGGAAATCAAAGGTAATAGCTTAACTGATTATGCCACTCCTTAGAATAACTTTAAAAGATTACATGCTACTTTACACATTATTAAACTGGCATTTGAAAATTTCATCATGGATTTACATTTATTTAGTTTTGTGTTAACATGAGTTAGAAATCTTAAACACTTTTTCAGATGAAATAAGATGAGGGTTCAACCATGACAGGCTAACTAAGCCACAATATAATTTATGAACATAAATTGGAACTACTTTATTCCATGTCTCACAATGGATTTGCAATGTTGTCCTATCTAAAAATTTTATCAAAAAAATTTTCCTGTATCTGGAAAAGAAGTTTTAGTTATTTTTTTTTAAATTAGGCTCAATACAAAAGCTAAAATTTTTGTTTTGAATTCAGGACATCCCAACATGTGTCAATAAAAATGAATAAGAACATGAATATAATGCATGGGAAAACCAAAAATACTATAGAATTAAAGCAGTTTCATTAATTAATTAAGAATGCTTCCTAATGCAAACATCAAACTTTGAAATACCCATTTATTTTGTTCTCAGGATATTTTTATGTTCTGGGCATTGCACCACAGTGGGATTTGGGATGAATGAGGAGATTGACTACTGTGTTAAATCCCATTATTGTCTCTTATAACAGGATAATATGTACCTACCAGTTTCCACGAGAATAATGTCTCCTTGTAGAAGAAGATTATCTATTTAGCCTGTTTTCAGGCATAGACATGAGTCTTCTTTGGCCAGTGAAACCTAAGTAGAGGAGCATTTGACAAGTCCACACAGATTGTGTATTTCCAATAGCTTGTTTAGTTCCCCCCCCAACTCCCATGCCGTGTCCCAAATAAGTGCTTCTCTTTGGGCCTGGATCCAAGAAAAATGACACTTGAAGAATCTCTGAAGTTGACTTTTAGCTTAGAGCTCAGATGTAGCTAGTCAGCAGCCAATGTGCAATGTGAGAACCAAATAATTTTTTGTTGTAAGCACTAAAATTTAAGAGTTGTGGAGGTTTTTTTTGTTTTGTTTTTGTGCTTGTTTTTTTTGTTTTTTTTTGTGTTTTTTTTTTTAGTTTTGGGGTTTTGTTTTGTTTTGTTCTGTCTTGCTTTTGCTACACCATATGTTAGCAAAAATTTATTAGCATTTCTGTTTTATTATAGTAGGAGCCAAGATATTTTAACTTGGAAAATTCTGAGTCAGTTTTGGGAAAATTAATTTGTGGAAATTAATTTTCTCAAAACTAGCTGGCTGCAATTAGCCTTTAGACTTTATGACTTCCCAGAGTATGTATCTTATGTTGAAGATTACTTAATTATAAAATATGAATTAAGAATAGCACGAATTCTTTATGTTCATGTACTGCTCTCTCACACTACAAAGGAAAAAAAGAAAACAAAACATCTCCCTCATAAACTCACTAATAAATAAAAATTATTTTGAAGGCAAGATAGGTTTTATTCTATTTCTCAAAAAAACAAATAAAACAAGAAAGCAAACACACTGTATAGCCTTGTAATAATAAATTATCAACCAATAACTGACTATCTTAAAACTTCAGGTTTTGAGTGAAATAAGAATGTCTCAATAATAAAGACCACTGCATTTTAGAAGTTGAGAAAAGTTATGTGATTGGGAAATTGGTACTCCAAAGAAAAAAGATCTTTTTCATACTTTTGTCCAGGAAAAATCCCAATAACGGCTACAGGAATAATACAACTTATATGCTATTATTTAATTCTTTATTGTGAAGCTGCATTTTACTCTATGGGAAATAATAAAAATATTCCATAATATAAGCTCCATTTCCATTGCTTATTCTTTTAATGGCTAAAATTAACCAGTCAAGAAATGACATGTGTTGACAAGGATGCAGAGAAAGGGGAACACTCCTACATTGTTGGTGGGAATGAAAGCTGGTAGAGCCACTCTGGAAAACAGTATGGCGGTTTCCCAAAAAGTTGAAAATAGAGCTACCCTACAACCCAGAAATCGTGCTACTGGGTATTTACCCTAAAGATACAAATGTAGTGATACGAAGGGGCACATGCACCTGAATGTTTATAGGAGCAAGGTCCACAATAGCCAAACTATGGAAAGAGCCTAGATGCCTATCAACAGATGAATGGATAAAGAAGATGTGGTATATATATACAATGAAATGCTATGCAACCATCAAAAAATGAAATCTTGCCATTTGCAATGATGTGGGTGGAACTAGAGGGTATTATGCTAAGCAAAATAAGTCAATCAGAGAAAGACAATTATCATATGATCTCTCTGATATGAGGGATTTTTTTTTAAATTAGAGTTGAAAACAAATTTTTCATGATATATGTGGATTTCTTAGGTATTAAACAGACTTGATATTGGATAAACTCAACTAACATTGGGGATAATAGTGTTTTGCTTTTAGTACTTCAAGATTAGAGGAACGGGGTGCCTGGGTGGCTCAGTGGGTTAAGCCTCGCCTTCAGCTCGGGTCATGATCTCAGGGTCCTGGGATTGAGCTCCACATCAGGCTCTCTGCTCAGCTGGGAGCCTGCTTCTCCCTCTCCTTCTGCCTGCCTCTCTGCCTACTTGTGATCTTTCTCTATCAAATAAATAAATTAAATATTTTAAAAATTAGAGGAACAAATTTAATTATAATTTTTTTCACAATTCAATTTTTAAATCAGCAAGTTCATTCAACTGACTTGCATACAACATTGTGCAACATATTTTGATGAATATATCAAGCACAAAATATAATGGAATAAAATCATTGTAAAAAAACACAGATAAAAATCTAAAAGATAATTGTATACTTCATAAAACTATATAACTAAGAAATCATATTTCATTAAACTGTTATATGAATATATAAATATAAATAACAAACTTATCTTAACAAATAAGATACAGAATATATTTTTAATATCAGACATTATATATTTTAGTAATAGGTACATATTTAAATATACCCCTTAATCTAAAATAATAGTCATTTTCTAATAATAGTAATTTTCTATTGAGAAAAGGAAATATTAACAATATATAAAACTATAAATTTTCCTCAGTTTGAAAAGAGTTAATTATTGACTACATTTCATCTCTAGGTAAGACCCTATATATTTTGTCCTGCAACCTTTTGTTTATTTATTTACTTACTTACTTAACCTGAGCCGAAAGCAGACATTTAACTGACTGAGCCAACCAGGTGCCCCTGTATTAAGTAATTTTTAATTCAGCAACTCCTCTGCTGTCTCTAATATGCTGTTGAGCCCATCCAATGAATTTTCATTCAGTTATTATATTTTGTATATGTATCATTCCCATCTGGTTCTTTTTTTATTATTTCTATTTCTCTGTTGATATTTCCCCATCAGTTTATTAATTACAAGTATATTTTCTTTATTTAAAGATTTTATTTATTTGACAGAAAGAGAGAGATCACAAGCATGCAGAGAGAGAAGGGGAAGCAGGTCCCCACTGAGCAGAGATCCCTGTGTGGGGCTCTATCCCAGGACTCTGGGATCATGACTTGAGCCAAAGGCAGAGGCTTACCCCACTGAGCCACCCAGGCATCCCTCCTGCAACATTTTAAAACTATGTTTTCTTTAAAAAAAAAGAAAGAAAGAAAAGAAAAGAAAAAGAAATATTACTGGATCCTTAATAAAATGTCCTAAAATTAAAAAAAATAATAATTAAAACAAAATAAAAATAAGCAACTGTGTTTCTTATGCTTTCATCTTAACAAATTCCAAATCAATAAGGTCATATTTGTGAAGTTTTACTTTATGCTCAGCGTGATAGAAAGGGCACTAGAAGGTTGTCAAGGATAGACAGGATGGCTGTCTGTTTAAGGACTTTATGCATTTCAATGTCTTATAATTAGACAGGTGTCATGTCCATTCTAAGGAGAACTATCAAAATATACTGCATTTTTTTTCTTTGTTTTTTTCCTTGTCTTCTCAGTTTGACAGACTGACTGAAAGGAAAATTGAATAAAGATACATGTTTGATTTTTTACTTGAGCTACAGCCAAAATAGAAAAGCAAACATTAAGTGGTGGGCAAGTAGCTTCATAATGGGTCATGTTTATCAGATAACAAAATTGTTTCATGATGGTCCTGCCTGGGTCATAGAAAAGCCTTGTTCTTGATTCTAGCTACCATCTATACATAGATTAATGTTTATGTAATTCAGTTTGATTCTAAATCATATTAGTTTAAGTAGATATTGACATATAGCAATCTTTGTAGAGTAAACATCTATATGGTAGAAGTAAATGGTAAAAATATACATATGAAAACTTAATGGAAGGCATTTGTATTTTTCTTCAGAATCTTTAAAACTTTTTTTTTTTAAGATTTTGTTTATTCATTTGAGAGAGAGAGACAGAGAGCACAAACAGGAGGAGAAACAAGAGCAGACTCCCGGCTGAGCTGAGAGCACAACATGGGGTTCTATCCTAGGACCTGCAGATCATGACCTGAGGTAAAGGCAGATGCTTAACCATCTGAGCCACCCAGGTGCCCCAGAATCTTTAAATCTTTATATAAAACTCATGTTCTGCTATAAGGTACCCACAATATACAAATAATATGTGTATAATATCTAGAAAAAAAATTCTCTTCCTGAGAAGTAACCATGATCATGAATCTTTTACAGAAAATTTTTATGACTAATTTACCAAAGTCATTAAGTAATACAAATAATTTAAATGAAACAAGTATCTAAACATCAAAACTAAACGAAGCTCTATGTTTCTTTTGTGATGGTAGTGATACATAAAAAACAACTTACTATTCTAAGTCACTAGCAATAAGCTTTCCTGAATTTTGGGTTCCTCAAGAGCAGTTTCATTGTTCTAGATTCTCAGACTAAATAAAGAAAGGACGCTATATTTCTTCCATAGTGTCTATATCTACTCTTCCACAATATAAATGCATAGTTTCTATATTGTGAGGCACATGGTATGAAATGTCATATGTTTAATTATTAATGCAATAATCCACAAAACGTTTTTGTAAATTATAAGGCACCACCTGAAGCTTTCACACAACAAGTAAAGAATCTAATTGCTAAACTCCATTGTAGCCCTTCTAGTGTTCAAATAATTATTAAAGCTCACAAAATGTTTACTGCTTTAAAAAGTGACATTAATTGAAAAACTTTTGAATTGTAAGGTACTAATAATCATTGTTTCTTTCTTTTATTTTAAAGATTTTTTTATTATTTATTTAATAGGCAGAGATCATAAGTAGGCAGAGAGGCAGGCCAAGAGAGAGAGGAAGAAGCAGGCTCCCTGCTGAGCAGAGAGCCTGATGCGGGGCTCGATCAGAGGACCCCTGGGATCATGACCTGAGCTGAAGGCAGAGGCTTTAACCTACTGAGCCACCCAGGCATCCCATAATCATTGTTTCCTTAAATATTTATATAAAAATTTATTTCCTTACTCATTCCTTCTAAAAATATATGCTAAATATTGTACTACTATTTTTAATACAAAAGTGAACAAGACAGGGAAAAAATGGAACCTGGTATTCTAATGAGTGTAAATATGTAAGAAAACACATAATTTCAACTAATGTCAACTGAATTTTACTGAAGATAAACATAGAAAGTAAACCAGTAGATGGTGACTGGGAAAAATTTAGTGATATATTCAGAGAACTTCTTTGAGAAAGTAAGATGTAAGGTAAAGATAAGTACTAGGATGAGTCCAGCCATGCAGAATTTGAATAATCTCGAAGAAATGGAGAATTCATAGAAGCATACAACCCACCAAGAGTAAATCGAGAAGAAATAGAAAACCTGAATAGACCCATATCAAATAAAGAAATTTAAGTAGTAATGAAAAAATGTCCCCAAATAGAAAAGCCTAGGTCCAGATGGCTTCCAGTTGTATTCCACCCAACATTCAAAGGAGAATTAATATTAATCTTTCTTAAGCTCTTCCAAAAAGTAAAAGTAATGGGAATAATTTCAAACTCATCTCATGAGTCCAGCATCATTCCGATACCAACACCAGACAAGGAATCCTAAGAAAATAAATGCACAGGCTATTATCTTTGATGACTCTAGCTACAAAAATCCTCAATAAAATGCTAGCAAACCAAATTTAACAACACATCAAAAAATTATACACTATGATTAAATGGGAGTTATTGTCGAGATGCAAGTTTTGTCTAACAATCAATGTGATATACATTAAAATAAAGATAAAAAATATATGATCATCTCAATAGATGCAAAAAAGCATCAACAAAGTTCAACATCCGTTTATGATAAAAACTCTTAAAATATGATTTAGAAGGAGTTTACTTTAGCAATCAAAGACATTTATGAAAAGTTCATAGCAAGTATAATCAATGGGGAAAAACTTAAACCTTTTCCTCTCAGATCTGGTACAAGTTTAAGATGCCCACTCTTGCCATATTTATTCTTCATGGTACTAGAAGTACTAACAAAAACAATCAAACAAAAATAAGAAATAAAAAACATCTGAATAGAAAAAAAAAATCTGAATAGAAAAAAATAAGATAAAAAATCTCTGTTTACAGGAATCCTTAACTCCATAAAGAACTGTTGAATCTTATAAACAGATTCAATAGAGTTTCAGGACACAAAATCTACATATAAAAGGTAGTTGTATTTCTTTACACTGACACCAGTCTATCTGAAAAGGAAATCAAGAAAATGATTCTATTCCTGATAGCTTTAAAAAAAAAATACTTAGGAATAGATTTAACCAAGGAGAGGGAAGATCTATACACTAAAAAAAAAAAAAAAAAAAAATGTAAAACAATAAAGAAAGAAATTGTAATACACAAGAATAAGTAGAAAGATATTTTATGTTCATGGATTGGAAAAATTCATACTGTTAAAATGTCCATACTACTCAAAGTAATATACGGATTCAATATAATCCCAACCAAAATTGCAATGGTATTTTTCACAAACATGATAAAGACAATTCTAAAATTCATTGGAACCACAAAAGACCCCATATAGACAAAGTCATCTTGAGAAATAACAAGCAATTGTGATCAAAACAGTATGATACTTGCATAACAGGTAAACACATAGATGACAGGAACAGAATCAAGAGCCCAGAAATAAACCTAAGTTTACAAAATGGGGAAATAATAGTCTCTTCAATAAATGGAGTTGGAAAAACTGGGTAGACACATCAAGAAGAATAAAATCAGACTTTATCACTCACTATACATAAAATAGATTTAAGGTTTCAATGTAAAACATGCAACTATAAAACTCCTAGAAGAAAACATAAGAAAAAATTTCCTCAGCATTGACTTCAGCAATAAGTTTTGGGATAGGACACCAAAAGCTAGATAACAAAAGAAAACAATAAACAAATGGGAGTACATCAAATGGAAAACCTTCTGCACAGAAAGGAAAGAATCAATAAAATGAAAAGGCAATGTACAGACTGGGAGAACATATTGCAAGCCATATATCTGATAAGGGGTTAATATACAAAACATATAAGTAACTCATATAACCTAATTCCATCACCATCATCATCATCATCATCATCATCAGGTTTAAAGGTTTATTTTATTTTATTTTTTTATGAACATATAATGTATTATTTGTTTCAGGGATACAGGTCTATGAATTATCAGTCTCCCACAGGGCACAGAACCTGAATAAAAATTTCTTTAAAATAAGACATATAAATAGCCAGCATGTGTATAAAATGGTGCTCAATATCATTAGTCATCAAGAAATGCAAATCAAAACAATAATGAGATGTCATCCCGCATCTGTTAGGATAGTTATTATCAATAAGATATAAATAAGGAGAGTTGGCAAGGATGTGGAGAAAATTCTTTCATACTACTAGTGGAAATGTAAATTTGTATAACCATTATGGAAAACAATATAGAGTTTCCTCAAAAAATTCACATAGAACTACCACAGGATCTAACAATCCCACTCCTGGGTAAAGGAAAGTAAATCAATACCTCAGGGAGATATATGTGCTCCCATATTCACTGCAGCATTATGCATAATAGCCAAGAAATGGGAACAACCTGTCTGTTGGCAGATAGATATAGATATAGATATAAATTATAGATGATGATATAGATAGATATAGAGAGATATATATTGAATATTATTCAGCTTTAAAATGAAGGTGGTCCTGCCACTTGTGGCAACACAGATGAATCTGGAAGACATTCTGTTAAAACATTAAGACAGAGAAAAACACTGCATGATCTATCTCATTTACACAAGGAATCTTAAAACCTTGAATTCATAGAAGCAGAGAAAATAACAATGTTTCCCAGAGGCAGAGGGGTGGGGGAAATGGAAGATACTGGTCAAAGGGTTCAAAGTTGCAATTATGTGAAGAGATCTAATGTATAGCATGGTGGCTATAGGTAATAATTCTATATGTATACAGGAAACTTGCTAAAAGACTAGATTTCAGGTGTTGACACCATACACACAAAGATAACTATGTGAGGGGATGAATAAATTAATTACTTTGACTAAGTAATCATTTCACTATGTTTTGTGTATTAAAACATTGTGCTGTATACCTTAAATATATACGGTTTTTATTAATAAAATAAAAAAATTAAAAAGACATTGGTTAACCCTTGGGAAAGGAATATTTCATTGTAAAATACACATTCTGGTCCTCACAGCTCATCTATTTTCAGTACTGATACTGATCCACATGTATTCATGTGCTTTATCTGTGAGTGCTTTTGAGTGGCTGATCTGTGTCACGCTTTTTCCTAAATTCAGTTTTTTTCCCTAAGTTCACGAAAGGTCCAAAGAAATAAACACTTCAACAAATCACTTAATGCAACATGCAGAAAGTTTTGTAATAAACATGTATAGATGGATTTATAAAGTAAATGTTCTATCCCCTCAGAGTAGCCATCACTATATCAAATCAAATATACAAAGACCCAAACTCCCTATTGTTTCTCCCCATTTTTCTTCTCAAAAACTAGTCAATGATTCTTTTTCCTAAATTCTTTATTATATTTAATATTCCCAGTCTCTAAATAAGAACCACAAAAATCCCTTGATGATTTAAATTCATTTGTCTCATTGATAGACCTACAAAAGCCTCTATTGTCATCTTACTTCTATGGTATACTTAGTATATTTGACACCTGAACTGGATTATTTTTTAACACCCAGCATTTTTAGGCAAGAAAGTTATTATTCTAAAATAAAACATAATAATGATGACCAGAAAAAAAAGGTGAACATTTTGTTTTATTGATCTAATATGTCTAACCATGTTATGTGAAAATATGCAAATTAATAAGTAAATATCACAGAAATAGAATAACTCAAATTCTGTATCTTCATTTTAAAAATCACTGTATCTCCTCTGCTTATTTCCAACTTGTTGCTTATCATTAAAGACGTATCTAATACCATATGTCTTGAAACAAAAACTCTATTTGCAATGAGTTCCAAGAGTCTAAATTCTCTTGAACCGAGTCTTGAAATGGACTGATGTAGCTGAGGCACATGTAATGGGAGCTGATTTCATTACTTGGAGCTCTTTTTATTAATATCTCTGCAGGCACAATGTTCATTAAAGGAAATGTAATTAAAATGTGCTAAGTTAAAACTTGCATACATATGATTGAAACTCTTTAGTAACAATGGCAATTGTTAAGCATATAGATGAAAAATATTTTTTTCAGGAATAAATATCTTATCACTGACATTAGAAGCAGAAAAAATGTTATTCACTTTTACTTTTTGTTTTCAAGTCCTCTACAAACAATACACCTCCCCATAGCCTCTGACCAGGCCTGAACATTGTTAGGTCTTTGGTTTGCCACCCCCTTATCAGTATTTTATCTGTACAGAAACCAGGTGCTCTTTTCTTACATTAGAATTATTAAAATGGATTTTCCCCAGTATTTTCTGGTAATTGTTTTTCCTTTCTCAGCATCAGCCTGAATATTGTTCTAAGATTAATCTTCCTAAAATAGCATTAACATCATGTCCTTATCCAGTATTAAAAAGTAATGATCAGACATTTTGACTCTCTATTTTCTTCTACATAAAGCCTAAACAAGTTTATCTTTCCACTAAAAACTAATAGCATCTGTTCACCTTCTACCTCTGTTCTTTTCTATATAAATCCTTGTTTTGTCTGCTCTTATTCTTCATTGTTCCTACCTATATATGCCGTACTAATTTCCATATCCTACTTCTCCTTTCCAGGACAAAATTCTCAGACCTGATATATCCCTTGCTTTAAGGTAAGCTTAACTATTTTCTGCACTAAATTTTCTCTGACTATACCAATCCAAAATAATGTAACTTTACCTTGCACCACTATAATCAACTTATATTTTATTTCTATTCTTAATTATATCTACTGGAAAAGTATGTATATCATAAGTAAAAAAGGAGATATGAGACTTACCAAAAATAATTCTTAGAAATCTAATTATTTCTGAGTAAAGTTTAAAGATTTTTATGAAGGAATGAAATATCAGATTTGCATCTAAAAATATAAGATTTACTACACATCAAGAAAATAATTTTTATAGTTTCAAATTTATTTATTTGAAGCATAAAATGTTAAGTTATTTAATTTTTTAAATTTAATTATTTGAAGCATAACTTAAACATGTGATTTCGTTCTTCACAAATTTATCACAGTATATTAATTAAACAGAAGGGAAATATACTATCTGCTAAATGTACTATATGTAATCAATATAAATGTAGTCTTTGTTTCTCAAAAAAATCAATGATAATTTACTGTAAATTCAATTTTTTGTAAGGTTACTTTTCTACTACATTAATATCCCTCTAACATAATGAAATTAGTAGTTAAATTTTCAAATCATTCTATTTCAGATAGATTTCCAAGGTAGATTACAATTTCATGGATTTAAAAGTGTGTTAGAGTTGAAATACATACTTTTCATTAAAGAAAAAATATTTTTTTTTCTAAATAGGTGATAATACTACAAGTTCCATTTTACATCATACCTTCACATTTGTATAAAATGTATTACTGAATTCTCTATGGAATTTTAAAGCCATTATTTACATGCTTTTTGGGTGATAGTAACATAGTCATAGCTTCTTGCTGTGTTTCTGTGGATTAGATGTTTCCTCTATATGGCAATTTCATGATGTCTTCAGTTTATGTTCCAAATCTCACCACTTCATTTACACATGAAATTTAAAGATACCAGATTATAAATTATGCTATCTACTACTAGCTATCCAAGGATGACTTATCCACTAATTTCTGGATCTAGGCCAAACTTTCCTTTTATACAAGTCTTTTGTTTTGTTTTGTTTTTTATCATTAAAAAAAAAAACACAAAAAAACTGCATTTAGATTTAGCCAGCTGGACTCAGCTTAGATGATCCCAATTTTGTTGGCAACATCGAAAGCATCATAGTCAGGGGCCAGTTGAACATATGCCTTCTTCTCTCCATCATGCCTAATCAAGGTGTTGACCTTGGACACATCAATGTCATAGAGCTTCTTCACAGCCTGTTTGATCTGGTGCTTGTTGGCCTTGACATCCACAATGAACACAAGCTTGTTGTTGTCTTCTCTTTTCTTCATGGCTGACTCAGTAGTCAGGGGGACCTTGATGATGGCATAGTGATGAAGCTTGTTTCTCCTGGGGGTGCTCTTTCAAGGGTATTTGGGCTGCCTTCAGAGACGCAGAGTCTTGGGTCCTCAGAACTTAGGTGATTTGTGGATCTTCTCTCTTTTTTTTTTTTTTTTTTTTTTTAACTGTGGATGCCTTTCAGCACTGCTTTCTTGGACTTCAAAGCCTTTGCTTTGGCTTCGGCTTTGGGAGGGGCAGGGTCTTCCTTCTTAGCTTTTGGCTCCATCTTTGTAAAAGGGATTTTCCCCCTTTTATACAAGTTTTAAAAGCAGGGAAAAGAAGGAATATTTTAAGGAAACAAAAAAATGGAATCTCTTACAGTTAGGTTCCTATGGCTGGGATTTCTGCTAAAACAATGATAATGAACATATAGCTCTTTGACTGGAAAAATCTTCCTTGCAAGCATGAAAATCTTCTTTAGTATTAAGTAAAAGTATGTCTATTCTCTTTATTCAAAATCACTTTTGAAATTATGTTATACTCTTTCAAGACAAGTAATATCTCCCAACCAATGGTACCAGTTAGTGTAACACATTTTCTTTCCTTCTTTCTTTTTTAAGATTTTATTTATTTATTTATTTATTTGAAAGTGAGAGAGAGTGAGAGAGAATGAGCAGGGGAAGGAGCAGAGGGAGAGAGAGAAGAAGGCTCCCGGCTGAGCATGATGCCTGATGCAGGGCTGGATCCCAGGGTCCTGAGATCATGACCTGAACTGAAGGCAGAGGCTTAACTGATTGAACCACCCAGGCACCAGTTTCTAATAAATTTCATTATTCAGAAGATAGTCTTAAACCAGGGAGTGAGATAGACCCCTAAGCCATCAAAAAGGATATCATAAGCTCATACTCTAAAGCTTGTGCCCTGAGAACTGTTTTCACCTACGCAGATTAAGTTAATTCTCAGCTATGCCATTTAAATGAGGAGTTACTCTACCTCTGACATAGTATAATGGAACACAAATTGTGGGAAAGCTAGCATTTTTGTTTTGTTTTTATTTTGTTTGTTTGTTTTGTTTTGTTTTCCAAAATGCTTATAGTATTACCTGAAAAGTACAGACTCAGGGGGGAAAAATGACCTGTTAAAGAATAATTAATGGGAAGTCATGCCAAATGTTTACTCCACAAGGTTGGCTATTAATCCTTTCTTCTTTCCATTTAGAAATCAGTGAAGCTACAAAGAAGTATAAGCTGCTGATTAGAACAAGGACTTTGCCATTTGCTTTTTCTTAGTGAAGTTATTGCAAAAATAATGCACTGTCCTTAAAAACAAAAAGAAAATCAAAGACTGTCCCAGGTGGAAACTTCCATAGTAAGAAATTAGTTCAACTTCTGTATTCTTATAAGGGCCAAATAGGTTAACTGATTTGCTCAAACTAGAATTTTTGTTTCCCAAATCTTAGTTCAGGACTATTTTATCTTCACAAAAGATTTTTAGCTTTTTGGTGGCTGGGGATCAATGGAAGAACACCTGTTCATGAAAACTAAAGACCTTTTCACTGAGATATATACATGTTCCCAATGCTTTCTATAATTTCAGAATCTGAATTTCCTTTCTCTACAAGATTAGAATACTTTTTTAAATTTCCATGCCTGTTTATTTTTAAGTTATATTGTAAGAAATCAAACCAGACCATTGTTTTGTTTTGTTTTACTCTTATAAATTTCTCTTGTAATGATAGATGTCTTTTAGTGGTTTTAGTAACAACCACATGTTAGCTTATCTAAGATTTGTGGAGATTTATGTGAAAGCAATAGCAATAGGCATTTGCCTGCGTTTGTATTACTCTTACTGACTTCTGAAGAGGTCTGAAGTAATCCATGCTTGCAGTCTAGCCAGAATGTCCATGTGTGACCAGGATTTAAATAACATCTTTAATCATAACCGCAGTAGGATAGATTCCAGTCTTGGTGTTTGTATACACGCACACATAAGCACACATCACACCAAGCAGACTTTCTCAAAAAATTCCCCAGTTATTACTTGGAAACTGCTAGAGAGTACATGCATATATTCAGAGATCCATCAGCATATGATTTCTATATTATCCTTCATCTCTTACTCAGGTTCCATGTTGCAATGGTTCCTCCCATTGAAGCTGCTTAAAGAAACTGTACCTCTGCCATGAAGAAGGTTTATATTTTTGGAAGTCCAATATTCATGGCAAAAATGCTTAATACTTGAGATGCCAGAATCGTGTTCGCTATATATAGATGTAAGCATGATCTTTCCCTAAATATGCCATACGTACTCTTTCCCAACATAGATCTAGATGCATTAAGCACCTCATAGACTTATCTTGTCATTGTCCATGTCAGGTGCTAGCCCTCTTCCTTCACCAGAATTTCAAAATCACTCTCAAGGAAACAGACCCTTCAGTTAACAATTCTTAGCTCCCTTGTATAGCTTCAGGGTAGTACACTGACTCAAGTCCATGGAATTTCTCCATCTCTGGGATTTTACCCAAGCTTCAGCCACTTTGTCAGCTCTAAACATCGACTCCTGTATTTTTATCCTCCTTACTCATTTTTAAATCTTAGCATTCTATGCCCTCTATGAATTGGCAATTGTCCTCAAGGAAACCAAAACAGGGTAAATGTATAGCTCTCCTCTAAGTGTCTACTCACAGGAATTTTATCCTTGCCAATCCTGGTTTACACTGGCCACTCTCCAGTGTCTTTAAAAGGGTTTTATATAGTTAGTCCAGTCTAACAGTGCTTTTCAGTAAGCATTTGAGTCTGTTACAGGCTGTTCTGTCATAGTCAGAATGGGTACGCTCTCTACTCTGTCCTCCACAACAAATGTCCTTACCTGTCTGACTATTTATTTATTTATTTGTCAGAGAGAGAGAGAGAGAGAGAGAGAGAGACAGTGTGAGCAAGCACACGCAGACAGAGCGGCAGTCAGAGGCAGAGGGAGAAGCAGGCTTCCTGCCAAGCTAGGAGCCCAATGTGGGACTCGATCCCAGGACACTGGGATCATGACCTGAGCCAAAGGCAGCCGCTTAACCAACTGAACCACCCAGGCATCCCTACCTGTCTGACTTTTAACAACTGGTCATTTTGTCACACCACTGAAAGTTTTCCAGGTCAATCCTCCTTGGCAAAAACATTATCTACGCTGGTTCTTTAGTGCCATTTTTTTAAACCAATTTACATTTAATAAATAATGGAATATGAGTACCGATTTTTGTCTAATTTCTTAGTTAGCCTTTGTTCTTGAGTGATGTACTTGGCTAAGCATACTATAATTGCACAACCAAAGAAAAAAATACAATTTCTGTACTAAAGTTTAAGTTGGACTAGTAAAACCTGTCAGGCTCTAAGAGGTTGATACTCAGTTACTATAGTGTAATAAACTTACTAAACCCCCAAGCAAAAGGTGGTACATTTCTGATCATAAAGATATTTTAAGACACTACATCAAGTATCTTGATATGGTAATGTGAGTGAAAAAAAAATAAAGTGACATCGATCACTTGACAGTTCTGAGGTTTCAACTTCACTTTCAAATGGCTACTTGGTTATTTTTAAATGAATCCTCTTTTGTTTATTGTTTTATACCATTCTTTTTTTTATGCCATTTTTCTTTTGAAGATTTTTATTTATTTATTTATTTATTTGAAAGAGAGAGAATGAGAGAGAGAGAGAGCAGGAGAAGGGGAGTGTCAGAGGGAGAAGCAGACTCCTCACCAAGCAGGGAGCCTGATGTGGGACTGGATCCAGGGACTCCAGGACAATGACTTGAGCCAAAGGCAGTCGCTCAACCAACTGAGCTACCCAGATATCCCTTATGCCACTCTCTATTCAGATTTCAACTGTAAAATTGGTCCATCAAGTTACACAATTTCTTTTTACTTTTTACATGTTAAACTCTTATCTATTTAAGATAATTTGTTATCTACTATAAATTTAGGATGATCTTGGTATGCCTTGGAATATGGCATTTTTACTGATGCACTTAATAATCCTTCAGATATGGCTAGAACCATTATTACCATCTTCTAAACATTTATCACCTGAATTTTAAAATTTGAGGGGGCTAGAATACATTCAATTCTATTGGTTTGCCAAAATATTATTCATAGGAAATATGGATTTCCCCATACATCTTTATTTCAATATGAGAATATATTTGTTAATTTATCATCTCAGATAGATATCATTTAGTAGAAAATACATGACAATTTCTGAGTTATTAATTCTACATTTCTCATCAAGGGTTTTGTATTTCTTCTTTGCTTAACTTTGCTTCAGTAGTGGATATTTTAGAAAAAGTTGAGAATGAAAACTTTTCTTGCTTTTAGTATTGCTCTTCCCCCACGGAATGATACTCAGCAAAACACGGAAACTGGAAAAGTGAGAGGAGAAAGAATAAATTGTTTTTCCATTTAGTAATAACTTCCTGTGATTTAAGACACTGCAATATTTTATTCATCATTTTTTAAAAGATAACACTTCTCTCAAGCAGTAGGACATCAATAGGTTGACATAAATTATTACAATTCCTTATAGGCCTGTCAATGCTATTTAACATTTATTGCATAATCAGAGAGGACATGTCCTACCCTGAGTCATATACCTGGAACAATAAAATAGCATAAAAATCAAGAATGTCTCCCGTGTGGGAGGACAGTCACTAAGGAGAGATGTGAAGGACTGAATATGCAATACCCCTTATGCCACTGAAAGGAGTTTGCTTTTTAGTTCAGGTTTCAAGGAGAACCATGACAGGGCTTTAAGCAAATGAAGAACATGCTCTGATTTCGTGTTTTTAAATATTAGTATGGGAACTATGTGGAGATTAGATAGATAGCAATGAAACAGGGATGCAAACGATGCAGCCAGCTAGAAGGGTACTGTAGTCAAGCAGGTGGAAATGATGCTTGCACAGAATATAATGGTAGTTATGGAAATGGAGACAAGTGTATAAGGGTGATGTAGGTTTTGCAGTTAGAAACAATAAAGATGTCTGATAAACCAGGTGTTAGGGGGATGTGAGGAAAAATGATCGATCAAAGCTGATATTTTGGTTTTTGGCCTGAGCAATTGATGACGAGACTAGCTTGCATTGTAGGTATATGAGCTCCTTATTCTTTTTATCAGCGGGAAGACGTCTGGGGACTTCCCAGTCACTCTCTCTAGACCCAAATACATTCAAAGAGAACCACCATTACAGATTTTACACCTCATGAGAATAGTTACAGGCTTCTAAGTTATTAAAACAATCTTGTCTTCAGGAAGGGAATATAAATTACAGTCAGCTTCTCTCAGAGAGGTGCTGGTGCCTCCCAGCATACTTCACTCACTAAATTCCTTTCTGAATCACAACTTCCTTTGCTCCCAAAGTCTGAGATATCACTGCCCTTCCTGCCCCTTTCCAGGATTTTTTGGGGAAAAATTGTTCTTCCTTTTCACTCAGTAGGATTGCAAACTTTTTATTTAAAGACTTTTCTGTAATTATATCTTATATTTTGTTTTTTGCTATTTCAAATAGATTTGCACATGGTTGAAAGAAAAATGTGCATTCTCACACACAGATCTGGAATTCAAAGTCTATAAATACAGTTACCATCCAGCATTCTTATCAGCTCCCTTCTAGAACACTTAGTTCGGGTAGCATGCCAGGATTATATTTGGAGTCTTGTTGTTATTGTTATTTATTTGTTTAATTAAACAACTTCTATTTTGTATGCAAAAGATTGTAAATCCTCCTTGAATAATAGTTTTCAAGACCATTTATGCTTTGAAAGAGAGAATTCTATGAACATATCATATGCCCAGGCCCCTTCCCAGCTACACTGAATTAGAATTGTAAGGAATGTAAATCTCACTTTATTTTTATTCATTCCACAAGTGACTATGATGAACAGCCTGATCTGAGAAGCATCACCTTAGGGTGATATACCCTCCTATTTCCCCACCATTTTTAAATCAGTCTATGCAATGAGTGATGTCATCCATGAGATTATGTAGTAAAAATGATCAGTGTGAGGCAGAAAATAAGTTGGATAACTTATCTACTGATTAGATCATTTGGATGCAGCCCTTTCAAACACCATAAATTAGAAGATAATCATCCCTCTCTGACACGGTTTCATTATGAAGAAGCCGTAAGCAATTGAACCTTTGACTAATTATTGTCAGAATAATAGCTTAGCAGCAGCCAAGCTAAAACAGAGGCCCTGATGTTTAACAAATATTTTCTAAAATTACACCATCTTACCCAGAGGCCAGATTATTTGACAAAATCATCAGTCATTCTACAGGAACCAAAATAAGTTTCTACTATGCTCAAATTTTCCAATTGGTAACTTTTGACCTTGCATAGTTTATTACCTGATAATAATCTCATATCACACTCATGTTTTTACAATTATAATATGGACTTATCTGCTAAGTATTTAATATGGCTGTATACTTTATTAATAATCACTAATTCTTCATTTCACATTTTGTGATAACGTCGGTCATATTTTTAAAAAATTTTTAGCAGAATATTACAGCTTCATTACCTAAACAAATGAGATGAGCAGAAAAATTACAATACAAGAAAATGATTGGATACATTACACTTCAAAATAATGTATGTTGGCTGGAATCATACTCCAGGTACTTAGTCACTATGTGATACTAGTTAATTAATAATGTGCTTTTTGATCTAGTCTTCTTATCTCTAAAATAGAAAAGTAACACATTTCTAAAATTATTGTGAGGATAAAATGGTATAATCTTACAAGTGGCTAGCAGAGTTGTTGCCATATTATCAGGCTCCATTTATGGTACCTATTATTCACAGTTGTTCATGCTTGAAACAAAATTGCAATATCTACAGATCAATGCTTCTTTCCTCTCTTCTATATACTCACTTTCCTAATACTTTATTTCTTCTTCCTTATGGTATTCCTCACTACCACCACCTTCCTTATTTTTTTTAATGATCTGTTACTCACCATACAGTACATCATCAGTTTTTGATGTAGTGTTCAATGATTCATTGTTTACATATAACACCCAGTGTTCCATGAAATCTGTGCCCTCCTTAATACCCATCACTGGGCTCACCCATCCCCCACACCCCTCTCTTCTAAAACCCTCAGTTTGTTTTCCTGGAGTCCATAATCCATCATGACTCATCTCTCCCTCTATTTCCCCCTTACCACCACCTTCTAGAACCCACAATAACATATTGCTGCAAAAGCTAACAATTGGAGATAAGAGTTCCTTTTCTCATTACTACTTTAATGTGGTAGTTCTATTTGACTTTGTTTATTAATATTGACATTCCAGACTATAGAGGTGTCCCTTTTTCATGAATTTGACTTATAGAGTTCCAGTAGTTTTGTGCAGCAGTTTTTATCTCTAGGAAAACATTCTGCTTTATTTTGTAGGAGTTCTAGTTCTGACATTTGGTGACATTTTCCCTTACTGTTGACAGTTTTTTTTTTTTTTTTTTTTTTTTCCCATTTAGATAGTGAACCACACTGGTGAGGTGTTTCATTTGTTTTATCCAGTCAGTTTTCTATCTCATAAAACCCTACAAAGTTCTCATCTCACAGCACATTCTTGTTTGGTTTTCATTGGCACTACTTTTTGCTTTACTTTGAATTATTTTGTTATTACTAGGATATGGGAGGTTGACTTTTTTCCCTAAGCATCAGGCAAACACATTTTTTCATTTCTTTTTTTTTTATAAGAAATTGTTCTCCTTCCATAATCATTATGTTGCCTAAAGTTATTTATTTTTTGAAACATTATAAAATAAAATTTCTTAACCAACTAAAATTTGATTTTGTCATTATTTTGCAATCTGTTCTATGTTTACTTATGTTGAGTGGTAGGCAGTCAAAAAATTTTTTTTATAGAATCCTCTTATCTCTCAGCAAATTTTTTATCTTTGTAATTTGCAATAGACGTTACCATCCAAAATTAGTGATAGAAAAATTGACATTTTTGTAGCAAAAAAATGTATTTTTATCACTGCTAAAATGAACATGATTAAGGCAACACTTTCTGGCTAGTGATAGGAATTATTGACAGTAATTAGATAGCACTTAACCAGGATTGATGCTCTGCTTCACAACTATTTCCACTACACCTGACAAAGAAAGAGTAACAAAAAAATCACAGTGTGTAGCATTCTTGCAAAGCTTGGATTTTCCAAGTACTTGGTTAATTCTTTATTCACATATCAGTCATGCTGTATTGCTGTTTTAAGCTTTAAATTTTTGGTGACTGCAGCTACGAACCCACAACCCTCATACTTACTTTACTATTGAACTTTACACTGCTAGGCTAGAATGTGTGAATTTACATAAATGATCACAGCCCTATATCCATGTGGCCCCACCCCCCAACTTCATTTACACATCCTCCCCCTTCCCACCCCCACACACACACACTTCACCATATTAAATTATTTTCTGGTACTTTTCAACTTTTTTTTTTAAGATGTTTGATAAACAAATTTGATAAATGTTAGAGGGAGAATTTTCTACTGTAGCATTGAGATAATATTCCTTCATATAACATATGTATTTAAAAGATGCAAAATAAGGAAAGATTCTAAACCTTTTTACAGTGTAGCTGATTCTCCACAGAAAAATTCAAACATAAGATCAGAACTATAAAGAAAAGATGGCTTAATTAAAGCACCAAATTCACAGCTCCCTATTTAAAGAATATCTCAAAGGAAAGGTTAGAGCATATTATAAAGGATGAGCAGTCACTAGCCACAGGCCTTCTTAAAGATCAGGGAAACACTCCCAATTTCTCCCAAGGAGGTTTCTGGACATTTTTGGTTAAATTTGTTCACGAGCAGATAACCTTAATAAGATTATCTTTGTCCTTCTTCTCGGGTTTTTAATTATTTTAATTTGCCAACTCCTTTTTTTCATAAATCAATTCTGTCATAAATTGTAATTTGTGTATTTAAGAAAATGAATGTTAAATGCTATTTGGAGGACCAGGCTAAACTCTCCTATGTACTGCTCATACCCCTTAACATCATTATTAATACTCTCTTGATAAAGTCCTAAACGCACTAATCATTTCTTCTCACTTACCCTGTAGAACAACAACCTTGGTTGAAACCAAGTGTCTTTCCTGTGCCTATCCAAAATAGCTGAGTCATGTTGGTCATGTCCATCATATTGCCTAGAACAATGACACCACTATAAGTTCCTGGTCACCACTAGCTTTTTAGTTGTAATCAGCAACACTACTATTTCCTTTTGAAACTTAGTCTCTAATTCTCCTCCATCACTATTTTAAAGCTTCTTGGTTTTTTTTCAAGCTACTTATCAGATGACCTCAGATCTACTCTAAAGAGAAGAGAGAAGTCATCTGGCCAAAAGTCCCTCAACTTGCCACCAACAAATTAATAAGTGTGCATTTACCTGGACCTCTTTCTCTATGATTCTAATGTATGAATTGTTCTGGTTTTATATGCAGCCAATTACTTTGACCCTAGTTTTATCACATCCCCTTTATCCTCTCAAGCATTTGTTTACATACTTTCTGTCACAGCCTCTGGATGCACCATTTATCTTGTTATCCTGGACTCTTCCTTTCAGTGTGGTCCCATATCTTACATGTTAGTTCTTTTCAATATAAATGCAGACACTCTATGACTCTGTTCTCCAATTCACCCTCTACCTCTCATATATTTTATGTTTTATTCATTATGAACTTTTGTATATGCTTTCTGTTTCTATTTCTTATTTCAGACACACTCCTCCATCCAATTTAATTTGCCTTCTGACTCCGCTACTTCAGTGAGACTGTTCCTGCTAAGGTCTCCAAGACACTTCCCTGGGACATCTCTTCCTAGAAATCTCACAAGCATATCAAATAATCTGTCCAAAATTGCTATTATAAATGCTTTCCCTAAACCAATCCATCTGTGGAGTTCCTGAATTGTGTTATCCTAGTCCCGGTTTCTCAAGCCCCAAAACTAACTGTTTTGCTTTGTTTTCTAGCCCTTACATCCAGTTATTAAAAGTTATGATGAGCCTTCTTAGTGTGTGGCTTACAGGAAGCCCTTCAGTAAATGCTAAGTATTAAAAATAGTAATAGCAGAAATTTTCACAATCAGCACCCTTAACTATTTATGTGAACTTCTGTTTTGCACATCTATTCTCCAGAAGATTTTAAGTTCATTGGAGAAGATTTTTTATACCACTTCTGAGTCCCCAGTTCTTAGCGCTATAACATCTCCATCTTAATTTTAGTATTTTTATGTATTTTAAAATTTTAACATTGTTATGTATTATTATGCTAATATTAAGTTTTATGTTCACTTTAACAGGTATGAAACAAATGGCATATGAATAAAAGAAATAAATATAAAATATAAAATTATTTTAAAAATTAATATGTAATAAAAACCAAGATAGGAGTCCATTGTCTTAATATAAAATAAAATAAAGAATTTACAAATACACATAACAGTAGATTTTATTATTTATAATGTTCAATTAACTATGGGGTAAAAATCATAACTAAGTCAAATTAAAGAGCAAATCACAAATTATTACTATATTATAAAATAAATTCTTCCAAAAGAGTTTTGAGAGAAGAGTCTGGCTTTTGCCAGGATTATATATACTTATGTGTTATAATCTGGTGTACAACCCAGATAGCCCAAACCCCACTGGCATTTCAACCTTTCTTCACATAACTGGCAGATATGTGGACTCTCCACACCTATTTTAATGGTGGAAATACATGTGGAAGGGTGGTGAAAAACAGAGGAGAGTGCGTCCGCATACACAGGAATTGGCTGTATGCATTTGGCAGTGTTATCTCACTTTCCATTCAACCTTTTATGGGTATAATAAGTACTAGTAAAAGCTCTAGCAGTAAATAATATAAAGTTGAAAAGGAGAGGAACACATAGTATATAGATACACTTTGCAGTGTATAAAAAGAAAATTCCTCTAAACGTATTGCTGAGCACATGGGAGATACTCCTGAAGATGTCTTAAGACAACTGGAAAAAGAAATAACCAAGAAGACTTGGAATTACCATGACAGCAGGTGAGAAAAATTAATAAAATTATGGTTATTGGATGAAGGTAGTCAAAAATACACACTTCCAGTTTAAGACAACTGCATACTAGGGATGTTCTATACACTGTGATGACTATAGTTAACACAGCTGAATATATATTTGAAAGTTGTTAAGAGAGTAAATCCTAAAAGGATTAACATCATCTTAATCCTGTGATCCTTAACAAAAAAAAATATTTTTTTTCTTTTTTTTTGTATATATGTGTGATGATGGATATTAACTAAACTTATTGTGATAATTATTTCATAAGATACTTTAGTCGAGTCATTATGGTATACACCTTAAACTTATACCGTGCAATAGGCAATTGATAATTTCATAATGTTTTAAAAGTGCTGCCTATTAAAAAGTAATATATATTCTGGCATGAAAAAAGAGATTAAAATTAATTTTAATGGCATATCTGTTATTACTGCATTAATAAGGTACCTATAAAACAGTGTAATATGAATGATGTGGACTTTAACTACTCACAGGAATATAAACCTCGTATCACTTGGATGATCCTTTAAATTAAACGAGTACAACTTAAAAGTTTGCCTGTGTTTAATAATATACAGAAAGTTCTCAACAAAATTCTAAAGTTCAGAGCCTCCAGTTTGTCTCTAATAGAATGTTCTCTGATTCATTCTGTGTAGAGAATGAGAAATATACCTTTCATTGTCTACCACAAGATTTGTGCACCATATCCCCTAAAAGCTAGAGATATTTCCTAAAGTAACTTCTTAAAAGATGCTATTTAATAGCATGAATCATACAAAGTTAGAAATTAGAAAATGCTGTGTATTAAATAAAAATACTGAATGCCACTGGTGTTTCTGATAATTTCTTTATTCTTTTTTCCTTACTAATTTTTTATATACAGAAAAAGAACATGAAAGAGAGCTGCATAAAAATTAGCTGCATTTTGTTAAAGCGATTGTCAACTTGAAAATGGATTTCATTTTCAAGATCATCATCCCTGATTTTGTTTTTGGAAGATGCTTCTTAATGGAGCTTTATGGTGACCATTTTGTGCTGATTAAATACTATAATCCTCTTATTTGTGCAGATTTGTGCAGGTCCCTTGTGCTCCTCACTTTTATTAAACAACGGGTCTAATGAAGCTCATGCAGTGTTTCTGGGTAATTATTACTTACAGTCTGAAGTGAATTTCAGTTCCAATCCATTTACATTTATGTGCTGAAACTAAATGATTAATGTGAATTTTTACACATTTTTAGATTTAATTTTTCAGAATAATGAAACTATAAATTTCCAGTTCTTGGAATCTTCTTACTCTTATTTAATTCAGTATGTAATTGAGAACAGGCTTTTAATATAGACGGGAGGACTTTCCAAATTTGAATTGATTAGCTGATAAGCCACACTAATATATTTAGGGCAAGAGATTTGACTGGTGTTTCAAACATAAAACAAATTCAAAAAATAATATTTGAAAATTCATAACATTAATTTATTTCCCCAAAATCATCTTATAACATTTTACCCTTTCAGTGTGCTTATATATCTATTTCATTCTATGCAATATTTCTTAGAAAAATAGATTTATTCAATACCTGTCAGTTATCTTACAAATGTGACTAAAAATTCTCCACTTTTCTTCACCCAGTCTGGCATAGAGAAATGTATTTTTTTTTCATCATAATCAGAACACCCACACTGAACTAAATATTTTCCACAAAATGGAGATAACCGTAGATCTATCCCAACCCTTACTGAGCTTCTAACTCTTATCCAACTTATAAAACACCTTCAATTAAATTATCAAATGACCATTTGTTTTATTTTTCACATACTAAGTATTAATAATACTTAATGTATCAATAATAACACAATACAATAATACAATAATATAATAATAATACAGCATTATACTGACAATAGGCAGCAATTAAGCATACCAAATAGTTTTTTTAAGAAATACTTTAAACTTTATTTTTTAAAGTTTTTTTTTTTTAATTATTTATTTATTTGAGAGAGAGTGAGAGAAAGAGCACATGAGCAGGGAGGAGGGGTAGAGGCAGAGGGAGAACTAGACTCCCTGCTGAACAAGGAACCGATGTGGGACTCCATCCCATGACCTTGGGATCATGACCTGAGCTGAAGGCAGACCTGTAACCAACTGAGCCACCCAGATGCCCCAAAAATAGACTTTGATCTTTAAAACAGTTTTAAATTCACAGCAAAATTGACATTCAAGTACAAAGAGATCCATATATCCTCAGCTGCAACAAATGCATAACTTCATCCATTATCAATATCTCCCACCAGACTGACATATTTACTACAATTGATGGACCTCTGTTAATTCAACATTATCACCCGAAATCCATAGCTTACATTAGAGTATACTCTTGGTGCTATACATTCCACAGGTTTGGACAAATGCATAATGTATATGTGCCCAAGACCATAATAGTATATATCTTACTATACACAGTTCTACTGTCCTAAACATCCTGTGTTCTATTCATCCCTCCCTTCCCCAACATCTGGCAACCATTGATCTTTTTACTATTTCCAGAGATTTGCTTTTTTTTTTTTTTTTAGATTTTATTTCTAAAAATAAATTTATTTTTTATTTTGACAGACAGAGAGATCACAAGTAGGTAGAGAGGCAGGTAGAGAGAGAGAAGGAAGTAACCTCCCTGTCGAGCAGAGAGGCCGATGCGGGGCTCAATCTCAGGACCCCGAGAACATGACCTGAGCCGAAGACAGAGGCTTAACCCACTGAGCCAGCCAGGTGCCCCGCCAGAGATTTGCTTTTTTTAGAATGACATATAGTTGAAATCATACAGTATATATCCTATTCAGATTAGTTTCTCTCACTTAGAAACTGGCATTTAAGTTTCTTTTGTATTTTTCTGTTGCTTGGTAGTTCATTTTTTTTTTTCATATTGAATAATATTTCATTGTCTGGAAGAACCATAGTTTATTTATCCATTCACCTACGGAAGGACATCTTGGTTGCTTCCCAGTTTTGGCAATTATTAACAAAGCTGCTATAAACCAAAGTGAGCATATTTTGTAGGTACATAAGTTTTCAGGTACATTGGGTAAATACTGAGGAATGTGAAGGCTAGAGTATGTTTACTTTTTTTTTTTATGTTCAACTAGCCAATATATAGTAAATGATTAGTTTTTGATGTAGTGTTCAATGACTCATTAGTTATGTATAACACCCAGTGCTCATTCCAACATGTGCCCTCCTTTATACCCACCACATTTATTTTTGTAAGAAACTGCAAAGTTATCTTTCATATGGCTGTATTATTTTACATTCCCACCAGCAAAGGAGAGTTCCTGTTGATACACATCATTGTTAATAATTGGTTATATCAGTGTCTTGAATTTTGACCATTTTAATAAGTACAGATTGGTATTCCTTTGTTGTTTTAATTTGCAATTCCCTAATGACATTTGATGTTGGCCATTTTGTCCCAACATGCTTATTTGCCATATGTATAACTTCTTTGATGAGGTGCCTTTCCAGGTCTTTTGTCTATTTTTAATCAAGTTATTTATTTTCTTCTTGTTGAGTATTAAGTGTTCTTTTTATATTTTTGGATAACAGTCTTTTAACTGATGTGCCATTGGCAAACATTTTCATACAGCCTGTGGCTTGTCTCCTCATTCTTTTGAGCTCTTTCATTTGTTAAAATTATGAATTCTAAACATAAATATATAAATTTAAGAATTTTAAAAAATAAAATTATGAATTCTATACCATATCTAAAACATGTAATTTATTCTTCATCTGGAATAATAAATATAAGATTTTTTTGGTAGTAATATAGCTTCTACTTCTAAAACTGTATATGGAAACAAATGCATTATTTCAGAATTTGTTGTATTAATTTTTACTTTTTATTTACACATAATTTCAATTTTAGAGAAAGATTATAACAATGAGATTAATACAAAGAACACTCATATGCTTTTTGTCCAGATCTAACTATATTACATTTTCATTATCATTGTGCACCTCTTTACACATACACATACACACACAGACATTTTTTTTCTGAAATATCTGAGAGTAAGTCACTTATAGTGGAGCATTTTAGCTTTAAATAATTCAGTGAGGGGTGCCTGGGTGAAACAGGTGGTTAAGCTTCTGCCTTCAGCTCAGGTCATGATCCCAGGGTCCTGGAACTGAGTCCCTTGACAGGCTCCTGGCTCAGCAGGGACACGCTTCTCCTTCTCCCTCTGTCTCTCCCCCTGCTCATGCTCTCTCTCTCTCTCTCTCTCTCTGTATCTCTCTGTCTCAAATGAATAAATAAGATCTTTAAAATTAATTAATTTATAATTCAGCAAATATTTCCTAAGAATAAGGATATTCTCTTACATACTTGTAGTATAGTTATCATTTTTAGTATGTTTAACATCATAATGGCATTTTTATTCAATTATTCTAAACACATTCTAATTTTGCCAGTTAACAAAATAATGTCTTTTACAGAACTCTTTTTTCTACAGTTTAGGACCAGGTACTGCATCTAAATCAGAAAAATAGTACTTAGGAGTATATTTCCTAAAATGTACCTATAACTACTTTTGGATCCCTTCACTTTGTTTTTGTTTTACTTTGTTTTAATTGTAGTTTTTATATTGAGTAGTTTTAAATATTTTATTTATTTATTTTTAGAAAGAGAGAGAGTACATGAAAGCAGGTGGAGAGGGGCAGAAACAGAGGGAAAGAAAGAATCTTAAACAGACTCCACGCTCAGGGCACAGCCTGACAGGGGGCTCAATCTAACCACCCTGAGATCATGATCTGAACTGAAGTCAAGAGTCAGTTGCTTAACTGACTGAGCTGCCTAGGCCCCCTATATTGAGTAATTTTAGATGCACATGCAGTTACAAAAAATAATATGGGGGATCCCTTTACCCAGTTCAGCCTCCCCAATGATATCGTCTTAGAAAAACATATTCCAATAAAACATTGAGTAAATTGACATTATATGTAATCAAAAAGTAAAATATAATGACATTTTATTTGTACAATATTCCTGAAATGATGAAACTATAGAATTGAAGAACAGATTAATGACATTCAGTGCCTAGAGACAGGAGGATGGTAAGGTGGTAGGTGAGTGTTGCTATAAAATCAGGCATCCTGGATCTCTAGGTGGCTCATTTGGTTAAGCATCTATCTTCAGCTCAGGTCATGATCCCAAGGTCCTGGGATTGAGTCCTGAATCAGGGTCCTTTCTCAGAGGAGAGCCTGCTTCTCCCTCTGCCTCTGCCTCTATGTCTCTCATGAATAAATAGAAAAAATTCTTTAAAAAAAAAAAAGAGGCATCCTCATGGTGATGGAATAAAATAGGTATTTGTGAAAGATCAATAAGCTCCTTTAAAGAAAATGTCAGTAGATATATTATTCTTAAAGCCCACAAAGCTCAAGAAGTTTCTCTAAGGGCAAAAGTCTTTTTGTATACAAAATTGGGTTGGTCAGATTTACTCAGATGTTTTTATGTCTTCTAATTATTGAAAACAAATACCAATGTTGAGTTAAATGAATATGACTTTAAGGTTGCAACCTGTTATGATGGTTAAAATAGATAGATAGATAGATAGATAGATAGATAGATGGATGAGGGATGCCTGGGTGGCTCAGTTGGTTAAGCCTCTGCCTTCTAGCTCAAGTCATGATCCCAGGGTCCTGGGATCCAGTCCCACATCATACTTCTGCTCTGTGGGGAGCCTGCTTCTCCCTCCTCCTGCCACTCGCTCTGCTTATTCTCTCTCTCTCTCTTTCTCTAACAAATAAATAAATAAAATCTTAAAAAATATACAGAGAGAGATGAATAATAACTTTTTACATTTAAAAAAGTGAAGCAAAGATGTTTGTCCTTTAGAAGAAATAGTAAACCCTCAAAGAGAGCTTCTACATGGTAAAAAATACTGATGACTTATTTTTCTCTCTAATACACTCAATCATGTCTTTATAAACTTCATAGAGTAACTATATTAAATTAAGGATAATCTAACTGCCTATGAATACACCTCATGAGAATGTAGTACTCATGTTAAACCACTGTAACATCCAACTAGAAAATATTTGAAAGAGATTATAGTTAAGTGAAGGTTCTTGTTGATAAAAAATTAGATTCCTTTAATGATTTCCTTTTTGTTATGGCATCAATTCAACTAAACTTAGAGATGAGAAACTATAATAATTGGATGATTTGTTTTATTCTTTTTCCCTCTCAAAAAAAAAATCCTTTACTGTTGTTCCTTATTTTCAATTCATCCATTTCTATGTTTAATATATATGAGAAAAATTTTATTAATAAATACCGATAAACATAATCATCAATAATAATTAAATGATAAATCAGAGTGGCAATAAACTGTTATATCAGTAGTAAAGACCTAGGAGACAAATTACAATTCTTCAAATCTTCACTTGTATGTCTAGTACCTGTATAACCTTCAGCAAGATGTTTAAGCTTTGTGTGCTTCAGGTTTTTTATTGACAAAAACAAAATAATTTTGCCATCTCCAAGGATTTTTGTAATAATTAATGGAAGTAAGTGTGAATGACATTAAAATTATGGCTGGGGTATAACTAGTGCTCAAAAAATAGACATTTTTAAATGAGAAATACAACTGATTTTAGTCCATTATGTAAATTAAATGATAAATTAAACATTTCTAACATCCATACAGACTCAAATATACCTTAATGCCCAGATAAGGTAACTTCTTTTGAAAATACACACATTGTTACTGCATTGTTACACTATTAATAATAATCTTATTACTATTGTCATCACTATCACCTCACAAAACTTTTAAAATCAAATTAAGAAACTCAAGTATGAAGTCTTAAAATGTTTAAAAAGCATTTAGGCATCTAAAATGGCTGATTTAGTTAATGAAACACTAAAAGGTTTGATCTTGGAAGTTTTTCTAAATTTCAGAGTTAATGACCGTATTCTTCACTTAAGAAACAGACATTGGATGGAGATAATGTTTTCATTAAGAAATTCTTAAAGGTATTACTTCTAATAGTTGAGCTTATCTACCATTAAAATAGAAAAATTTCTTCACATCTTATGATGCATTGAACTAAATTCTATTAATAAAATTACATTGAGAATTATTGAAATCTCTTTTTATTTTTTGCAGTTATTTTTTAACTAAAATTTTGCTCCTGCCTTTGGGGGATCCAGTTCTTCTATGATCATTTCATAGAATGGTTGGTAAGAAAAATCATAAGAAAAAAAAATGACCATAACTGAATACATATGTAACAAGTGTGTAGCATATCCGTAATTGGATACATACATAACAAGTATGTAGCATTTTTGCTTGTAGTTGCAATATATTATATGGAATGCCAAGATATATGTCATCTGTGTAACATGTTGGATAAAATCTTATTTACTAGATTTTCATCCTGGAGAAACGCATGTGTTTTTATGGAGGAACTACTGTGATAACTGCATGTATTAGAGACTGATGCCACAAACAGTGTACTGAAAGTCAGAAAGCTCCTCTCTAAACTTATAAGCACTGAGAGAGGCTCCCTACTTTCTGACTTTTTAAGAGAAAAAAAAATATTTTCTTTTTTTTTAAGATTTTATTTATTTGAGAAAGAGAGAGCACTAGAGCAGGTAGGATCAGAAGGAGAAGCAGTCTCCCCACTGAGCAAGGAACCCAATGCAGTACTCAATCCTGAGACTCTAGGATCATAACCTAAGAGCCAAAGGCAGTCACTTAACCCACTGAGTCATCCAGGTACCCCAAGAAAAATAATTCTTTAGAAAATATAGTGGAGAGTGACTCAGGAGAAAGCAAGAGAAAAGAAAAATCAAAATTTGCCTAATGGTATAAGGTTGGAAATTGGAGATCTCCACACCTCAACATCACAATTCACATTAATAAAAAATCAACTTAGCAAAAGTGATGTAATATCAGTGAATAATTAAGTTACAAATTTCTGTGATTTTCTTCTTGCTTGGAGTCTCTGGACCTCTTACTAGGCCGCTGCCATGTTGTGATGTGCTTTATAGAAAGGCTTACATGGCAAGGAACTGCTAACGAAGCCCTTCAGCCAGCATCTGAGAAACTGAGGTCTCAGGAGAACAGCCTACAAGGAATGAATTCTGACCAAAAAAAGATGGGTGACCTTGCAAGCACATCCTTCCCAGTCAAATTCTAACCTCAAGAGGCACTCTAGCCTGTAGCCTCTGTCCACACTTTAATGGCATCCATATGATATATCCTGAAGTGGAAGAGCCAGCGGAGCCATACCTGAATGCTTGATTTACAGAAACTGTGAGATAATATATGTGTATTGCTTGAAGCTGATAAATTTGGGGGTAAATTTTTACATAGTACTAGATAATTAATTTTGTGTGTGTAATCATAATTATAATTACCCAGTTATGAATAATTGTATGTATATAGTCATATGTGTAGATATACATAGACATATAACATAAATATATTTACTTAAATATTATATATAGTTACATGTATAACTACATAAATACATATTTATGTTTATAAGAATAATTAGTAATGCAAAGCTCCTAAGGTTTTGACTTTGAAGAATACAGTTCTTATAAAATTGAAAAATATTAAATAAATATTTATTTTTTAGAATATATTTTCGGGGTGTCTGGATGGCTCAGTGGGTTAAGCCTCTGCCTTCAGCCCAGGTCTGGTCTCAGGGTCCTGGGATCAAGCCCCGAATGAGGCTCTCTGCTCAGCAGAAGCCTTCTTTCCCCCTCCCCCGCCTGCCTCTCTGCCTACTTGTGATCTCTCTCTCTCTGTCAAATAAATAAATAAAATCTTGGGAAAAAAAAAGAATATATTCTCAACAATTACATATGCTTTGCAAATATTCTCATTCAGGAAATTTACTAATTTTTTTGAAGTTAATATTAAATGAATAGGTCAAACATTTGAATTACCTATTTAGCCACTCACATTGACACAGCATACACAATAAGAAACACTTTTGTACTATTTTGCCCCCCAAAATTATATTCATGAGAAGGTAGAAGTTATGTATGTGCAAGTCATCTTAAGAAACTAAATGCATTTATTGTAATTTGTTTTAAATAAGCTTATATTAAAACTGAATATCAATGATTAAACTAGTGGTCTTTCTTTAAATTTTATGACAGCATTAAGTAATATTTAAAATGTACTTATGATTTAGGGGCACCCAGGTGGCTCAGGCAGTTAAGCATCTGACTCTTGATTTTGGCTCAGGTCATGATCTCAGGGTAATGAAATTGAGGCCCATGTCCAGCTCCACATTCTCTGCAGAGTCTATTTGAGATTCTCCCTCATCCCACCTTGCTCTCTCTCTCTCTCTTTAAAAATAAATAAATATGGGGGACCTGGGTGGCTCAATTGGTTAAGCAACTGCTTTCAGCTTGGGTGATGATCCTGGAGTCCCAAGATTGAGTCCCTCACTGGGCTCCCTGCTCAGCAGCAGGTCTGCTTCTCCCTCTGACCCTCCCCTCTCTCATGCTCTCTCTGGCTCTCTCTCATTTTCTCTCTCAAATACATAAATAAAATCTTTAAAAATAAATAAAAATAAATCTTTAATAATAAAATATAAATATAAATAAAAAAGAAAATGTTCTTATGATTTAAATGTAATATATAAAATGAAGCCACAATTAAATATGAATAACAAAAATTAAAGTTTGAAGATTATAATTTAAAACTGACTAAGTTGTGAGAAAGGAAATGTTCCAAAACTTGGTAAAATGTTGCCTTTTATTTCTGAGTAGTATAAGGCCATCAGAAATCAATAAAATAATTTAAACAAAATTTAAAGACATCCAGAGTTGAAAAATGAAATCAACCAAGAAAAGATGTATAAATGCTTCCAGTGATTGCATTCTAAATACCATTTAATAATTTTAAATATATTTCTAAAATTGCAGAATTATTTCTGTTAAGGTCAGTTAATGTACTCAATTATGCAATAGAATACAGTAATTATGCATAACATATAATGCCTTTTGATTTTAAATATGATTATATTAGAATTTTTTATAGGAAAAATGAGAGTCAAACTTGCTTCGTAATGAATACAATTGACTAAAAGTTTACAGTTTTCTTACATTTTTGTCTAAATTTCATTTGAACAAGTGTCTCTAGCATTTTCTCTGGAAATTTTTTTTGGGGGGAAAGGGTTCAGAACAGAGGGAAAGGGAGAGAAAAAAACTTAAGCAAGCTCCATGCCCAGCATGGAGCCTATTGATGATCTGGAGCTCAGGACCCTGACATCTTGACCTGAACTGAAATCAAGGGTTAGATGCTTAACTGACTGAGCCACCCAGACATCCGTCTGGAAAACTTTTATATCTCAATTCATAGTTGTTTTTTTGTTTGTTTGGTTGGGTTTTTTGTTTGTTTTTTTTTTTTTTTAGGAAATCATAAGCTGCCATCCCAATTTATAAAATAATTTATTCTTTCAAAATAAAATCAATTAATCTTTAGATCAAGCCAAATATAACAGCATTGATGGGAGTTGTAATTTTTGACCAAGGAAAAAAGAGTACATTCTGCATTGGTGATTTGTCTAATTTACATGAACTCTTTATGCCGTGAATCTTGTGAATCTCCCAAATGCCATGAATCTCCCAAATGCTTGTGTGCAGCCAAACCCATCACAAATACACAGACATCACTGAAGGATTCTGTAGAGTTTGTTTTTAGTAATGACATTTTGTATGTACTTTTCAAAATTATTTTAAAGATTTTTATTTATTTATTTGACAGAGAGAGAGTGAAAAAGCACAAGTAGGGGGAGCAGCAGGCAGAGGGAGAGGGAAAAGCAGGCTCTCCGACAACAGGGAGCCCAATGCGGGACTTGATTCCAGGACCCTGGGATCAAGACCTGAGCCGAGGGGTACCTGACTGGCTTAGTGGGTTAAAACCTCTGCCTCAGGCTCAGGTCTTGATCTCAGAGTCCTGGGATCGAGCCCCGAATGGGGCTCTCTGGTCAGCAGGGAGCCTGCTTCCCCCTCTCTCTCTGCTTGCCTCTCTGTCTACTTGTGATCTCTATCTGATAAATAAATAAAATCTTTAAAAAAAAAAAAAAAAAAAAAGACCTGAGCCGAAGGCAGATGGTTAACTGACTGAGCCACCCAGGCACCCCTTTAAAAGATTTTAGATAATGAACTTGTATGTGAAAAAAAAAAAACAAAAACAAAAAACAAAACAAAAAAAAAAAAAAACGTGGTATCTCATAAGACTCACTAGATGAGTATTATTATTATTTATTTAGATTATGGAAGCTGCAGTGGTACCACCAATGCCACTGACATGATATTACAAGTGACTATTTTCACAAAAATGTGTTATCATCACAATGTATATTTTAAGAATAGATTTTATTTAATAAGCACTTTTGATTAATGAAATTAAACCTGACAATTCTCCAAATATGCTTTTAAAAAGTGAAACTGCAGTCATTAGTAACTGGAGAGATGCAAATTTAAACCACAATGAGATACCATTACATACCTATTAGAATGCCTAAAATTAAGATGACCGATCATACCAAGTGTTGGTAAAGATGTGGAGCAAGCTGAAATCTCATACTCTGCTAGTTCAAATTCTTTGGAAAAGGCAGGTTTTGTTTTTGTTTTCAATCCAAAACCAGCAGTTTCTGTCTTCTATTACAATTTGATCTATTTCAATCAAATGCTGGCCTTTCATTATACTTTTTATTTCCTCTTCAACTTTGGTTACATTTCAATTTATTGTTTTTCTCCTATTCTTTCTGTAAATGGTTTCTAATTTAATCCCACTACATTTAAAAACATACTTTGCATATATTTCATTTAAAATTTACTGAGACATTTTATAGCCAAGCATTGTGACTATTCCATGTGAAACTAGTGTCGTTCTTATCTTCTATTTGATAACTTTTATTTCTCTATTTACTCTGAAGCAGTAATGTTGAAATCTAAAAATATGGATTATGGATCTGTCTTTCTCAATTTAAGTGTCAGACTTTGCTTCATGTTTTCATGTATATCTATGTGTATTCATTTAGAATTGCTATATGTACTTAATGAATTAACCCTTTTAGCATTATTACTCTATTTCTGGTAATACTTCTTGTTCTGAAGGCTTCTTTGTTGTGAATATGTCCACTACATTTATTTTCTATGATATATTTTCCATTTTTCCAACCCATTTGCTACTTTATACTTAAATTGAGTTTTTTTAAGATAACAAGCAGTTGAATATTGTTTTTTTAACCCATTCTAAAAAGCAACTGCTATCATTTAATCAGTGAATTTACACAAGTACTAGCTAACAGAATACTGATGATATTTGCCCTTTGAATATGGCTAATATGACTAAAACACTGAATTTTTATTTTTTTTTAATTAAGTTAGATTTAAATAGTCACAGATGTGTGCTGTACTGGAAAGTTCAGATTTAGACCATTTAACTTTTAGTACAAATATTGATAGGTTCAGATTCACTTGTGTATTCTTGCTGTTTATTTTCCACTTGTCCAAAACAGTCTGACCTTTTTTTCTCTTTTCCTAGTATCTTTTGGATTATTTGAACATATAGGTGGTATTCAATTTTGTCTTCACCATTGGTCTCTTAATCCTAACATTTTGTTTCACTTTTGGTTTAGGAATTGCATCTTTAAATTTTCACAGGTTTTCTTCATATATTATACTACTTCATATCTAACATTAAAAAATGTACACTAGTATATTTCAATTTTCTTTCTTACAAGTCTTATGCAATTGTTGGCATGATTTTTTTCCATATGTTATTAAACTCACAATAAATTCTGATTATTTTTCTTCCAAACAATAGCTAAATTGTTTTTTTTTTCTGAACAGTGGCTATCTTGTTAGTTTGTTTTATTTTTTATGAGAAAATGTTTATTTTATATTTATCCACATATTTATATGGAAATAGTCCCAGGTAGAATTATGCAATCCAAGAGGGATCAATAAACACACAAATACATGAATTTGTGAATAAATAAAAGAATATTGACTCCTCATACCAAAATTATAAATATTTCATACTTTAAAATATAAATATAGTTAAAATGAATGACAGTAGGAACATAGGCCAAAAGGGTGAAATGAAGTTAAGTTACAGGTTTTTTTTTTATTTTATTTTTTTTTTTTGAGAGAGAGAGAGAGTGGTGGGAGGGCAAAAGGAGAAGGAGAGAGAGACTCTTAAGCAGGCTCCACAGTCAGCACAGAGCTCAGCCTGGGGCTCTACACCACAACCCTGAAACCATGACCTGAGCTGAAGTCAAGAGTCAGATGCTTAATCAACAGAGACACCAGGGCACACCAAAATGAAGTTAAGTTTCTAAGACTTTAGCAGTTTGGGCTACTGATAAAATAATTTGATTTACATGGTAACAAATAACCTCTCAAAGAGTAGACCAATAAAATGTATAAGCAATTAGTTAACAATAAGAAATAATCAAGTTTTTAAAAAACTAAATAAAAATGCAATAAACAAGTAGAAAGGGGGATATACATCATAAATATGCTAAAATATATGCCAAGTAGAAAAATATAAAAGACAAAACCAAACTATAACAATAATTATTTCAAATGTAATTTGATCAACTACTATACATGAAATGATAATTTATGTTACATAAATATTAAAATCAAACTATATCTTACTTATATAAGATACACCTTCAAATATTAGAAAACTGAAATGTTTAAAGTAAAGGAATATTTAAAATCCCTGAAAAAACAAAACGAAGGAAAGCTACAATATCTATACTCATCTCAAATAAATTTAAAGGCAAAAATATCACTAACAATAATTCATAATAATAAAGTGTTCAATCCAATAAGAATACATCACAATGTTAAATCTGCATACAGTGACTAAAAGTTTCAAAATACATAGAGAAAAATGGCAAAAGGAAAACTAGTAAATTTTAAATTACAGTGAGATTATAACATGCCTCCTTTTAGCTGATAGTAGACAAAATATTAATAAAAATATGGATAAGACAACTTACAAATTGACCTAACAGTCATATATAGCACAAGGTCCAAACACAAAGGTATTAGGTCACAAAGATATCCTCACAAATTTTAACTTCTTATGAAATTTCAAGCACGTTTATCTGCCAACATGTATTTATGCTATAAATTAGTAACAAAAATATAACTTGAAAACCCTTAGCTTCCTTGATATTAAACAATATGCTTATAATTTCAATAACTAGGTAAATAAATGTTAACCTGTTTCCACTGACTGTATTTTCTCTGAATTATGAGTTTTATTTCTCTTTTTCCCCTCACATGTTATAATTTTTATTATACTTCAGACATTAGGTAAATTCTGTAGACTATATACAAAAAGATATATTTATATAGAGAGAGATTTTTAAAGGAATACAAGTCTTTAATCATGTCTGAAATTAGGATTAAGAACTACTTATTCATATTCTTCCTAAAATTGAGTTGAGTTGAGCCAGGTCCCATTTTTGTTAGATTGAGTTCATCTATAATTAGTATAACCTGTAACATCCTTTGCTGCTTCTACCTTCTTAATTATGTCAATATTTAAGCCCAGAGGCAGTTAGGCTGCAGTTTCAGATATACTTTGTTAACATTTTGATTTAACTTCAGTAGATCCCCAGGATCCAAAAGCAAACATCATAAAAATATATGAGGTGATGTGATTTTTCCCCATTCTCTAACCCCCTCCTTTTTTCATGCTATTTTCTGGAGGAAAAATTGTGTCAGGGGTATCAGGACAAAAGATTTTCTTTTGCTTTTGGGACACATACATGTTCCAATTAATCTCACAAGCCCGTGTCATTTTCAAACACTCTTGATTTAATCTACTCTCTCCATTGTCTCTTCACCTATGGCTTCACCTGTGCCTACACCAAGTATGGAAGGTGCCAAGGTTCACTGGAACTTTCTTAAGTGCACCACTCATTGCTAGCCTGTTATGAAGAATTAGCATTTTTTAAATGACTTTCATTTTATGTGGTTATTATTTGTTCTTGATGTTGTTATAGAAGCAAATGTTTTTGTGTTCTTCTGTATACTAAATGTACAGAACCAATATTCTTCCAAGTGACCGATTAATCAAGGAAGAAGTCAAAACAGGTATTAAGAAATAAACTGAACAGAAAAATCATTAATGTATGACTGATCAACAGTTGTCTAATACTGACAGAAACAATGGTTGGAGCAAAAAGTTTAGCTTCACCTGCGTGTCTTAGAAAAGAAGGCACTGAAAATCAGCAATATTAGTTTCCAACTAAAGAATATAGATAAAGAACAACAGATTGAATGCAAGGAAAGTAGAAGAATAAATAATAAAAAGAAGAGTAGAAATCGATAAGATAGAAAACAAATGTACCTTAAAGAATATTAAAAAGTTGAATGTTAGTTGTATGAAAACTTTATTAAACTTATTAAATTCCTGCAAAGAGTAATAAGGAAATAAAGAACAAACACATTAACATTAGGAATGAAATTTTGATTATCAATAATAATCCTATATTTATTGAGAAGATGGTTAGGGTACATTTGGTATACTTACATGTCAATAGATTCAAAATTTTGGTTGAAATGTAAAATTTTTAAAATACAACTTAACCAAAGTGACAAAAAAAGGAAATTGAAACTCTGAATGACCTATTATCTTTAAGGAGAATCATTAGTTTAAATTCAAGAGTGTGAGTACATGTTCTACATTTTGAGGGAAGAAACTTCAAACAGTTGTAGCCAATTTTGTAATCTAATACAGATCTCTAGTCTCCCCATCCACCCAGCTATTTTGAAGAATTATTTTCTTCCTGGCAGGTCATTCTTTTCTCCCAAACTTTTCAAGATGTCTCTTTTATACACATCCAAAAAGAATTTTCCTATCATCATTTATATTTCTGAAATCTCTCCACTTGATTTTCATAGTAAAAAACAACCCTATATTTTCAGAAATTTGTCATTTCATATAATGTTTAAATTTTAAGTATTTAATTAAGTAATATTATTGCTATGTTGCTATATGATTTCTATATGGATCCTTTTGGTACCACTGGACTTATCTGTTTAATGTACAATTCTTTCAACTGATCAATTCAGACTCCTCAAGATTCACCTACTAGTAATGAAAAATAAATACAATGGATATCCAATTTGTTTTACAAAGGGAATAGAGAAGATCAGTAAATCTCTAAAATTGGCCTGAACTAGAATGATAAAGTATTAAATGACGTAGGGTATGATGAGTGTAAAAAAGATTGGGGACAGAATAATTAATGATGGGTTCTAATTTGCATATGCTAAATTGAGATAGTAAACATCAAATGAAAATGTCAAGAAGCAGTTAGATCTTTGAATTTTAATTTCATATAGGATGTCTGGCTACAGATAAATTTTGATGGTATTACCTTACTGATGTTACTTACAACTATAAAATTTCATTAGATCACTAACTGAGTGTATTCAGGAATCAGAAGTAGATTAAGAAATACCTCCATGGATCATCCAACTTTAAATAGTCATAGATAAAATGAAAATAAGCAAGGGGAACACAAGAATCCAGTGAGATAAAAGGAAAACAAGGGAAGTTGTCCTATAAGGAAACTGAGGAAATGTTTCAAGGAAGAGGCAGTAACCAGTTGTTCCACATATGGCCTCTTTAAATGGCACATATATTGCTACAAAGGAAACCAAAGTATTTAAGCAATGCTATAAAATAATTTGTAGGGGGAGGAGTCAAGATGGCGGAGAAGTAGCAGGCTGAGACTACTTCAGGTAGCAGGAGATCAGCTAGATAGCTTATCTAAAGATTGCAAACACCTACACACCCCACGGGAGATTGAAGAGAAGAAGAACAGCAATTCTAGAAACAGAAAATCAACCACTTTCTGAAAGGTAGGACTGGCGGAGAAGTGAATCCAAAGCGACGGGAAGATAGACTGCGGGGGGAGGGGCCGGCTCCCAGCAAGCAGCGGAGCAACGGAGCACAAAATCAGGACTTTTAAAAGTCTCTTCCACTGAGGGACATTGCTACAGAGGCTTAACCAGGGTGAAGCCCACGCGGGGTTAGCATGGCCTCAGGTCCCACAAGGTCACAGAAGGATCGGGGGTGTTTGAATGTCGCAGAGCTTACAGGTATTAGGGAAGCTGGCTACAGAGACAGAGCCAAGGAGTGAGCTCTAAGCTCGGGGTTACCTAGAACCGGTCGCAGGCTCTGTCAGCTCGGAGTGCAGCTGGAGGCCAGGGTGACGGGAGTAATTGGGTGCTGTTCTCTGAGGGTGCACTGAGGAGTGGGGCCCTGGGCTATCGGCTCCTCTGGGCCAGAGACTGGGAGGCCGCCATCTTCATTCCTGTCCTCCGGAACTCTACGGAAAGTACTCAGGGAACAAAAGCTCCCGAAAGCAAACCCAAGCAGATTACTCAGCCTGGCCCCTGGTAAGAGCGGTGCAACTCTGCCTGGAGCAAAGACATTTGAGAATCACTACAACAGGCCCCTGCCCCAGAAGATCAACAAGAAATCCAGCCAGGACAAGGACACTTACCTAGGAGTGCAGTTTCAATACCAAGGAGAGCAGCGGAATTCCAGGGTAGGAGAAAGCAAAGCATGGAACTCATGGCTTTCTCCCCATGATTCTTTAGCCTTGCAGTTAATTTAATTTTTTTTTCTTTTTCAATTTTTTTATCTTCTTCTGCCAATTTTTTTTAACTTTTACCCTTTCCTTTTTTAACATTTCTTAACTAGTTTATCTTATATACACATTTCTTTCTTTTATATATTTTTTCTTTATTCGTTTTCTTTTTTTGTTTCTTTTTTTTTTTTTTCTTTTTTCTTTCTGAACCTCTTTTTATCCCCTCTCTCCCTCCTCACGATTTGGGACCCCTTCTGATTCGGCTAAAGCATATTTTCCTGGGGTTGTTGTGACCCTTTTAGTATTTTACTTGCTCCTTCATATACTCTTATCTGGACAAAATGACAAGGCAGAAAAATTCACCACAAAAAAAAGAACAAGAGGCAGTACCAAAGGCTAGGGACCTAATCAATACAGACATTGGTAACATGTCAGATCTAGAGTTCAGAATGACGATTCTCAAGGTTCTAGCCAGGCTCGAAAAAGGCATGGAAGATATTAGAGAAACCCTCTTGGGAGATATAAAAGCCCTCTCTGGAGAAATGAAAGAACTAAAATCTAATCAAGTTGAAATCAAAAGAGCTATTAATGAGGTGTAATCAAAAATGGAGGCTCTCACTGCTAGGATAAATGAGGCAGAAGAAACAATTAGCAATATAGAAGACCAAATGACAGAAAATAAAGAAGCTGAGCAAAAGAGGGAAAAACAGCTACTGGACCACGAGGGGAGAATTCGAGATATAAGTGACACCATAAGATGAAACAACATTAGAATAATTGGGATTCCAGAAGAAGAAGAAAGAGAGAGGGGAGCAGAAGGTATATTGGAGAGAATTATTGGAGAGAATTTCCCCAATATGGCAAAGGGAACAAGCACCAAAATCCAGGAGGTTCAAAGAACCCCCATCAAAATCAATAAGAATAGGTCCACACCCCGTCACTTAATAGTAAAATTTACAAGTCTTAGTGACAGAGAGAAAATCCTGAAAGCACCCCGGGAAAAGAAGGCTGTAACATACAATGGTAAAAATATTAGATTGGCAGCAGACTTATCCACAGAGACCTGGCAAGCCAGAAAGAGCTGGCATGATATATTCAGAGTACTAAACGAGAAAAACATGCAGCGAAGAATACTATATCCAGCTAGGCTATCATTGAAAATAGAAGGAGAGATTAAAATCTTCCAGGACAGAAACTGAAAGAATTTGCAAACACCAAACCAGCTCTACAGGAAATATTGAAAGGGGTCCTCTAAGCAAAGAGAGAGCCTAAAAGTAGTAGATCAGAAAGGAACAGAGACAATATACAGTAACAGTCACCTTACAGGCAATACAATGGCACTAAATTCATATCTCTCAATAGTTACCCTGAATGTGAATGGGCTAAATGCCCCAATCAAAAGACACAGGGTATCAGAATGGATTAAAAAACAAAACCCATCTATACGTTGCCTACAAGAAACTCATTTTAGACCCTAAGACACCTCCAGATTTAAAGTGAGGGGGTGGAAAAGAATTTACCATGCTAATGGACATCAGAAGAAAGCTGGGGAGGCAATCCTTATATTAGATCAATTAGATTTTAAGCCAAAGACTATAATAAGAGATGAGGAAGGACACTATATCATACTCAAATGATCAGTCTAACAAGAAGATCTAACAATTTTAAATATCTATGCCCCTAACGTGGGAGCAGCCAACTATATAAAGCAATTAATAACAAAATCAAAGAAACACATCAACAATAATACAATAATAGTAGGGGACTTTAACACTCCCCTCACTGAAATGGACAGATCATCCAAGCAAAAAAGATCAACAAGGAAATAAAGGCCTTAAATGACACACTGGACCAGATGGACATCACAGATACATTCAGAACATTTCATCCCAAAGCAACAGAATACACATTCTTCTCTAGTGCACATGGAACATTCTCCAGAATAGATCACATCCTCAGTCCTAAATCAGGTCTCAACTGGTATCAAAAGATAGGGAAAATTCCCTGCATATTTTCAGACCACAATGCTCTGAAGCTAGAACTCAATCACAAGAGGAAATTTGGAAAGAACCCAAATACATGAATACTAAACAGCATCCTTCTAAAGAATGAATGGACAACCAGGAAATTAAAGAAGAATTGAATGATAATGAAAACACAACGGTTCAAAATCTGTGGGACACAACAAAGGCAGTCCTGAGAGGAAAATATATAGTGGTACAAGCCTTTCTCAAGAAACAAGAAAGGTCTCAGGTACACAACCTAACCCTACACCTAAAGGAGCTGGAGAAAGAACAAGAAAGAAACCCTAAACCCAGCAGGAGAAGAGAAATCATAAAGATCAGAGCAGAAATCAATGAAATAGAAATCAAAAAAACAATAGAACAAATCAACGAAACTAGGAGCTGGTTCTTTGAAAGAATTAATAAGATTGATAAACCCCTGGCCAGACTTATCAAAAAGAAAAGAGAAAGGACCCAAATAAATAAAATCATGAATGAAAGAGGAGAGATCACAAATAACACCAAAGAAATACAGACCATTATAAGAACATACTATGAGCAACTCTACGCCAACAAATTGGACAATCTGGAAGAAATGGATGCATTCCTAGAGACATATAAACTACCACAACTGAACCAGGAAGAAATAGAAAGCCTGAACAGACCCATAACCAGTAAGGACATTGAAACAGTCATCAAAAATCTCCAAACAAACAAAAGCCCAGGGCCAGACGACTTCCCGGGGGAATTCTACCAAACATTTAAAGAAAAACTAATTCCTATTCTCCTGAAACTGTTCCAAAAAATAGAAATGGAAGGAAAACTTCCCAACTCATTTTAGGATCACCTTGATCCCAAAACCAGACAAGGATCCCATCAAAAAAGGATATACAAGGATATACAAACCAATATCCTTGATGAACACAGATGCAAAAATTCTCACCAAATACTAGCCAATAGGATTCAACAGTTCATTAAAAGGATTATTCACCACGACCAAGTGGGATTTATTCCAGGGCTGCAAGGTTGGTTCAACATCTGCAAATCAATGTGATAACAACACATTAATAAAAGAAAGAACAAGAACCATATGATACTCTCCATAGATGCTGAAAAAGCATTTGACAAAGTACAGCATCCCTTCCTGATCAAAACTCTTCAAAGTGTAGGGATAGATGGCACATACCTCAATACCATCAAAGCCATCTATGAAAAACCCACCGCAAATATCATTCTCAATGGAGAAAAACTTAAAGCTTTTCCGCTAAGGTCAGGAACACGGCAGGGATGTTCACTATCACCACTGCTATTCAACATAATACTAGAAGTCCTCGCCTCAGCAATCAGACAACAAAAGGAAATTAAAGGCATCCAAATCGGCAGAGAAGAAGTCAAACTATCACTCTTCGCAGATGATATGATACTATATGTGGAAAACCCAAAAGACTCCACTTCAAAACTGCTAGAACTGGTACAGGAATTCAGTAAAATGTGCATCTGTCAATGCACAGAAATTTCTACACCAACATTGAATTTCTCTACACCAACAACAAGACAGAAGAAAGAGAAATTAAGGAGTCAATCCCATTTACAATTGCACCCAAAACTATAAGATACCTAGGAATAAACCTAACCAAAGAGGTTAAGAATCTAGTCACAGAAAACTATAAAGTACTCATGAAAGAAATTGAGGAAGTCACAAAGAAATGGAAAAATGTTCCATGCTCCTGGATTGGAAGAATAAATATTGTGAAAATGTCTATGCTACTTAAAGCAATCTACACATTTAATGCAATTCCTATCAAAGTACCATCCATTTTTTTCAAAGAAATGGAACAAATAATCCTAAAATTTATATGGAACCAGAAAAAACCTCAAATAGCCAAAGGAATATTGAAAAAGAAAGCCAAAGTCGGTGGCATCACAATTCCGGACTTCAAGCTCTACTACAAAGCTGTCATCACCAAGACAGCATGGTACTGGCACAAAAACAGACACATAGATCAATGGAACAGAATAGAGAGCCCAGAAATAGACCCTCAACTCTATGGTCAACTAATCTTCGACAAAGCAGGAAAGAATGTCCAATGGAAAAAAGACAGCCTCTTCAATAAATGGTGTTGGGAAAATTGGACAGCCACATGCAGAAAGATGAAATTGGATCATTTCCTTACACCACACACGAAAATAGACTCAAAATGGATGAAGGACTTCAATGTGAGAAAGGAATCCATCAAAATCCTTGAGGAGAACACAGGCAGCAACCTCTTCGACCTCAGCCACAGCAACATCTTCCTAGGAACATCGCCAAAGGCAAGGGAAGCAAGGGCAAAAATGAACTATTGGGATTTTATCAAGATCAAAAGCTTTTGCACAGCAAAGGAAACAATTAACAAAACCAAAAGACAACTGACAGAATGGGAGAAGATATTTGCAAACGACATATCAGATAAAGGGCTAGTGTCCAAAATCTATAAAGAACTTAGCAAACTCAACTCCCAAAGAACAAATAATCCAATCAAGAAATGGGCAGAAGACATGAACAGACATTTCTGCAAAGAAGACATCCAGATGGCCAACAGACACATGAAAAAGTGTTCCATATCACTCGGCATCAGGGAAATACAAATCAAAACCACAATGAGATATCACCTCACACCAGTCAGAATGGCTAAAATTAACAAGTCAGGAAATGACACATGCTGGCAAGGATGTTGAGAAAGGGGAACCCGCCTACACTTTTGGTGGGAATGCAAGCTGGTGCAATCACTCTGGAAAACAGCATGGAGGTTCCACAAAATGTTGAAAATAGAACTACCCTATGACCCAGCAATTGCACTACTGGGTATTTACCCTAAAGATACAAATGTAGTGATCCGAAGGGGCACGTGCACCCGAATGTTTATAGCAGCAATGTCTACAATAGCCAAACTATGGAAAGAACCTAGATGTCCATCGACAGATGAATGGATAAAGAAGATGTGGTATATATATACAATGGAATACTATGCAGCCATCAAAAGAAATGAAATCTTGCCATTTGTGACTACATGGATGGAACTAGAGGGTATCATGCTTAGCGAAATAAGTCAATCGGAGAAAGACAATTATCATATGATCTCCCTGATATGAGGGAGAGGAGATGCAACATGGGGGGTTAAGGGGGTAGGAGAAGACTAAATGAAACAAGATGGGATTGGGAGGGAGACAAACTATAAGTGACGCTTAGTCTCACAAAACAAACTGAGGGTTGCTGGGGGGAGGGGTTTGGGAGAGGGAGGGGGGGTTATGGACATTGGGGAGGGTATGTGCTATGGTGAGTGCTGTGAAGTGTGTAAACCTGGCAATTTACAGACCTGTACCCCTGGGGATAAAAATATATGTTTATAAAAAATAAAATAAAAAAAATACAAGTCAAAAAAAAAAGAATTTATAGATTATACATCCTGATATCTCATATATTTTGGTGTTACATATACTTTAACCAACAGTATTTTTACTAAAGACTTCAATTTTTTTTTCCTCCTTCTAAAGCACATCAGAAAACACTAACTAAAAAAAGATCCATAATTTGGTTGATTCTTTCTAATTTCACTGACCAGAAAACACATCTTTGGCCCTTCATATTCTAAATCAACATTCTAAATTCTTATTAAAGATAGGGGAGTATATCTTATAATACATAAAATCTATATATTACACATCATAAATATATTTACACATGGTTCCATACACACACAAAGATACACATATATAATAAATGATAAAATATGGAGGAGACCTGGAGAGAAAAAGAATAGGTAAGAGAAGAGAGAAAAATGAAGAAACAACTAATACTAGAAAAAGTGTGAGAACAAGAGTAAGAACAAACAGAATGTAAGAGACACTATATTGCATGAAAAGATGAACTGAGGAAATTACATAGCTACATTCTAAGCTCTGAACAAATGTTTTCATGAAGCAGTAAGTGACAATTTACCTGGAGTCTTTTTAAGCTAATGAACCTTTAATCTTTACTTTTAAGCCATATTAATTTGACAAATTTAATTTGTCAACTAGGGAAAGAATGAACTTATATTCTCAGTAATGTTAACAGATTTTAGCTAAATTGTATATTAAATACAAACTCTCAATTCCTTTAAAAGAAGGACAGTATCAGTGATGAATAAGGCAAAAAAATAGCTCTAGTCCCTTCTGGTCTTATTTTTTTGGTTTGTTTTGTTTATATTCATTATTCCTCTACTTTCCACTTGAATGGGTGTTCTGCATTTAGAGATTCAGATTCTGTGTTGGTTTGCAGAAATTGAAATCATAAAGATGTTTGAATTTATCTAATTGGAGTCTTCCCAAGGCCTGCAATTTAAAGCTAGTAGTTCATAGGTGATCACTGCATAAATGCCCAAGGGGATCGCAAGGGGAAGGATATCTCTGTACTGGATAAAATAATTCAGCTGGAGTGCTATGCTTGCTGTTAGTTGTACCTAAAGAATGGTTTATATATTCATCCTTCCTTGTACTGCTTCATAAATTTAATTCAAATGTCTGAACAGAAGAAAATCAGAAAGTCCCGTATCAGAGACATTGATTGCAAATGAGCAGAGATTTCTCAGCAAAAGCAAGTCCTGTAACAATAGATGTTCAGATCTTTGAATGCATTTTTAGGTCTGTTTTTTTTTTTTTTTTTCCAAGAGCATAGCAGAATGACCTAAAGAAGGGCTCTGCTGACAGTGACATCAGGGCTAAGCATTCCTTTTCACTGGCCCATCTTTCCAAACCAAAGTGTAAAACCACAGTGGCAAAGTGAGATTGAGCACAATCTTACCTTTGCTGCACCTGTTTGATTTGTATTCATGTTTACTAAGGATAGATATTCTGTTAGCATACACAAAATAAAACCTATAATTCACTGTTTTGGATTTTTTTTTTTTTAAGATTTGTTTGTTTGTTTATTGTGAGAGAGCTTGCAGGAGTTGGGGGAAGGACAGAGGGAGAAGGGGAGAATCTTAAGCGGATTCTACTCTTAGAGAGGAGCCCCATGTGGCATTCAATCTCAATACCCTGAGATCATGACCTGAGCTGAAATCAAAAGTGAGACCTTAACTGACTGAGCCACCCAGGTATCCCATTGCTGTGGGGTTATTTTATCTCATTTGATATCCTAAAAATCATGTAGTTTGGTCTAGATTACTGATTTTTAGGAGTCTTTGAATCATCTGAATAAACACATCTGGGTTTATTTTTTTTTTTTTTAAGATTTATTTATTTAATTCACAGAGAACGAGAAAGATCACAAGGTTGAGGGGAGAGGGAAATTATAAGATCAAGCCCTGCCTTAGGCTCTGTGCTTGGCAGAGATTCTACTCAAGATTCTCTCTCTCTCTCCCTCTGCTCATGACCCATAAAATCATGACCTGAACTGAAATCAAGTCAGATGCTTAAATGACTGAGCCATCCAGGTGCACCAGGCTAAATATATCTTGAAAAGCAAATAAGCAGCATGTAAATTAATAACACTTAAATTCATTCAAACTGTATAAAACCCATTACTATGCAGAGTAAAGAACAAAAATGTGAAGAAAAAAAAAAGACATAGGTTTTATTTTTGGTTCTGTTTTAATGAACTTAAACAATACAAACTTGGTTATGTGATTTACAAAATTAAAGGGTCATTAGTTCTTCCATCTTGTCTTTAATTATTCATGTTTCACTACCTTTATTTTTCTTATTATAATATAATGTGCATTTATTGCAAAAAATATAAACTACATGTAAGTACAAAGACCTCAAAAACCTATTTTAAAAAATTAAATCTTTTTTCTAAGCATATCTATGTGCATATAAGTTCTTAGTGTACTATTTTGCACATTTTTCCATTCAAAATATGTCATTTATATATATGAATATATATACATATATATGTATGTTCATTTGTAATTACTGCAGAGTATTTGCTCTAGTACAAATTCAATAGATCTTTCATTGATGAACGTTTAAATAGTTTATACTTTTTAACTATTTTTTTATACTTTTTAACTATTATTTCAAAATTTCACCTAATACCATTATAGGGAAAACTTCTAAAAAATCTTACTTATTTTAACTGATTTAATAAAAGTGGAATTTCAAGGTAAATGATTATGTAATTTGTATTGTTTTTATTTTTATTTTTAAAAATATTTTATTTATTTATTTATTAGAGAAAGAGAGCACAGACAGGAAGGAGGAATAGAGGGAGAGAGAGAAGCAGACTCCCCACTGAGCTGGGAACCCATGTGGAGCTTAATCCCAGGACCCCTGGATCATGACCTGAACCAAAGGCAGAGGCTTAACCAACCTAGTCACCCATGCACCCCTGTATTGAGTTTTTAATCATGTACTTAGAGTTTCCCAATAAAAATCACAGTACTTATTTTGTACTCTCCATTTAAGTAGTAAGGTTCAGAAGTCACAGTTGCTTTGATGAATATTTCTTCCCTTAGTTTTATAGAATTAGATATTAATGCAGCTTTCTTGATCATACAGGAGATGAAATGTTCACTTTCACATTTTCTTAAGGGAATCTAAGTATTTAATACATTTTATTAGGCTAGGCTACTGTAAGAAGATCTGAAGTTCTTGTCATGTCTTTGGTGCCAAATTGTAAAGAAAATCCAGAATCATCTGGGAAACTTTTAGTCTTCCTGGAAGTGTGTTTGCCTATAAAAATGGAAATTCACAGAAGATAAAATTTCTGGAGACAAATGTCTGTCATTGAGCTAAAGGCAGTGTTGAAGCAGATACACAGAAAGATAATGAGATACTGTAACATGAAAAAGGATTTCCTCTACACAGAGAATCTCTAGCCATCCTCCTATTCTCATATGACATCATTTTAATTTCTTATGAAAATGTCAAAAAGTGACACCAGCTTCTGTCTTTTCTGTATTATCTCAAATATTGTGATAATAATGTCCTAGGAATGATTTAAGGATATTTTCCCAAACTATTTTCCAGAAGGCTCTAAAATTGTAGATTCTCATCAGCAAAGTGTAGGAGTGGCCATTCTCCAAAACATTTATCAACACTGTATATTGTCATATTTTCAAAAATCTGTCAAATTAAGAGCTCCCTTATATGTCTACACTTTTAAAAATCTACCCCCCAAAATGCTGCACTATGTAAATAAATGCTGACTTCTTAAACATGGCACAGATATTTCTATAGAATTTAATCTGTAGTCAAATCTTTTTCCTTGTCTCATTAAAATTCTATTACTAATACACATCAAGTAGGGTCAATGAACCAGGTTACTATCTCTGTGTCAAATTTCATTGCTGCACATTCCTATGCAGAAAACTTCCCATTGAAGTGTAAAATAGAGGCTCATGTGCCCAATTGTGAACATACTAACAACATGTAGTAAGTCTTAGTAATACAAATATATGTTAGGGTAAATAGAATACACACCCTTTAGTTTATTATCATTGCAGCTGTTAATTTATTTATAAATAACTCTAAGTAGGGGTTAACACAGCCTAAGGGAAAATGTTTAGAGTAATAAGTGAAAAAGTGGGAAAAATAGACTGCTTCATTTGACAACACAGATATCAATAATTCATGAAAATCTATAACACTATAACACAATCATATGAAAGAACCCCCCCTTTGAATTACAAAGCTATGTTACAAATTATTATGAAAAATTCAAACATCCCCAAAAAGCATAAAGAACAACTTGAGGAATATTTATACATATATATTTGGAGATTATATATATACACACATATATATGTGTGTGTATATACGTATATACACACACATATATATATAAAATCTCCAAAATAAGTATAAAGAAAAGTATAAAATTTTTAAAAATAACAGGATAGCAGTTTGTCCTAAAATGTCTTAAAGCATATAGAAAAATGGATCTAGACCATTGTAGTCATTTAAATCACTAACAATTCAATTCGTGTATCAAAACTACTGTTCAGAAAATTTGGTCAAAGATATTATGTACAGGAATATAGACTAAAGATTAACAAAATATGTGCTAAAAGATTTGTGTTTACTTTAGTATCACCTCTACTATCAAAAAATGAATATGGACCAAAATAGCTGGTTATAGGATACTACTGGATGCACATATATCCATTCCCTGGATGAAATCATATATAACAATTGAAATGTTAATATATATTTTCATTAAAATATTAATACAGAACACATTAACAAACATCTTTTATCAAATGAAAAGTGGATAACAAACAAATAAGTGATATAATTCAAACATAAAATATTTACACAAACTCATATAGTTTTATAGAAGCAAGACTAGAACATATCCCCAAATATCAGATATAAACATCGCTGCATGTTATAATTAAAGTTTTTTATTTGTGCTTTTCTCTATTGTCAAAATATTTAATAATAAATATGACTTTCTATTACATATTTTAAAGAAGGAACAAATAGATTTCAAACAGCAGTGAGAACAAAATACATCTATAAGTTATTAAACATTTTGTTTGTACATTAAGAATTTACTTTGACAAATATAAATAGGAAATGCTAAAAACATGAGGACATTAAAAATGCATCTCCCGTTATGGACTTTGAGAATTGCTACTTTTTTCTGCTCTCAGAAAAATCTGTGAACTTTATAAAGCATTCTTCAAAAGAACCATCCACTAAGAAAATAATTCACAGGTCATGTAATAGTATACCTGGAATTGCCTGTATCAACTTGATTGTCAGTTTTAGATCATTAAGCTCTGTTTCAGTGAATCTACAATGCTTTCTTACATACCAGTTATCTGAAACCCTTCCTTGATTCTTCTATCACAACTGTTCCTTTCCAGTAGAATTTCCATTTACTTGCAATTTTTCAACCATTTCATTCTTCATAGTGATAATATAATGCTTGGTTATTTTCTTTTAAATGTTCTTAAAGTTGTTCTTAGGAGCAAATATGTTGGGACAAAATTAAATCACTAAATTGATATTTAGAGTATGTTTTCTTTCTTCTATGAATATAAAGGAAATTTTCTCTACCAGTTTCTGGTACAAAAATCATAAAGAAATTCCACAAGTGCCTTCCTTTAGTTTGATACTCTTAAGTGTTCCTTCTTAATCAGATTATCCAGTTTACTAAAAATTAATGGATATATGCCTTTACATTACAGGTAGTCTTACAATAATTGCATCAGCTAAATGAAACTGAAGGATAAACTCAGAGTAACAATTTCCAATTTTTATATATGAAAAAATCATTTTAAAATCTCATAAAGATGCAAATTCTCCATCTTCACCTCACAAATACTGAACCATAAGCCTAGGATTATATTAGCCTGGTAATCAGGATTTTTTTAGAAACTCCCATGTCTTACTGGTGTCAGGGAACATTAATGTCCTGTACCTTCAAGATCCTTCTAACTGGACTAAGAATCAAATTGATGTAAGATAGAGTAAGAGGAGAAAATCAAATTTAATGCCATACATACCAGGAATCCACATAGACATGGAAATTCCAAAGACAGTCAGACAAAATGTGGTATATATGCCATTTTGAACTAAGGAGAAGGGAGTAGGTGTCTGGGACTTCAAAGGGAAAGGAATGCAATTCACAGGAAGATGAAAAAGAATAAAAATATTTGGTAAGCAAATGTTTGCTGGGACACTCAGAAAGGAGGGCACATAAAGGACTTTGATCAAAGGGGCCTTGCTATGTTCCTCTGTGTCTAAGCATACCTAGTTCACAGTATGATGTAGTTATGGTGATAGCTCTCTTCCTGGGGGAGGTCCTCTGTCCATATTCTTTTTTGGCAGTTGTCAGGGAGGTAAAGAGCTTCTCCTGAATTTGCTGGGTTTTGATGGTTTTTTAACTCAAAATAATCTTTATGCCAAAGTGGTCCATCTTAGGGCTGCCTACCCTTGCCCCTTCCCTGCTTAAGTTAGGACTTTATTTTGAGAAAAGTTGACTTAGGAAATTACCAATATTATCTTTACATTTTATGGAAGAATTGTAAATAAACATTGTGTGTAAGTAAAAATGGATGTATTACTCAGAGCAGCCTTTATTTATCAATGTGGATAACTATTTTACTTTCATTGATAACCATAATTGTTTGCCTAGCACCAAAAACACAAATATCATAACTTTATTAGTAACTGCTAGTTTTATCAATGTGTCTAAGGTATCTGATAAAATTGGTTGATTGAAGTAAAATGGATTGTCATATGCTTTTTTTCTCATCTGCTTGGGTACCAACTAATTTCTGTATATATGGGGTGACATCCCATGGAAGCAAAACACAATAAAAAACTTTTCAATAAATCTTATTAATGGAAACATATATTTTATAAAACACTTATTTATAGGTGATCTTTTGCCTACTATTAAAATTCATAGGATGCAAGGTAAATTAAAATAAGAAAGCAGTTTTCTTGGTTTTACTCTGTTAATTCCTTTTTTTTTTTTTTTTTTTAGGATTTTATTTATTCATTTGACAGAGAGAGTAGAAACAGGCCAACTGGCAGGCCAGGGGAGAGGGAGAAGCAGGTTCTCACTGAGCGAAGAGCCCAATATTGGGTCCATCTCAGGACCCTGGGATCCTGGCATGAGCAGAAAGCAGGGGCTCAACTGACTGAGCTACCCAGGCATCCCTACTCTGTTAATTCCTAATTATAAAGAAGCACAGAACTAAGAATGAAATTTCCAAGGAATCACCATAACTTCTGGAACACTGTGTCATTTCATCTACTTCCTTTTCACTAATCCATTCCTTTGAAAGCAGAAGCCTTTCATTCCCAACAAGAATAAAGGATGGTACTTTACATTCAATTGTTCTTTGCTGCCCTTCATTAGTACTTCTATTGTCGCTCTTACCTCAGGGCTCATTTTTATTTCTTTTTCACAGTTTTTTCTTCTTATTGAGAAAAAAATACAATTTAAGATGACAAGTGAGAATTAACAGATCCTATGATAATAACACCAACTAGACAGTAGTATAAGAACACCAACTAGACAGTAGTATAAGAACACCAACTAGACAGTAGTATAAGAAGACAGAACATTATTTAATCAAGGACAAGACTTCCCTGTATACCTTTGACCTCAATGTGTCTGCAGTCTACTCTCATCAGTCAAGATTCTTAGATCTGGCAAAGAGAATAAAACATTAAAAAGAAAAAAAAGCAGTCAGTCTCTGTTCTAGGATCAACTATTCTATAATGCTGCTTTTCTTATGCCCAGACTTCAGACCTTGCCAAACTCCCTGGACTGTCTGTCTCTAACAGCACTTATGCTGCCTGTCAGATTTCTTTCATTTAACAGGACACCTGGTTAGAGTTCTCCTTTACAGAAATATGCAGAGAAAGGGAGGCATTTACTCCTTTTTGAAACCATGAGAATGAAAATAAACATCCTGTAAAACACCTGAAAATGTCTTTACAATGGAAATCATGAGAAAATATGAAGCTAATTTATTAAATAATACATCTATAATTAATTAGAAGTACATTGTGCAGAGTCCAAATGAAGTAGGAAAGCTGAGGGGACTCTATTTTAGAAAGTTTCCATCTCTGCTCTTTTTCTGTTAGCCTCCATTTACTCATGTTCCTTAGTTTGCCTCTGAATAAGCCAAAAAAGCTTATGTTCCCATTTCAAGGGGGTCTCAAGGAAGTTAATCATACTCTGAGTTTTGTCCTAGGTCCCAAACTACTGATAACACCTAAGAAGAGCCAGATCCCAAACATGTTCCAGAACATTAGTTTCAAACATACCTCAACTGATGCTGGTATAATATCCCTACTTTTGTTAATTTATGGACTAACACTTATTGTTCACCTGACACTCACTTTTGATTGGACACTACCATGGATTCCTGGAGGAAAAAATACCCTAGACCCTTTTGCAGTATAAATCCCTAGCCCCAAGCAACAATGAGACTCATTCTTTTCTCCTTTCTGAATCTCTCCGATAACTGCTTGCTATTCTCTGTCTCCCATTCAACACTATTCAATAAACTGTTTTCACTTTTTCTGGTTCAAGTTTGATTTCCATCCTGTGTGAAACCAAGTGCCTTCTTGGTTGGTTCTGTGGAACCATCCCCTGGATTCTTGGACCCAGATGGCCTGCATCAAAAACATATTTATGCTCTCTTATTTTATAGGAAAGAGAAATTTAAAAAAAAAAATCCTAGAAGTAGCCATTAGAGGAACTATGTATAAATTCCCCACGATCTACAAGCAATTTCTCTTTTCAGATCAAAAAGAATATTCACTACTTTGAAGTAATTCAAGTTCAGATTGAAAGTGCATCTATTAAGTCTAATATTCACTGTGACTAATCTCTCCAAGTCACTGTTTTTCAAACAGCTTACAGAGATGAGGGAACATATGAGAGGAGAAAATTTGCAACAGAGTCACCTACTTAATCCAGAAGTTAGGCATAACTATTCTACTTATATTCACTCAGTTTTTAAAAATCAATTTCTTCTTAGATTACATTTAAACATGAATTCCTCTGTTAAAAATTTTTGAAAATCTCTAATTAATCAAAAATCTTAATTGGTCTTTATGCCACAGGGATTATTTTTAACAAGGAAATTAAATATTGCTTGCTTTCAAATTATAGAAGGCATTTTAAAGTATAGTTTAACACAAAGTTAAGTTTAAACTTTACTGACATTAACTTAAGATATGCGTTAATATAAAATATGATCCTTCTTTTGCTGTCATCAATGAAAAGCAAAGTTAGCAAAATGTCTTTTTCACTTCTTTGAAATGCTAAAGCTATTTCAACACTGACTTATATGTGTTTTCCTACTTTCCATTAAATTCTAAATATCAAAGTCCAGAAGCAGTAGTTTTGCACCACTGTCTCAGATTGGCAGAAACTACAAATTTTCATTATATGTTATTTCATCTGTTTTCTGTTTTCTTAGTTTCTCAGTCTTCATGTCATCATTTTAATCCTAACTTTCTACATCCATAGCACACATTAGACCTGCATTTGAAATATATGTAGTGCCAACATGGCAGTAGTTACAGTCATAAGAGTTGATAATCAAAAACAAATATGAAGAGAATAATCAAGATATATTACAATGAAGAAAAAATCAAGACATAAAGATTAATACTATAAAAAAAAGGTTTTAAAAAATGTTTGAGGGGGTTGGTTGGGTGGCTCAGTTAGTTGAATGTCTGACTTTTGATCTCAGCTCAGGTCTTGATCTCAGGGTCTTGAGTTCCCAAGCCCCATGTTGGGCTCCACCCTGGGTGTGGATCCTACTTAGAAAGGAAAGAAAAAGTGCTTGAGGATTTTAAGAAATATGGTTCTATGACTGTTTCCTAATTTACAATGGATATTTCCTAAATTAGGCATCAAAAAATATATATTTAAATGCAAATAAAATATTAGTAATAGTCTGAAGCCACAGTGATTGATGCTGTGGAAGCTCTGGAACAGTTGAGCCCCAATTCTGAAATGGGTAACAAGAGACAGAGTTGTCAAATTCCAAGTCCCTATTCATAGGGTGGAGAGCAGCAAATAAGAGCTAGGGAAAGGGTCTTACACTCAGAATTCCTATGAAAATAAGAGTAAATAAAATTCAGCATATTCCTAAGTCAATGGCTCATTTAGAATAGCACACTTATTGGTGAATGAGAATAAAGAAGTCTACAGAATTGAGCCACTAGTCTCCAAAATTCCCAATGTCTCCACAGGAAAGAAACTCTGACCTACCAACAGAACTTGGCTATTCATACATGACATCTCAAAGAAAAAAAAGCTGACATAACTGCAAAACTGTCAGACAGGAAAAGATAAGAATAGACATTTAAAAATTAATAATAAAATAAAAGCACATGAGGAAAAATAATATTACAGAAAAGCAATAAAACAACTGAATAATCAGGAGATTAAGTCCTAACAATATGTAAATGACATCACATTTTCAAAGGATGTTAAAAATAAGTATTAATGAAGACTCTCAGAGAAGTGAAGGAATACAATATCCATAAAAACAATAAGAAATTATAAAACAAAATTGTTTACATAAATCAAAACCAGATAGACACCCATAACAATTGATTTGAAGTACTGGGGAAATGTAATTATCACACACACACAAAAAAAAAAAACAAAAACAAAATAAAACAAAACCCAAAAAACAGTAGTTGTAGTTTATTCTGGAATAAACAATACAGAAAGCAAATGATTTGGAAGAGAATGCTATAGAATTTATTCAGAATAAACCTGTTAAAAAGAAACCAAAGGATAAAAATGGAGTGACTTATGTTAAGGCCCCACATCAGTAAACCAAGATTTAATATCTAACCTAACTACAGTCTTAACTTCCTCAGGAATGTAACCTTTAACCAGTCAAGCTGGAAATTCCTGGTCAGCAATAGGAGGTAATCCCCTGTGAGACCCTTTCCCTGTAGGAGGGCAACCTTGCCTAAGCAATGCACTTCTTGCAAATATATATTTTTTAATGCCCTCTCTCTTCCTTTAAGTATCATTCTTTTTTGAGGAGAAGTTCACATGGAAGAGTAGTAGGGGGACCCTGGGCTTGTCTCATGCCTAGAACACAGCTAGGTTACTATCAAATTATTTTGAAGAACTAGGAAATCAATCTGAGGATTAAGAAAACAATTTACACAATTGGAGGGAGAGAACTGTCAAATGCAAGGTTCAGAGATGTGAATTGGGGGAGAGAAGACCCATGGCATTGCAGAGAGGTGGGATCCTTTTCCCTGAGAGAAGTTAGGGAGAGAGATTGAGAGTGGGAGAGGGAGCAGCATGTAGGGTTTGTGAAAGACAAATATAGATTTAGGGAATTAAACAATTTGACAAAAACATCACCAAAAATTATCCAAACTGATACATAAATTTAGCAAAGTTACAGGATATAAAATCAATATACAAAAATCTGTTGCATTTCTACATACCAATAACAAAGCAGCAGAAAGAGAAATCAAGGAATCAATCCCATTTACAACTGCACCAAAAACCATAAGATACCTAGCAATAAACCTAACCAAAGGGGTAAAAGATCAGTATTCTGAAAACTATAGAAAACTTATGAAAGAAGTTGAATATGGCAAAAAGAAATAGAAAAACAGTCCGCACTCATGGATTGGAAAAATAAATATTGTTAAAATGTCTATACTACCTAAAGCAATCTACACATTCAATGCAATATCTATCAAAATACCGCCAGCATTTTTCACAGAGCTAGAACAAACAATTCTAAAATTTGTATGGAATCAGAAAGGACACTGAATAACCAAAGTCATGTTGAAAAAGAAAAGCAAAGTGGAGACATCACAATTCCAGATTTCAAGCTATATTACAAAGCTGTAATCATCAAGACAGTATGGTACTGGCACCAAAAAAAAAAAAATACCTATAGATCAATGGAATAGAATAGAGGACCCAGAAATGGACAATATATGGTCAAGTAACCTTTGACAAAGCAAAGCAGGAAAGAATATCCAAGGGAAAAAAGACACATGGTATTGGGAAAACTAGACATCAATATACAGAGGAATGAAACTGAATGACTTTCTTACACCATACACAAAATAAATTCAAAATGTATGAAAGACCTAAATATAAGACAAGAAACCATAGAAATCCTAGAGTAGAACACAGGCAGCAACTTCTTTGATCTTCCCCACAGGAAATTTTTGCCAGGCACTTCTCTGGAGTCAATGGAAACACAAGCAAAAATGAACTATTTGGGCCTCATAAAGATAAAACCTTCTGCACAGTGAAGGAAACAATCAACAAAACTAACAGGCAATCCTCAGAATGGAAGAACTTATTTGCAAATGATATATCTGATAAAGGGTTGGTATCCAAAATTTATGAAGAACTTATCAAACTTAAAACCTAAAAAACAAATCCAGTTAATAAATGGATGACATTTTTTTTTTCCAAAGAAGACATAGAGATGGCTAACAGACACTGAAAAGATGTTCAACATTACTGATTGTTGGAGGCCATGGCACGGTTGGAGTCGTGGATCAAACCAGGCCGTGACTTGTGTCTCCTTTAAAGTCCAGACTCCTTGATAAGGGGTTAAGGACAGGAAAGTTGAGTAACACTGAGAAAGGGTCTGTGCTACGTGTCATGCGCTCACCTACGTGACTTCCCACATGCTTTCCCCAAAGAGAAAGGGAACAATGTGGTCAGCGTCATGAATTCTTACTTGGTCCTTGTTGTTCCTGTACTTCCCATAACCCACTCCCTGGTTGATTGTCTTGCATCAATAGTAGCTAATGGCATTAGCCGTGATTACCTGGCATCACGAGATTTGTTTGTAGTTAATGTAAACTTGTTATAGGAACTTGCAGTTATCTGACTAGATACTGATGTATTACTCCTTCTATTGTGGTCTGCCTTATAAATGATTATAAGATGTGGAATAAAATCGGCACTGTTGGACATCCTCCTCAGTGCTCCTCCTGCCCCCATCTCTTTGTCTCTTAATTTCTTTTTACCATCCTCTTACCCTCACATTCCTGGTTGATTTGTCGTGCCGGCCGCGACAACTGATCATCAAGGACATACAAATTACCATGAGATGTCATCTCACACCTGTCAGAATGGCTAAAAGTAGCAACTCAAGAAACAACAGAGGTTGGCAAGGATGTGAGAAAGGGGAACTTTTTTGCACTGTTGGTGGGAATACAAACTGGTGCAGCCTCTCTGGAAAAGAGTACAGAGGTTCCTCAAAAAGTTAAAAATAGAACTACCCTATTGCCCAGTGATTAGGTATTTATCCAAAGGAAACAAAAATAGAAACAAAAATAGTGATTCAAAGGGCCACATGCACCCTGATGTTTATAGCAGCATTGTCAACAATAGCCAAATTATAGAAAAAGCCCAAATGTCCATCAACTGATGAATGGAAAAAAATAGTGGTTTATATAAACAATGGAATATTATTTGACAATCACAAAGAATGAAATCTGGCCATCTGCAATGATGTGGACAGAACAAGAGTGTATTACACTAAGTGAAATATGATAAAGACAAATATATGATTTGTCTCATATGTGGAATTTAAGAAATGAAACAGATAAACATAGAAGGAGAGGGAAAATAAAACAAGATAAAAACAAAGAGGGATTCTTTTTTTTTTTTTAAGATTTTATTTGTTCATTTGAGAAAAAGAGAGAGAGCACAAACAGCCAGAGAGGCAGAGGAAGAGGGAGAGGCAGACTCCCTGTTGAGCTGGGACCCCCAACCTGGGGCTCAATCCCAGGACCTGGAGATCATGCTGTGAGCCTAATCAGATGCTTAACCATCTGAGCCACCCAGGTGCCCCAAGAAACTCTTAACTATAGAGAACAAACTGATGGTTCCTTAAGGGAAGGTGGGTGGGGGAATGGGCCAAATGGGTTATGAGCCTCAAGGGGGGCACCTATTGGGATAAGCACCAGGTGTTATATGTAGGTGATGAATTACCAAATTCTATTCCTGAAATGAATACTACACTATATGTTAACTAATTTGAATTTAAACAAAATATCCATCTATCTATCCATCTATCATCTATCTATCTACCATCATCTTCCCTTTTCTGTAGCTCAGAGCTCCCCTAAATTCTAAATGAAATGCTGTCCAATTCATGAATCATTTAAAAAAGCCAATTACATTTTCAAACTTACTTGGTTGAATTGTGGATTTTTTTAAACAAATTAAAGAGAAATAGACTAAATAATAGAAATTTAAAAGATACGGATACTTGAATGAGAGACTCAAAAATATGTTGCAGAGAATATCCAGAAGAATATCCAATAGACAAAATAACAGAGAATGACTAATGACTAAGAATATTCTAGAATTGAAAAAAAGTGAGATTTTACATATTTAAAAATATTTAAAAATAACCTATTTCAGACACCTGGGTGGTTCAGTCAGCTAAGCATCTGTCTTCAGCTCAGATCACAATCCCAAGTTCCTGGAATCAAGCCCCACATGGGCTCTCTGCTCAGCAGGAGCCTACTGCTACCTCTCTCTGCCATTCCCCCTGCTTGTACTCTCTCTCTCTCAAATAAATAAATAAAATCTTAAAAAAAGAGAAATTTTAAAAATAAAAATAAAAATAACCTAATCATATTGAACCTCTAAATTATCAAGAACAAAGAAATTCTTCAAAAAATAATAACTGTATTTTCAGAAATGCTAACTACAAGAGATAGATTTAGACAGTGCTAATTTTATAACACTTTTCAAGGTATTTATTTTACTTGCTAATTGCATGAACAATTTAAAAATGGAAAGACTAAATTTTGATTAAATGAAATCAACATATTTTGATAAAGGTTTACCTATCAAAAAGCTTTAAAATAAGGTTCCAGAGTGGCTCAGTCAGCTAAGCGTCTGCCTTTGGCTCAGAGCATGATCCCCAGGATCCTGGGATCAAGCCCTGGATTGGGCTCCCTCCTCTGTGGGAAGCCTGCTTCTCCCTCACTCACTCCCTCTGCTGTGTTCCCTCTCTTGCTGTGTCTCTCTCTGTCAAATAAATAAATAAAATATTTAATTTAAAAAAGCTTTAGAATAATATAAAAGTAAACTTAAGGAAAAATAAATTGAATTTAGACACAGATAACATGATGATTTGTTTTCACAAGGTGCCTAGAAATTTGGTTAAATGTTAATTATGGGAGTGTTAGTGAAAGTTTTTCTGGATGAGACTAACATTTGAATCTACAAATTGAGTAAAGAATATTGCCCTCCCCAATGTAGCTGAGTTTCATCCAATCCATTGAAGGTCTAAATGGAATAAAAAAGGCAATATAAAAGAGAGTTCGTTCTGTCTTACTGATTGTCTTTAAGCTGGGAAATTAGTCTTTTCCTGCCTTAGGATTTAAATTTAGACTGGAATTATATACCATCAGCTCTCATGGGTCTCTACAGCTTGCCAGCTGAGATTTTGGGACTTCTTAGGGTCCATAGTCATGTGAGCCAATTCTTTACAATAAATCTCTTTTTAGTGCTCCATATCACTTGGCATCAGGGAAATACAAATCAAAACCACAATGAGATACCACCTCACACCAGTCAGAATGGCTAAAATGAACAAGTCAGGAAATGACAGATGCTGGCAAGGATGCCGAGAAAGGGGAACCCTCCTACACTGTTGGTGGGAATGCAAGCTGGTGCAACCACTCTGGAAAACAGCATGGAGGTTCCTCAAAATGTTGAAAATAGAACTACCCTATGACCCAGAAATTGCACTGCTGGGTATTTACCCTAAAGATACAAACATAGTGATCCGAAGGGGCACGTGCACCCGAATGTTTATAGCAGCAATGTCTACAATAGCCAAACTATGGAAAGAACCTAGATGTCCATCAACAGACGAATGGATAAAGAAGATGTGGTATATATACACAATGGAATACTACGCAGCCATCAAAAGAAATGAAATCTTGCCATTTGCGACGACGTGGATGGAACTAGAGGGTATCATGCTTAGCGAAATAAGTCAATCGGAGAAAGACAACTATCATATGATCTCCCTGATATGAGGGAGAGGAGAAGCAACATGGGGGGTTAAGGGGGTAGGAGAAGAGTAAATGAAGCAAGATGGGATTGGGAGGGAGATAAACCATAAGTGACTCTTAATCTCACAAAACAAACTGAGGGTTGCTGGGTGGAGGGGGGGTTGGGGGGGTGGGGTTATGGACATTGGGGAGGGTATGTGCTATGGTGAGTGCTGTGAAGTGTGTAAACCTGGCAATTCACAGACCTGTACCCCTGGGGAAAAAAAATATGTTTATAAAAAATAAAATTAAAAAAAACAAAAACAAAACAAAAAAAATAAATAAATCTCTTTTTAGACAGATAAATATCTAGAAAATATATATTTACAGAGATAGATGATAGGTAAATAGATTTATAGATATATGATAGACACACAATAGATGATAGATGATGGATAGGTAGATATAGATGATGATCGATGATAGATAGATGATAGATAACAGAACTAAAACTGAAACAAATTTTAGTACCAAGAGTAGTTCTAGAGAAAAAGAATTTTAATAATGAGTTTTCTGAATTGGTTCTGAGGTTTTTTGAGTTAACTCTCCAATCTGATTAAAGATGGTAATGTCTCTATTTCCAGTAGTAATGAGATCACTGACAGTCCATGGCATGATCTGTCAGTAGTGATATGCAAAAGAACTCCACTGAATATTCCTAAGGAACTGGGTAACTGTGTACATTATAGCTTCTAGCAGTTTTTGGAAAACTAACAAATATAATGACGTTGTCTGGTTACTCCTAATGTTTGGATAAAATGGTGAAATAAAATTCCCAGTTCAGTGACCTAAATGACTGTAAGCTTCTGTGTGTGTTCTAAAGAAGACCCTTGTCTCTTGTAGATGCAGGACTGAGACTACTGCAAATAAAATGCAGACTTTCATCCTGTGACTGGTTGAATTACAACGTAAATTGAACTCCCAAGCTTACAGTGTCTGTTGTTAAAAGTGAAAACATTGGTGTGGAAAGAATTGGATCCTGTAAACTGGGATGGGAACACATCACAAGACCCTGATGGACATAGAGAAACTAAATTCTGATGAGTCTCCTTTATCAGATGCATCCCCAACCCCACTATAAGTAGCTACCTCACTTTGAGGAAATTATAATGTTGTTTTTTTCATTTGTTTGTTTTGTTTTTTTTAAGCAGTTGTTAAGCAAGACAATGTTGATGTTCCCCCAGGTCCCACCCCCAGAACCACTCATTGCTTCTGTACCTATAACTAAACTCAAGTCGCAGTGATCCTCTGAAAGTTAGGTACAAAAAGTGACTCATGAGGAGGCAAAAGAACTACTTGAGTTTTCTAATTTATACTGATTATAATATAATATAATATAATATAATATAATATATACTGATAAAATTCTGGGGAACATGTGTAGGAATGGACATTGAGTATAGAATAATGACTCAAACATAAAGTTGATTCAAGCCAAATTTATTGATCTGGCCCTCTAAGGAGAAATTCTGCATTTGTGTTGTAGCTCAAAGAGTTAGATATTCAACAGTTGGTTTGGTTGGTTGACTAAAATATGGATCAAAATGTGGCCTACCATGAACAAATTAGAAATAGTGGACCTACAGAGGAAGGAATTCAAAGGCTTAAAGAGATCGAGTGTTAGAGTGGATTTGTCATTTAAGACCTATTCGCTCATACTGGAAGGGGCCTGAAGACATACTTTTCATCACTTTTATAAGAAAAATAATTCGTGAGGGTAGTCCTGCATCATTGAAGAAGTCTTTGAGCACTCTTCTCTGTAGGTCAGACCTCACATTAGGGATTTCAGTCACCAACTGGGAAGCTTAAATGCATTTAGAGTACTTGGACCTTCAGGTAGCAGAGAGCAAGTGACAGCACTCAAGCCAAGTGGGTGAAATAATAAACAACAGAGTCAAAAAGGCAACTAGAACAACCAACTCACACAGACTTGAGTCACCAAGGAGTCAATTACAGTGTCCCCAGAGTGAAATACATAGGAAGAATGCTAAATTTCTACTTGATCTGTGTAAGCAGAAAAGTCTAAGTCAAGTGAAAAAAAAGTCTAGCCTGAGTCATCAAAACAGTCATGGTTCCTCAATTAATTGTCAGAGTTGAGACAGTTTATACACCCAGAATCCTTTGAGTGAAAGCGAGGCTGAGTCCCTTTGAGGAAGGACACTGGTACACTGACTATATATATATATATGTACATATATATAAAACATATATATATATGTTAATCTTCCTCCTACTCTTCCCTAAAGGCATCTATAGCCTTTACCAAGGTGGCTCTACATTTGGGCAAAGAAAATAAGGTGATTTTCAGGAAAGACTGGACATTGACTATAAACTGACATAATTCCTCTCCAACAAAACATCACTGTGACTGACCAGTCAGAATAGGGGGTTAGAAGTCAGATGACCAATGGAATTTTAGCTCGTGTCATCTCAAAAAGGCCCTGGGGTTCTCCAAATATATCTTGTGGTTATTTCTTCTGTTCAGAGATGCCTGACTAAAATAGATAAATTCAGGAACTGAAAGAATCCCCTTATTGGTTCCCTTGCCTGTGAAGAGGACAATTAATGGTAGAACATACCAAGTAGAGGCCACTACAAGTGACTCTACCCAGGAAAATAGTAGACCAAATGTAATACTGCATTCTTGGAGGGATTGTGCCACAATCAAAAACTTGAAAGAAGCAGACTTGTGATTCCCTTTACATCCTGTTCAACTCACCCATTTGACCTTCCTTCTGCAAATATAATTATCATACTAAAAAAAAAGAAAGTAGCTGTAGTATATTCTAGAATAAACACAATAAAAAATAGTTTGGAAGAGAATGCCATAGAATTTATTCAGAATAAAATTGTTAAAGAGACAACCAAATTGGAGTGACTTCTATTAAGGCTCCATATTAGTAAACCAAGATTTAATACCTAACCTAACTACACTTTCAACACCCACAGGCATGTAACCTTTAACCAGTCAAGATGGAATTTCCTGGTCAACACTCAGAAGCAAAGTCTTGGTGATCCTCCCTTTAGAAGGGCCATCTTGCCTAAAGAATGCATTTCTTGCAAGAATGCATGAAATATGTAAGATGCAGAGACATAAAATATTGATATAATAATTTTATCATTATCATCTAATAGCAAAATAAACTGCCAAAAGACCAAGTAATCATTTTATAAAAATGACCATTCATTTGGCCAGTTGTTTCATGTGCCTATAATATAAAATGTGTTATTGCAGGTTAACTGATAGACAATAATAAATGCATTATAAGAGAAGAGAATTAAAAGTAAATATCTGCTTGTAGGATAATTTATAAATTTTTATATGAGTATATTCTGAAGCTAAACAATTTTAGTTTCAACAAATACTATGATTAAGACTTAGAAGTAAATATACAGTCAGTTAAACAAGGTATTAAAAGTGTAGGTTTTATTAAAAAATGTTATTTCTAGGTTTTTATCAATGCATTTCAATTCATGTGGGGTATAAACTATTCTGGGTCAGGATTTATGTGATTCTAACTTATACACACATAAAAAGTTAATAATATTCAATAATAATCCTTATTGTGAAACAATAATGTTAAAATACTATTTTTCTTGTAACCAATTCCTAAGACACTTGCATTATTTATTTCTAAACAGTATTACTACATTGAGAAAATATATTACAAATAAAACCTATTTCAGCACTATTTAAATTATCTTTATGATCAGTCAATTCTTGTATTTAAATTAGTTTGAAAGACCAATTTCTTCAACATAAAACTCTCCTCTATTTTAATAATGTTTTAGTGAGATTTATAGTTACTTTTAGAGGAAAAAAAATCAAATTGCTCTTGTTAATATGCAATAACTGCAAAATACACAGGAAAACAGGAGTGTAGGGAACAATTTCAGCATAAAACCAGGCCTGAGGACTATGATAAATCTGACCCTCACATTTTAGGAATGCAGCAATAGGGTGAGACTCTATTTTAGGGGACTCTACATTCTTTCTGTCTGCTGCATAGCTTTAGTTATAACGTCTAGTGCATCTTCCTTTTTGCTGACAGTCCTCTCTTTTCATGCTTTGTTTTCATCTGTTGTTTTTTTGTTGTTCTTATCTCTATTTATCTTAGATTCAAGATCCCCAAAAGAGATCATTTAATTGGGTCAAATTTTCAGTAAAATGTAGACTTCAGGACAGAGCTTCTAGGCCAGGTGTCTTACAAATGACTATTGTTAGGTGAGGTGCTGATCCCTGGTGTAATCAGTTGGGATCTTCACAGTAGAATGATGTAGGACACCTTGGAAAGAGTATCTAGGTAGATCAGAACCTTTTAGATTTTAATGAAAAAGCTAGTATAATACAAGTACCTTGAAGAACTTCTCTAATACAAACATGATGTTTAGATATGACAATGTCTAATCTATTGCATATCTATTAATAAGACTTCCTTTCAGTATTCTATTCATACCAGATCCAGAAAAAGAAATCTAAGAATTAAGAAGAACAACTGGACACAGTGACCTTCAATAAAAGTAATAGAAGAAGACTTTGAAAACTTATCCAAGATGAGGGTGTGATTTCTTTTTAAATATATGTGAAGAAAAAAGTTAAACTAGAATGAGTGGTATAATCCTTGTAGGCAAGCACACATTACAGCTTTAGGCAAAAATTAACTCTTATGAGAAGAATCACATGAATTTTTAAATATTTCTCAGACAATAAAAGAAAAAATAGCAATCTGAAAAACAAAACAAACAAAAAACACAATTGAGAATCATTTCAAAGCCTCTTGCTCTTGTTTCTACTCTAGAGTCTTAAAGTTTTCTCCTCCTTTTTATCCAAAAAGTTATAGAATACTAGGAAGGAGGCAGGCTTACTTCTAGCTAATAATACTATGAGAGGTAAAAACATCCATATGACTGGAGAGGAGATGCAGAGCTGGCTGATGGAGGCTGTAGAAATAGTGGGCCAAATAAAATATAACATGGAGAATTCTAGGAAGGAGGACTTATTTTAAGGATGGAAGATAATGAGGAAAAAAGACATGATCAAGAATGAACATGTAGTATAATCATAATCTGAATTTGTGATTGGTGACATCTTATGTTTTCATCTGGTCATTAAGAGATTTACATCATCTTTTGACTCCATGGCTTGAATTTGATACTATAAATATCTAATAAAATAAATGAAGTTAAGAATGTAAGTTTAAAACAAGTGCATGTTTAGAAAGTTGGTCTTTCAACTTTTACTTGTAAAAGAGAAACATCTTCCTATATTTCCTATATTTTATTTTCTATATTTTATTTATTAACTCTATTATGATTATAAACCTCCTTGTCTTAGCTACCCTGATGCATCCGAATCATACACTCAAAGAGATATGCCATTTGGTGATTATAAAATCCACAAATTGTATCACAACTAAAGTATGCAGTCTAGTCAATGTCTGAAGAGACTTAAAACATGCAACAACTGTTGGGGTACCTGGGTGGCTTAGTTGGTTGGGTGTCTGTTGGGGTTAATGCAGAGCATGAAATCATCCATAATAGCTGCTTTGCTGAAATGTAACATGGAGACCACTGAGGGTGGTGGGAGGTTTCAGAGAAGGGTGTAGGCTTTTGGAATGTGGAGGCCTGTGGGACTACTCTGCAACTGGGCTGCTGTGGGAGTTGCCTTCTCCTCTCTTCCGCAGCAAAGTTTGGAGTAATCTTTCATATTTAGGGACAGGAATTTCTAACCTTTCCTGGCAACTCTTGGTTTCAGCTCAGATCGTCTCTCTCTCGCTCATAAATAAATAAATCTTTTAAAAAAATGTAAAAGCTTTAGCTTTATATTCTATCACATATTCCTTATCTCTTTCAGGTCTCTAATATACTCCTAAAATGTTTTGTTCACTTACAGTTTAAATATTAGAAAGTTCTGTTTATTTAGTATACACCTTATAGGAAATACCAACATCACTATAAGGGATTAAAAATTATGTTCCCAAGTGAAACCACAGCAAATAAACTCTGTGCCCATGTAGCCCCTGGAGTGCTTGAAAAAGAATATATGATTAATATACTCCCTTAGTGTGTACATTTGTCTGTGAAATGTACACAGACCTTCTTTTTTAAAACAATGAGGGACACCTGGGTGGCTCAGTTGGGTGAGCATTTGACTCTTGGTTCCATGTCAGGTCATGATCTCAGGGTCAAGAGCTCGAGACCTGCATTGGGCTCCATGTTCAATGGGGAGTCTGCTTGAGATTCTCTCTCTCTGTCTCTCTCAGATAAATAAATCTTTAAAAAAAATAATTTGAAAAAAACCTGATGAAACATATGAGTAAATGAATACATGTGAAAAAGACTTTTCATATGAAATAAGAAAATGTTTTTGTATTGAGACATAAAAGGTCTTTTATCCCATTATTTAGTGTTGTGGGTGATTAAGATATGTTACTACATATACATACATATGCATTATATATATCTTATATACATTATATACATTCTCTCTATATATTATATATGTATACATCTTTTATATACATTATGTATTCACCCTAATCCCTTGAAGTTTTAAGCAGCTAAAAATAGGGGAAAAAAAGGAAAAAGAACATTAATAGGCATCCATGAACATTATTAAAGATAACACAATCTAAAATCTTAAAAATGAATCCTTACTGCTTTTCTTTCCCAGATTCCTAGGGTTCAATGTTTTAGAAGAGATAAGGTAGTGACCATAGATACTAAACCCAGAGTCAAAGAAAAATTTGAGCCCTAAATCTGGCTTGGTTTTAAGCTGAGGCACCATTCCTCAATAATGGGCCATTTGCTCTATGGAAGAAAATAGGAGAAAAAATGTGTCTTTTAGGCTATAAATGCTAGGCATAATAGTCAAAACATTTCACAGTTTTTCCACACTTAACAATGTTTATTACTACTAGAGGAACCCAATATACTATATATAAGATAAGAATACACTTCTCTATTACAGCAGTTAGTTTTGATGACTGATCCCTACTATAGTTTTTTATACTCAGTTTTCTTCCCCTCCAATAAAATTTCTTTCATGTGTTATAGTTGGAGTATGTGTAGAGAATCAAGTCTCTTTCTTTTCAACCATCTAATACTTGCATGTAAAAATATTGATTTAAAGAGATATTTCTCCATTAAATATGTATTCCACTATGATGAAGCAGATCTATAAACCTTTTTTTAAAAATTTATAAACATTAGATGAAATAGATTATTAGTATAGTCCTGTTATTGAGTGAGATATTTGAAAACAACATATTTAGTTTGTGGACCTATACATCTTACCAATATTAAGTATGAAGTATTCAATCTATTCATGGTCTTGTTTGTGTGGAAATTATTTATCCATATAAAGCCTGGGTACATAAAAAACAGCAACACTCCAGGGCAATGGCAATATCACACATCAAATTCCTGGAAGTGCAGAGAAAGAAAGTAGTAAACACAGATGGACAAAGGCTGTATCTACATACATAATTAAAGTAAAAGTTTGAGTCATCAGACTACTAAAAGTATTTTTATTTCTCTAAGAATATCTGGTACCAAGGGTAGGAGAAAAAAATTCACTTGAATTATGGATATATGCTTCATATTTTACCTGTATACATAGCATCAATTGCCCCTAGAAAATATTGCAAGGCTTTCAAAACATTTCTTTAAATGTAGTATTCTTCATATTTGAAAGAATTTATTTTCATTTCTGATGTGCATAGTTCTCAATAATCATTACTATGCATTACATAAAAAGGAACAAATGTCTGTGAATCTGTAAGACTTTTAGGGACACTTTGCTCTTCTAAGTAGCATATCTTCTTGGATAGAAAGTTTTATGAAACTTTGAAATTTCTGCTAATAGGTAGGAAATCATACTCTGAATTTTAAATTCCCCTAGTGTACTCACTAGCATTGCTTATATGTTGTCATGATGAAATTTTGTCCAATAAGAAGAGCTTAAACAAGAAGTCACCTCTGCTAACATAGTTGAAGTACATGACCTGCATAAACAGCAGAAGTTTTAAAATGCTGCATCTTTACTATTTCTAACCCCCTAGAATTAAATATTTGTAGAATGCTATATTAGAGGAAAGAGAAAATAATATCGGTCACAAATTTATGAAAGAAATATTTATATTTCTCAGAAATATATGAAATCAAAATTAAATATTTTGTTTGATGGAAAATAAATAGAAATTTGAGCACCTATAGATATACTTCTTAAACATCCAAATTACCCAACTTAAGTTTGTTTTTACTTTCACACAACCAATAAGAAATTTTATTTGATATTTATTCATGGAAGTCAGAGAAAAAAATTCTCACACCTTTTGTTTGTTGTGCAGATTTTCTTCTCTACCACACTTGTGGCTATGATTCCGTCATTCTTCTATAGGTTTTATATTTTGAAATCAAGATGAAATGTCACTTTAAAATAAATAACTCTTAAATATAAAATTATGCTTGACCCTTCCTTCTACTTGTGTTAGCAAAAGAACATGAAAGAAGATATAACCTCAGACATATATATACAATTTGTACCCATAAAAGAATTTGTGCTAAAGAATCACATGGATTTTGCTTAGATTGAAGGATCATCTTCTGATAATGGACAACTTACTTGGTGGGAAAAACAAAAGATTTAAGATGAGATGCACAGCATGTACTCGTGTTACTTTGTTTTCAGAGTCAACCAAAGCAGCATCATATGCCATTCATTTTCCTAAGAGAAAAAGAAATTGTCCAACTCATTGTAAGAGTCATTATGACACTCATACCAAAACCAGACACACCACAAGAAAACTATGGACAGATATCTCCTATGAATATTTAGACAAAATCCTTAAAAAAATACCACCAATGCAAACTCAGCAACTTATAAAAATAACTTTACATGATTAACTAAACTATCCCTGAAATATAAGGTTGGTAGAACATCAAGAAATCATTTAATCAAATAAAACATATCAATGGAAGGAAAAACAAAACCACATGATCATCTTAGTAGCCACAAAAATAGCATTTGACAAAAATCTAATATGGCTTGATGATTAAAAACAATTAACAACCCATGGATTGGGAGAAGATATTTGCAAATGACAATACAGATAAAGGGCTGATATATATCTATAAAGAACTCCTCAAACTCAACACACACAAAACAGATAATCATGTTAAGAAATGGGCAGAAGACATGAACAAACATTTCTCCAAAGAAGACATACAAATGGCTAAAAGACACATGAAAAAAATGTTCATCATCATTAGCCATCAGAGAGATTCAAATCAAAACCAGTTAGAATGGCCAAAATCAACAAGACAGTAAACAAATGTTGGAGATGTGGAGAAAGGGGAACCCTCTTACACTGTTGGTGGGAATGCAAGTTAGTGCAGCTACTTTGGAAAACAGTGTGGAGATTCCTCAAAAAATTAAAAATAGAGTTACTCTATGACCTTGCAATTGTGCTACTGGGTATCTGCCCCAAAGATAAAGATATAGTGAAAAGAAGGGCCATCTGTACCACAATGTTCATAGCAGCAATGGCCACAATTGTCAAACTGTGGAAAGAGCCAAGATGCCCTTCAACAGATGAATGGATAAAGAAGATATGGGTCATATATACAATGGAATATTATGTAGCATTCAGGAAGTAAGAATATCCAACTTTTGTATCAACATGGATGGAACTGAAGGAGATGAAATAAGTCAAGCAGAGAAAGTCAATTATCATATGGTTTCTCTTACCTGTGGAACATAAGTAATAACACGGAGGACTTTAAGAGAAGGAAAGGAAAAGTGAATTGGGGTAAATTGGAGGGGGAGACAAAGCATGAGAGACTGTGGACTCTGAGAAACAAACTGAGGGTTTTGGAAGGGATGGGGTGGGGGGATGGGTGAGCCTGGTGGTGGATATTAAGAAGGGCACGTATTGCATGGAGCACTGGGAATGGTGAATAAACAATGAATCTTGGAACACTGAAAAAATTAAATTAAAATATAAATAAAAAATAAAATAAAATAGCAAGTCTTTAAAAAATTAAAAAATAAAAACTATTAATGAGTTGAAACTAGAAGGGAATTTCCTTAACCAGATAAAAGATACCTATAGAAAATCTGCAGCTAAAATCATACTTAATGGTAAAATACTGGCTCTTTCTTCCTAAGACCAGGAGCAAGAAAAGAATATATGCTGTCTCCACTTCTATACAACATTATACTAGAGGTTTTAGTTAGGGCAATTACACCTAAATAAATAAATAAATAAATAAAACATTTATTTGGCAAAAGAGAAGTAAAATTATCTTTACTTGCAGAGGACATGTTCATTTATATAGAAAATCCTAAGAAACCTGATAAAAAAAAAGAATTAGAACTAATACATAAGGTCAGTACATGTGCAGAATGTAAGATTAATACATAAAATTCTACTGTATTTCAATACACTGGTAATGAACAATCTGCAAAGGAAATTAAGAAAAACAACTCTATTAATAACTGCACCAAACAACAACAACAACAGAAAGATTAGGCATAAATTTAACAAAGAAAAATGCAACATGTATTCTGAAATTACACAAACCTGAAGATTAGGGCAGCAGTCCAGGCTACCAATATATATTTGGCAGTATAAAAGTCATTAAACTGGGGTGCCTGGATGGCTCATTCGTTAAGTGTCTGCCTTTGACTCAGGTCATGATCCCAGGGTCCTGGGATCAAGCCCCTCATTGGGCTCCCTGCTCCATGGGAAGGCTTCTCCCCTCTCACTCCCCCTGCTTGTGTTCCCTCTCTCTCTCGCTCTCTATCTCTCAATCTCTCTCTGTGTCAAATAAATAAATAAAATCTTTGTAAAAATAAATAAATAAAATAAAATAAAAGTCATTAAACTGAATGACAACACCAAGAGAATTAACACAGACAAAAACTGGAATAAATGCAAGGATAGAGTTTTGGAGCTTTCAATTAAAGAGATCAAAGAAATGAAAACGATGCCACTCAATATTTTTTTAATAAAATACTTTCAAAAATGGAAAATAACCTGCTGTTTCAAATAACTTTGTTAAATAGGAAACTAAGAATTGGATACTAAAATTTAAAAGTAGCTCTGACCTGATAAAAACAGAACTGATGGAGTAATGGAGAATAATAGTGTAGATGCATTGGGTTCATCTGAGAATTGGACAATTAAATCATAATTTTATTACATTCCTAAAATTTGAAGCAAATTAAACAAGTATACCTACATACAGAGCAGGTGAATTAAGCACACATGGAACAATTGTTTCAAATAAATTTAAATTTAAAAAAGTATATACTTTACTGCACAAGGATGTTAGGATATCCTTTACCCAGAGTGAAACACTGTTTTGCTTTCCCTGAGATTGATGGACTTTTAAGAACAGGAGAATTTTGGTTTTGAAAGTGATGCAGAACTTCCAAATCTAAAAAAATAAAAACCTCATAACAACAACCAGGAAAAAAAGAAGCATAAGAAACAAATAAATTTAAGTGATACTCTTTAGCAAATACACACTTGTGTATTATATTAATACTCTGAATCTTAAAATTTGTATTTATCATCATCAGTGACCAAGATTTTCAAGTGAGAAAAGTAACACTAATATATAAACAAAACCTTGGGTAAACTTTGATTCCCAATATTGAACTGAAGAAGTATTTTCTTTCTTAAAAAATACAGCTATTTAAAAACCTCTGTTCACTGCAAAAGATCAATTACCCAGTTTGGTAACGGTGAGCATCCCTGGTGTCCTGGTTTTAGAATCTAAATTATATTTTGCAAGAAAAACAGCAAGAATCCTAAATCTGTCATACCAGAGAGGAAATATTGTAACATCTTTTATTATAAAAAATTGAAAAAACTGTTAGTGAATACTAGGGCCATTTCATGAGCACTTTGGAGCAGCATGGAGAATCTTCATTAGCCAATCTCAGGAGAACTATAGCATCAATAAGATTAATAAATGCACTTGAAACATATCAAATCCTTTTAAATTCTTAAGTTCATAATGATGCTTAAAAAATAATTATTGGTGACTTTTTCTTTTTGTCCCTGCTGGGCTTTATATTAACATATAATGTATTATTTGTTTCAAGAGTACAGGTCTGTGAATCATCAGTCTTACACAATTCATAGCACTCACCATAGCACATAACCTCCCCAGTGTTCATCAGCCAGCCACCCCTTCCCTCCCACCACCCCTCCTGTCCAGAAACCCTGAGTTTGTTTCCTGAGATTAAGAGTCTCTTATGGTTTGTCACCCTCCCTGGTCCTATTTTGTTTCATTTTTCCCTCCCTTCCCCCACAAACTCCCATCCTGCCCCTCAGATTCCTCATATCAATGAGATATGATAATCGTCTTTTTCTGATTGACTTATTTCACTTAACATAATACCATTTAGTTCCATCTACATGATTGTAAATGGCAAGATTTCAATTTTTGATGGCTGCATAGTGTTCCATTGTGTATACGTGGTAGGTGTGTGTGTGTGTGTGTGTGTGTGTGTACACTTTATTCATTCATCTGTGAATGGAGATCTAGGCTCTTTCCATAGTTTGGCTATTGTGAAGACTGCTGCTATAAAAATTGGGGTTCATGTGCCCCTTTGGATCATTACATTTATATCTTTACAGTAAATACCCAGTAGTGCAATTGCTGGGTCATAGAGTAGCTCTACTGCTAAAGAACCAACTAAATATCAATAAACTGATAAAGAAGGGAAAGAATCAAGCATTTAAACTTTATTTCTTAAATATATCCTTGAATTCATTTATGGTGATCTTAAACTGATGGGAGAATATTTCCCTTTATGGAAGTATTCCAGTGAATAAATAAAGGAAACTAACAGTATTATAAAAAAGTCAACATTTTTGCAAGTCCCTGAAAGAAACATGGATATAGGTAGAGGTTACTGACAATGTAACTATAAAACTGATCACAACTTTAGATCTAAAAACTATTTTTCAGGAAATGTATGACAGAAACCAGTTAGCACAATGAATGGAAAGAGCCAAATAAAGAAATACTTTAATGACTAAGTTGCTTTGTTTTTTTTCTTCCTTTTTTAACAAAGGAGATAAGGAGAATTTTATATCAAAAGATATAAATTTTATATCAAAAAATATAAATTAATTTAATTTTGTATGGCACTATTAGATTCTAATTCTAACAAAGCAAACTAAAAAAAAGCAGAAAGTTGGGATATTTGAACAGTGACTTGATAATTGACAATATTAAGGTACAATTGCTCCTTTTTATGGTGTAGTGATATTGTTGCAATCATTTTTTTTAAATAATTGCTCTTTCTTAAAGATATGTATACCCTCATATTTAGAGATAAAATTCTAACACCAATGAGAATGGAGGTATATGGGGGGTATAAAGAAAGAAGTTTGGCCATAAATTCATAATTGTAAAAATAATTGTAGAAAAATTGTAGAAATGCTTTCAAACTTTTTCTGAGTTGATTTGCTGCTATGACACAGTTCCCTGCATCTGTACAGCTTTGTATCCTAAGTGCAAATCTTTTTTTCTTCTCACCTGAGAGCTTTTTTCCCTGTATTAAGAGTCTTCTTGGTCTTCCAATGCATAACCTAGAATTGAGTGGAGATAATGACTTTGAGAACAACCCTCAACTAAAGCAGTGAGAGATGGAAATAGAGGAATAAATTCCATGGCCTCCCCAAACCCATTTTTCAAAGAGTCCCAGTAGGGGAACCAATAGCCCAGAGCAGTAATTCATTCTATTGTACATCCTTTATATGCATGATTCCCTCCCTGATCTTTCATGGATTCTTCATTTATGCTTCTAGGCCTCAATTCCCAAACAAACCACTTATGATTAAGCCCTTTTTGGAAGGTCTGCTTTGGATAGACCTAGTATAATATAATTCTAGACAGCAGACTCTCCAGATGAGATTTTGCTATTAGATTAGTCACTAGTTAGAAAGCAACAAGGACCCCATTGCTGATGATAAATGGGATGGTGACAACTGACACCATGATATAGCATCATAATTACAAAGATTCTCACCCTTAGTAAATAAGATAAGATGTGGGTGAAATAGAAAGCACTGGTTTGTGGAATACCACGAGCACTTGAAAGATACCAAGGTAAAAATAATTATAAAGACTGTGGAAGTGCCTTAGCAGTTTTAAAGACAAATGAAAAGCTCAGATCAGATAATTTTCAAGTAAAGGAATGTTGTAAAAGTGAGATGACCTATACAGCAGCATATAAAGACATTGTGCACAGTGAGAAATTCAGACCTAGAATTTGATCTTAAGTAACACATTTACAAGGGAGAATGAATGCAAAGACTGGCAGGGGTTTCATGCTAATGTGAGGTCCCAGTTTGGAAGAAATAGGAAACTGAGACTTGAAATAGAAGCTCTTAAACATTCTGGTCTAGAAGAGTTCCAATTAGAGGAAAGAAGACTTCCTTTAGCTAGAGAACATGAGAAGACTTCACCTGAAATAGATACCTCATATGACAATGGTTAATCCTCTCACAATCTGTTCTTACCTATCCTGATTTCTTCTAGACCAGTAACTAGGTTCAAGAGTCAACATAGGAAATGTTGTCCCTGTTATAGAAGAAAATATATTAGTTACCGAAATAACTGTAGGCCCTGAACAATATAAACCACTAGAAATTTGGAGAATAGATTTAGAAGTTGATCGGGAAGTTGTTGGACTCCATTACTGGGACATTAAATAAAAGGACTGGATTGAGGAGAGTTTTTTGATACAGTGACACTCTCCTATGATTCAGAAGAAAATATCCTAAAAATGGACACCTGGGATTGACCCTATCCTCCTGCTGGGATGGCTCCTTGAAACTTAGTAATGAGAACAGTTTACAATAAATGAGGTAGATGTACCAAAATTGCCTTCTTATAGTATTGAAGAACAGATTACATAGCTCATAGGCTTGAGCATGTTAAAAATTATTTATTGGGGGAGAACAAAGTCCACCAGCTCCTTACATTCCCCCAAGAAGGACCAAATGACAAACTCTTTGCTAGAATGATAAGAAAACCTCTAGTGAGAGAGCATTTCTTGAGAAAAATTTTGGTGGTCTTCTTCTGAAGTCCAGAATTTAGATAGGAGATTGAAGATGGTACCTTGAAACTAGGTTCCATAGTGCCACTGGGATGATAGGAATATAGAAGATCAGTGGTGAGATGGCAATAATTGACCAATGTAATTAATCTGTGCATAATTATCTAAATGAGAGCCCAGATTGCAGTGATAAGAAAGAGTTTTTGACCCAGGGTTCTTGGCCTGTGGCAATAATAAATAGATGGTGGTATAGAGCAGGCACCAAGAACATTTTTGATTTATGCCAATCTCAGGAGCAGAGGGCTCACTTCAGTCACTGAAATGGAAAATATACCATCCTTTTTCCAGGATCTGAGCCATTTCTTTAACACAGATCCTTTTTCTAGATCTGAGCCACTTCTCTGACACAAAACCCATCAAAACAAGGTAACTTTGTAACACAACACATGTGTCAGTTCACCTAGTTTCTTGCACAAAGGGAACTTTGGCCATTTTCTCCAAATTGTGCCTTGTGTTTTCAATCTTCTAAGGTGCTTAAACTCATATATGTAGAAAAAATCATGATATATGCTTTACATGGAAATGAAAATGCATTTTTAAATGTATAAACCTGGTTCTATAAAACAGGAGTATATAGATCTAGATAGCCCTAGAACTATTGATTTTTATTGTCATAAACTTGCTTGGATACCTGCTTTACAAAGATTGTGTGTTATCTTTTTATATTGCATTAGCAAGTATTGAAATACAACACTACCCCTATTACATTTCCATGAAGAATTAAAAGTTTCAGAGCTATTTCCAAAAGTGACTTCCAGATTTGAAAATGAATGCTGAAAATTAAGCCAATGAAGAGTAATGATCACAGAGAAAAGGCAAAAGAGGAGTTTCTCTGGGCTCCTCGGCAAGCAACTAGCCAAATTTTGGTTCCAATTTTGGCATCAGAGTTGGAAATCTAAGAGCAAAAGTCCAGTCCAGCTGGCCATTTTAAGAGACTGTAGGGATCTTTTATTATTATTGTTTGGAAAAATATATGAAGTGAAACATTGTCCTTCCTGGAGATAGTCTGAATCTCTTATATGTATCTGCTTTATCCATGACTTCCTTTGCTAGAATGCCCAAATGTTTGTAAAGGACAAATACTTGCAGAACATTAAGTACCAGGCAATTTTTGAGGCTGCTTATATGAACATCTGTACATTTAGTTATCTGCTTTAACTAATAGGGATTTTCCAGATGAGAAGGTAGAGAAGCTAGCACTAGATTACCTCTGCCTACTAATAGACCTGATGGCCAAGAGTTCATATTCTTTTTTTGAACATATACAAGCACTAAATTATGACAGGTATTTTTGTTCTCTCACCATCTCTGTAATAACACATGTTCACTCCAAAATTACAGCCTTTATTTTCTCTTTATTTTCTCATTGCAACCACCTATAAATCTTTTAGTACTGCCCTATTGTGTCAGGGAACTTTTTTTTTTATTTAATTTAATTTTATTTTATTTCAGTATTCCAAAATTCATTGTTTATGCACCACACCCAGTGCTCCACGCAATACATGCCCTCCATAATACCCTCCACCAGGCTCACCTCACCCCCACCTTCCAAAAACCCTCAGTTTGTTTCTCAGAGTCCGCAGTCTCTCATGGTTTGTCTCCCCATCCGAGAGGAGAAGTGAGCTGGGGGAAATTGGAAAGCGGAGACAAACCATGAAAGACTGTGAAAAATTTTATATACATGAGCTATCCCAATCACCAGACTTCCAAATATGATTATTAGTTTATACTGTTTTTAGAAAAGACCTCTTGTAGCATTACATGTTTGTATCTATCTAATCATGATTTATGGCATTTTCTGTCATGATTTAACAGATTTTCAGTCTATAGATATGAAGAATTTTTTTTTTTAGATTTTATTTATTTATTTGACAGAGAGAGAGATCACAAGTAGGCAGAGAGGCAGTCAGAGAGAGAGGGGGAAGCAGGCCCCCCACTGAGCAGAGAGCCCAATGAGGGGCTCGATCCCAGACCCTGAGATCATGACCTGAGCCAAAGGCAGAGGCTTAACCCACTGAGCCACCCAGGCACCCCAATACGAAGAATATTTTAAAAAAGATCTAGAAGTATTTCTTTAGCAACCATCCATATTGGAATTATAGTTCCCACTTTTTTCAGTATCTATTATTATAAAGTATCTATTATTACCTATTATTGCTGTTATACCAGCAGCCTGATAAAATTTGGAGACCCATCACTACACAAGTGGTTTTCCAGAATATTCTGTGCATAGCTGTGGATTCCTATTGATTGCAGGCCCATTTCAGCAGGTCACAGGAGAGGAGAGCTGTCTTACTAATAAGCCCATCCATATCAAGGAAACCCAAAAGTTCATGAAACTGGATTATCCTAAGACAAAAGGCAAGTCATTATGAGTGTCAGAGGAATAACAGATACATATGTGATCTTTGATTTGTTTATGTGCATAATTATATGTCATCACTCCACAACACACATTCACTGCCAACAAAGCTTAAGCCAAAATTCTATATCTAGACTTTATGAAAATTATTAGTTTAGGTACCTCTTAAGTGGTATCTTTTTCTGTTTAATGAATGGTGCTAGGAAAACTGGATATCCACATGCCAAAGAATAAAATTGGACGCTTATCTTACACTATAAACAAAATCCACTCAAACTGGATTCAACACTTAAATATAGTATCTGAAACTGTAAAACTCCTTGGGGGGAAAAAAGGAAAAAAAAAAAAAAGAAAAAGCTTCTTAACATAGGCCTTGGCAATGATTTTTTAGATATGACACCAAAAATACAGGTGACAAAAGCAAAATTAGACAAATAGGATTATATCAAACTAAAAAACAACAACATGAAAGTGAAAAGGCAATTTACTGAGAGAATATATTTGTTAACCATGTATCTGTGAAAGGGTTGATATTATTTATCACATTATGATATATATATATATTATATATATATATATGGAACTCATACAACTCAATAGTAAAATATATAAATCACCTAATTTATAAAAATGGGTAAAGGACCTGAATAGACATTTTCTCTGAAGAATACATAGAAATAACCAACAGGTCTAGGAAAAGGTGCTCAATGTCATTCATTATCAGGGAGATACAAATCAAGTCTACTGTGTTATATCACTTGAAACCTATTAGAATGGTTATTATAAAAAAAAAAGATATTAAGTATTCCCAAGCATGTGGAGAAAAGGAAGCCCTTGTGTTCTGCTGGTTGAAATGTATATTAGTGCAGCTGTTAAGAATTTCTTCAGTTGAGAAGAAAACCATGCTCTAGTTACCAATGCCGAGGGAACACTCCAAATACACAAAGGATAGCAAAGATCACCACTATACGGACTACTAGGAATAGAAGTCCAAATGTTTCTGCCCACTGCATTTTGATATTGGCATCACCAACAAAAACAAAACATAGTCAAGTAGTAGATGGAAAAACACTTTTACTCACACTAAGAAGAGACAGAAGAATTTCAGCTTTAATAGTATCTTTTGGCCCCCCATGGCTATCAGGTCCTCTGGTGTACAGCATGGGACAATTGACCTACATGTTGCTATAGTAGGACTGCTTCTCCCTGACACTTCCCCAGAAAGTCTGAAATACTGAAAGCTCACAGTTTGCCTGGGGCCCACTTATGCACACACTTAAAAATGAACACAGCGCACTGAGCCTGAACAGGAAAAGATATTCCCACATAAAGTGATAAGCCTGGTAAAGTCTATGTGGGCTCTATACTTCTTGCTTAGAAAATGTTCCAAGGTCAAGTCTTACTCTTAAACAGTCAGGCTGGGGCAGAAAGACTGCGTGAATGAAACTGCCTTTCCCAACATGCAAAAAATTAAGAATGGAACTACCATATGATCCAGCAATTGCACCCACTGTTAGATATATATTTTTAAAAATTGAAATCAGAATCTCAAATAGATATCTGTACTCCCTTGTCTATTGCTGCATTATTCATAGTAGCCACGATATGGAAGCAACCTAAGGGTCCATTAATGAATGAAAGGATAAAGAAAATATGGTATTTACATGTAACTGGCTATTATTCAACCTTAAAAATAAAGGAAGTCCTGCCATTTGTGATGATGTGGATAAAACCAGAGGACATTATTCTAAATGAAATAAACCAGATGCAAAAACAAAAACAAATACTATATGATCCCACTTATATGAGGTATATAAAATAGTAAAATTCCCAGAAGTGGAGAGTAGAATGTGGCTACCCTGGTGGCTGGGGGAAAAGGAAAACAGGAGGACAAAATTATAGTTTTATTCAAGATGAATAAGTTCCAGAGATCTACTGTACAACATGGTGTTTAGGTTAACAATACTATACGATACACTTAAATTTTTGCTAAAAAAATTTGCTATGGGAGTATATCTTATGTTAAATGTTCTTATTACACAAAAACAAATTAAAAAATGGTTTCACAGACTTTTGTATGACAATCATACCTCAATAAAGTTTTTTTAGGAAAACAAAATGATTGTTTTGTTTTCTCTACATAGACATAATTGAACAAAAACTGAATAGACAAAAAACAAGCCACCAGAGACTAAGGTCATTAATCAAAAAAAAAAAAAATAGTGTCCAAAAAATGTGCAAAGCAAGAAATAGTACCTTAAAAATACAAGAAAGTGAGAAAATCAAGCTAAAGAATTAAATTTCCATGTAGAAAAAAACAGGAAGTAGAAAGTTTGGTGGTCAAATAGCAAGCAAATAATGCAAATCTTTTGAGATTGGTACCTCTTTTTTCTTAGACTTCTTTATTTTTTTTTAATTTTATTTTTTATAAACATAACATAAACTCAATTTATTTATTTTTTCCATTTTTTATATTTAAATTCGATTAATTAACATGTAATGCATTATTGGTTTCAGAGGTAGAAGTCCATGATTCATCAGTCATATAATACCCAGTGTTCATTTTATCATGTGCCTTCCTAATGTCCATCCCCCAGTTACCCATCCCCCCCACTTCTAGCTAATTAATTTTAGAAAAAGAGAGAACAAGTAAGGGGAAGGACAGAGGGTAAGAGAGAATCCTGAAACAGATCCTCCACTGAGCATGGAGACATACAAGGGGCTCAGTTCTAGGGTCCTAAGATCCTGACCTGAGCCTGTCAATAGTTGGATGCTCAACCTACCGAACCACCCAGGCAACCCATGATAACTTTAACGATCAAATAAACAAACGAAACAGCTTTTTTGCAATATGATGACATTGGTCCAGGTTTAATTAAGTAATGGTGGAAAAAAAGGAATGGGGACATTTATATTCTTGAAACGCAACATAAAGAGTGCACTTTGAATTTAAAGTCCTGCTATTAATTTCCTCTTTGATTAAGAGAAAGTCCACCAATCTTTCTGCACCTCAGGTTCCATATTCATGGACTGAGAGAGTTACACTATATGGCCATTAAAGTATCCTTTGAGACAAAAAGTCTACATTGTGGGATGTGAATAAACTCTATTTGGCTTTTCACTTGTATCACTGGAAAAGCTGGAGCAAACAACTAGGATCATGAGTAAAAATATTCCAACAGCAACAAACCTATCAAGGGAATAACATCACAGTCCTTATTGGGCATTCTACTGGCAAGGCAATACATAGTGTATTGAGCGACACTGAGAAGAGATCTGAGTGTTCAACTTGTATAACGGATAAAAGGACAATTACTTAAATCTTGTAAAATGTAATTTATGATTCTTAGAGATTGGGAACATTTTTATCACATGAAAGTTCTGGTATTTGGCAATTAACAAGTGATTTCTACCATCTTCAATGGAACATTTAAAAATCACAGAAAAGACATTTGTCTATTATTTGGCATTTCTTCACTTGCTGGGTAAAATTTAATGGTTTATTTTATCTGTGTCTCTAATTTCCTTTTATAAAAAAATTAAAAACCTTTTGAAGCTACCTAATAAAATTTGTCATATAAATGCTGAGCGATATTAGCTGTATAAAAATATTGTTACATATTACTGAAACCCACCAAGTTACATGTTTTTCAATTTCTTCCTACCACCCACACATATTGTCACGAAGAAAAATGCACCAAATTAAAATTCAAGACATTTGAAGAACTATTCAGAACTTTACAAAACTGTCATAATTTAAGAAGTTTAGAGAAAACTGCATTATAAAAAAAAAAAAAACCAGCCTACACACATAAAAAAGAATTAGGTTGGTGCAGAGCACCTCATCTGAATTCAGAGAGAAGGAGGACACTAAACAAGTCAGATTAATATAGAGAAATGGGTTGTTTTCCCAGAATCATTTTGTAATCAGGTAATGTATCACATTATCCAATCATCTCTGACAGGAAGGTTGCTTTATCCTACCTTGACTAAGAAGAGCAGTGTAAACTGCATCTCTTGAAATTATAGCTTTTCAAATTGAATTATATTATTTTAGATCAGCTATGTCAGGGCTTCTGCAAATTGTTAATCTCCTGGTAAACATTCTCACATCTAAAACACAAGTATTATTTACAAGCAAAATGAATGTTAGGGAAATGTAACAGATAGTTATTATGCATAAATTGCCTGTCCCTTGGGACTAGAAAATGAGACACTGTGTCTCTTAGGGGCATTTTAAAAGGAATAGTGATAAGTAAACAGAATCACTGAACATTTGGTAAATTGCCATTTCAATGAATCATGTCCCTTCTAGATTCAGGAGGTAGCACCTTTCAGAAAAGTAGGAAAATTGAGAAATGGATATGAAAGCATTGTACAAAAAGAATTAAGGAAACTTGGACCTTGAATACTAAGAGTACATATTTAGAAATGAAAAAGGAATTTTTTGTTCATATATAGTAAACTATCATTATTATGTAAGCGTGAATATCTCAAAACACACCGTTTACTCAGCCTTCTTCTTGATCAAATGTGGACACAAAAAACATAATAGTTCTTCTAAGCAGGTATAAGAACCTAGAAAGGCAACCAGGAGGCTACTCAGTTGTGGTTCTTAAGTGAACATTTATACAAATATACATAAATAGCAAAATACCCCATGTGCCAGAAAGTGAATAGAATATATTCATATTATCTTCAATCACAATTTAAATGGTTTTCACATACTAAAATTGTTTTATTTTTCTTATTTTCAACTATATTTCTGGCATTTAATAGTTGTACATTCTTAAAGACAGTTATTTTAAGTGTTTATTAATTTTCATGGGTACATAAGCTCCTTTTTATGACCCCTGTAACTATCCCTCAGAACAATGTACTGCTTAATATATAACCTATGAGAAATTACGCTAGTTACCAAGCATCCTTAGATATAGCCTTAAGAAAAGCATGTACTGGCAATAGGTCTCTGGAGGAAAAGATGATATATATCCTTGAAGCCAAGCATCAGGGGATGTCCAGCTCACTCAGGGTACAATACCACATGCTTCATTTTTCCGTTATCTCCCCTTCCCTGGAGCGCATCAGCAGTTAGTCAGACAATCCTTTAGTTTGAACTTGCTCACTATAGGCCACGTACTATGTGACCAGACATATTTTGCCTTTCTTCTTATGTATCTACAAGACTCGTGGTCAATGTGTAATCTACTCCAGCTTCTTTGTTGGCTGTTACTCACTTACTAATAAATATGAGAGTGAGGAGTTGTTCGGAGGAACAGTCTTTTGCACTATCGTCCCCTGCTCCCATTCTCTTCCAGCTGACTTGTTTGTGCCTCGTTCTTCTCCCATGCGCTGTCAGGAGGTGGCAACCCCACTTTTTCATTAACTTTAATAAAAAACTAATAAATGTTCTTGAAAAAATTTTAAAGAATTCTATACTTAACCTTATGAAGTGCATCCCCTAACTTTTCTAAGGAAAAACCTTGATATCTTCCCTTCATTTTTGTAGAAATTTCATAGAGAGAACTGTGATTTATTTGATTTTTGATACAGAAAGGAACCTAAAGCACACATTTGGCAAAATCTATCTGAATGTTTAGATAAAGCCATGTCAGGCATGCGTTACTCTTTACTTTGTGTCTTTTCATTTCCATCTTATGTATTATAGCTTTTCAATTAGAATGTAATAATCTTAAATAATTCTTTCAGGCATTTTACTGGTTTAAGTTAGCTATAGAGAGAAATAAAGTATTCTAAATACAAAGATTCCTCAGTAAATATGTTGAAATGAACTGTATTGTAATGGAAAAGTGTCACCCTCTAGATTCTAGGTTATATTCATTTTTATTCATAAATAAATTCATCTGGTTAACAAAAATTTTAGTGCATTTCATCTGTCAAAGGCTGAACTGGGCACTGTCATTGCAGACCTGAGGATTGTCCATTTGCTTTGAAAGAATTCACAAGAATGGTTTGTCTGTAATAATTTCAAACTATATCAAAGCATGAAGTGTGGGACTTGTTAATTATAATGATTTCCTTTTCTTACTCCACCACTCTTTATCATCTAGCCAACTAACAGTCTACATTTCTTATAAGTGGCAGATCAGCTAGCAAGCCTATTCTTTAGATCCCTGCTTTTTCACTTCCTCATGTTTTTTTTTTACTTGCTTGCTTCCTTGCAGCGTCATTGAGTCCTCTGAAATTCAGTATGTTAAACAGATATTCAATTAATGATAGCTTGCTATAATAAAGCAGTTACAGGGCACCAAGCAGCAGTGAATGGAACGAACCAGTTTGTGGCAAGTAAAGTATTATCTTCTGTATGTAAAGCTTAAGGAATTATTCTGGGGCTTTAGGGAAAGTGACCAGTACCTTCTTGGTTGCAGAAGAGTTAGGCTTATCTGAGTATGAATAAATGAATGAATGGGATATGTGCTATTTATCTTTCACTACCCAGAACATGTTATTAGGCCTGGCAGATAGTTGGTACTTTCCTATTTTCTTACTTTGAAGGCCATTTGAAAATTAAAACATTCAACTCCCATGAAATATCACTGTAGTATAATAAAATACCCATCTTTGACACCAAAATGCCTATTCTCATATTTCTTTTTCTTGAAGTTTTGCAATTTGACAGGACTCATGCTTTATCCTTTTTTGGAATTGCTTCTAATATTTTTTTTCAAGATTTTTTCATAAAATAGAGCAAGGCTTCAAATAATATTCCATTTCTGGTTATAAAATCTAAAGAATACAAAAAACAGAATCCAATTTGAAAAGTCTTCAAGATAAACATCTTCTTGTAAACAGAGCCTTTCCTTCAGGGATAGTTCCATAACCAGGAGTGCATGAAACCCTGGGGATAATGAAATGATTTCATTTTCCATTTGTTTAGGAAAGGCCAGAAGGCTATTTATGTACTAATAGGTTTATTAATAAAACTGAAAAAGCAATAACCTCACCTGTATAGTGATCAGTGAAGCCAGAGATAAAGGAAAACCGACTTTATATAAAAGGAAATTTTATGGCTTTCATGACTACCTTTGATTTTTTTTTTAATAATGAGTGTTTGATGAGCCTCTCTCTTTTTTTTCTGTTTACATATGTCTCCCTACATTTCAGTTTAAACTAAATGAAGAAAATATTAAGGTAAAACATTTTTTTCTTTGACTCTTACCAAACACAAAAAAGCCTCTTGTAAATTAATAAAACTTCTGCGCATTAATACTGCTCATGATAATCATCTAGTAAAGCTATTAATTTGGTGACTTTGCCAAGTTACATCCTCATCAGCATATGTCCTTAGCCAAGTTTTCAATGACCATTACAATCAATCCTTTCATAGTAAGTTATGCATTTTAATAGGAGGTCTACAAGAAAAATGAACTAGCTTTTTCCAGCTCTTGTAACTCTGTGACTGGGCTATAAAAGGAAAAAAAAAGGAGGAAGGAATTTTGAAAATCAATTATTCTGTGTGTACAAAAATGAAATCTAGATTCAACAGTTATGTTTGTATGCATGAAACTGACCACTACAAAATATTTGTTTGTTTAAACAAGCTGTTAATGATATTTAGTTTACCTTCAGGAGAAATGCTATTATATATTAGAAACATCCTTTTGCCAGATGCTTATTCTGTTTGATAGGAAATATGATATATAGTTCACTTTTTGCCTTTAAAATTAAATATAGATTATTAGCATCAAGTTTAGATCTCTGACTCAATCCACTTTTAGGCTGAACATGTCCAAATAAGGCTCCACCTACATCGTCTGATAACTTAATTTGATTATGTTTAACCAATAAATATAATCAACCTGATAAAAGATGCCACAAATGCCTTTCAACAATTAGGTCATTGTTAATTTGATGATTCCATGTACCAATGGTCCAAAACAATACGATAGCTAAAAACTGTTAGAACACTGAATGTTTAGATTTTTTAAAAAGACTAAAAAATAATTTTTTGAGAATTTAATTTTGATAAAATTTAGACATGCTACAATTAGCAAAAGAAGTACCTTAGAGATACAGTGAATTCAACAGAGAGAGAAGACTAAGTTGAGTTAACTGTACGTATACAAAAGGGGCAAACTATCATAATTGGTTAAGCAAGGGAATGTGTAAAGCATCAGACAAAATGGGTTCTGCCAGATAAAAGGTAGAAATGAGGCCAGTTAAGATAGAAATAACATTAGATACTTATGAATCATTTTAGTGTTAGACTATGGGACATGATTATATCATCTGATATAAAATTTGCACAACTATTCAAAGAAATATTTTAAATAAATGTTTATAAATTTATTATTTAAAATTATTAAAGTAAAACAATAAGGCACAAATTTGATTCTTTTTAAAGTCACATGGAATGCATAGAAAATATTTTTCTATAAATGGATCTAATAGTAGAGTATCTCCCACTTCAAAAAGCACCAAAGGGCTACAATGTGGACAATTAAAGATAAGACAAAACTGTTGTGGAGAATAGTGACATACATGAATTTACTATAGAAAAGAAATGTTTGGGAGTAGATTAAATGATTCTTTACCACAAGCAATGTGAAGGAAAATGTTGTCAAAGGGAATAAAGAATTTCATATGCTAGTCACTAGAAAAGACATTCTGAGACCACAAGGAATTCTGGATTATTCTATAAAGAAAGATGCTAAATTTAATTTCCAACTCTTGAAGGAAACATTATTGTTCACTTTTGAGATTATTTGAGTACAGTTTTTTCTTAATATCTATTCCAGATCCATGATTCCATGATCTTATGAGCAAAGAAAGACAAAAAAGTGTAAGCATGTAAACACAAGGTGTTTTGATTCTTGAAGCATAAGTGTTCTTTTCTCTTTAAAGAAAATGGTTTATTTTTACTCCCCACTGTTCTTCAACACTTTTTGGAGCATCTTGGCTGCCCTTTATGAATCTGATAAAAGTATCCATCTTTCCCCCCAGATAATCCTAATTTCCTAGAATATTTTGCAAATAAATTAGGAAATTTTCACAAATCCTGTCCAGTGAGGTTAATAACCACTGATGTGAATTGTATATTCCTAGGAAGAGGATTATGAGCAAATACTATACTAGTTTTACAAAACCATCAATATCTCCACACCAATCTTCCCTACTACCACAATGACACCCAAAGAGGTGGATTGTGACTGGGTCTACACAGGGAAGACAGGGAAGACTTGAAAATTGATCAGTGATTCAGAGTTGTTTTCAAACTATCATTCTTTCTATATAATCCACTTCAAAATATCTATTATCCCTCTCCCAATCTTTCAATTTATTTTCCTAAATTTGTCTAAGTTTTTAAGGCAAAAAAATGACACAAATGTGTTTTTCAGATTATTAAGCATATTTATTAGTAATCTAAAAACTGCATCTAGGATACTTTTCAAAGCCTATATTTTGGAGAATAAATTAAAATGGCTATTGCACAGCAGTGTATCAAAAGCTGAAAATTGGATATTTGCCAAATGTATAATCCTCTGTTATAAAAATGAAGAGAATATCTGAGTATCTTTCTGGATGAGGCTTTACTTGAATAATCTAGATTTTTTGTCAGCATAATCATACGTCCCTCGGGTAATACTTATGACTATATTACATACAAAATAGCTATAATTCTGTTCAATTCAAAATAACTAATAAACACCATTTTAAACCTGGTAAATCTTAAATCTTTCTAGTACCATAATCATTACTTTATTTTTAAAACTGTATTTTATGTTTTTAGTAACACAGTACAAAACATAAACAACTTCACTTGAAGCTGTAATAAAGCGATGACCCTACTATGATTTCAAGTGTATTCCATATGATTTTAAGTATTACAATGTAACACTTCACTTTCCTAGTATTCGAGTAGTTAAACACAGTTAACAAAGTAATACCTAGTAAAAATTTGAAGATTCTGTAAAACTTCTCAACTCAAGGTTGAGAAGTTTTATTTTTTTAAGCTTTTATACTGACTTTTTTTTTCTAAATGTAAAAACACCAATTCAACTAAATACTTTCAAATAAACTCTTTCAAATAATTAAAAGATACTTGGATAAATTATAATTGTGTTAAGAAGCTTCAGAATCAGGTTAAGGGCACAGTAAAACTACCTTAGCATGCTTTCTCATTTGCAAATTCTATAGCACTATTATTAATACTACACAAAAGAATGCTGGCAAATGGTTTGGATACTCTGGGATTTTAGAACAGTAGATGCAATTAAGCTTGAATAAATAGATCACTTTTCAAACACTTGGCAATCTTTTTAAAGAAATGCAGAAGTAGAGAAAAATACTTAGGGAAGTTTTCTCAACAACTTTGTGGAAAGACTGGAGAAGGAAACACTTCACCAAATAATAGAGGAGTCCTCACGTGCTAATCACTGCATTTATTATTTTCTCTTACTGAAAATATTCTATTAAAAATGTACATTTTAGGCTACAATAAACTTTATTGTTTGTGACAAAGTTATGATAAAACACCACATTTCCTGGGGCGCCTGGGTGGCTCATTGGTTAAGCCTCTGCCTTCAGCTCAGGTCATGATCTCAGGGTCCTGGGATCGAGCCCCATTGGACTCTCTGCTCAGCAGGGAGCCTGCCAACCCCCGCCCTGCTCACTCTCTGCCTGCCTCTCTGCCTACTTGTGATTTCTGTCTGTCAAATAAATAAATAAAATTTTTAAAAAATCACATTTCCTAAATAAATAAATAGCTTCTCCATAAAACCTAAGCATGTAAAATGTTTTATTTATACATCTGTGTATAAAAGATCTTAAGGATAACTGCCATTAGTAAAATCTATTTTGCATAGATAAACTGACAGTAGAATGGAGAGTTTTTGTTTTTATTTTTGTTTTTAATTAAAGTTACTTAACTTTAGTTTTATACTAAGCTAATACTAGGTATGGAGCATTTCAACCAGGTGGAATTTCTTGTCCTCTATGAAATTCCCTGAGAACCTTAGTACAGTCTTGAAACTATCATCTTGGACATTGATTTTAAATATATACATTTAGAGACTGTTAATATCATGGAAACATAAGTGAGCTCATTAATAAAATAAATCAAACTTTTATTGAGAAACTAATCAAAAATCCAGTGGTGAGCTATGCTTACATGATTCACTGTTTTGGTGAGTATAAAATACACACACACACACACACACACACATATATACAGAGAGAGAGAGAGATTTTATTTGTTTATTTGAGAGAGAAAGAGCACAAGCAGGCAGAGGGCAGAGGAAGAAAGAGAAGCAGACTCCCCACTGAGCACAGAGCCAGATATTGGGCTGGATCCCAGGACTCTGAGATCATGACCTGAGCTGAAAGCAGATGTTTAACTGACTAAGCCACCCAGGTGCCCCAAGTATGAAGCATATATTAACATCTTTTAAACAATCCAGGAATGTCAGGTTTATAACAGAATAACAACAGAAAATGCCCTTTTAAAAAATGTGGCATTTGTCTTAGGTGATTTGTTTCTTCTCATTCATGAGACTGTAAGGCTCTGAGGACATGTGTAGCCTACATCTAGTGTAAGTACATAACTACCCAATAGCACTTATTTAGCAAATATGTATTACATACCTGCTAATGGCAATGATGGAATTTAGATTTTAGTGAAAGAGACATACCATAAATAAATGAATAAAAAAGTTAATAAATGAAAATTTAGAAAGTGCTAGGTGGCCAATATATTATTATTTCAGAGAATAACAGGAATATACTTTAAAAATTTTAGTTAAGAGAGAAAGGCTTACCTAAAAAAGTAATTTTTAGGCTTATTCCCAATTCTAGGTGAGAAAGTCCTAAGCATACACCAAGTTGGGGAAAACAATTTCTATACAAAAGCAATCATCCAGAAGAGCATATAGTACTGACTGCATATTGCTGTGCTAGACACTATACAAGGTCAATGCAAAATTGTTTTTCATTATACTTTACTCATATTTTTTATTACCTTACATAGCAAGTCAAAAATGGAACATTGGATTTAAGTGATTCTGTCTTTGCAGCTTTGTAGATAATATTTTCTCCAATCCAGGCCACAAATCCTTCCTTCTTAGCATCTTAGACTATCAATTAAAACTAGGTCAGCAACTTTAGAGGTTTAAAAAAGCCACATTAATATCTCTGACATTTCTGCTGATGTTAGTTGTACTTTTTACTCTGGTGCAGTGGTGAATGCATTCTAGAGTCTCAAATCATTAATGACTCTGTTCAGAAATTAATAAACCAGGTAAATGACATTACATATTAGAATCTAGATTGTATGCTCTGCAAAACACTATACTTCATACCAATATATAATTTGTTGCATTTACATTGAAGTGCTTTCTATGTAAAAATATTCTTTGTTTTAATAAATGGAAATATGATTCAGGATTAGAAAGTCTATGGTCCCTTCTACCTTTTAATTAAAGTTATTATTTCTTGGATTATATGGTTACATGAGAAGAGTAAGGTTTAATTATTAAATAATCAGCCAAAATAAGATCTGATACCAGTTTCTCTATTGAGTTATCTTACCATACACACAATGTTTCAAAACTCAAACTTTTTTTTAAGTTTTTATTTCAATTCCACCTAGTCAGCATACTGTGTAGTCTCAGGTAAACAATATAGTGATTCAAGAATTCTATACATTACTCAGTGCTCATCACAATAAGTCTACTCCTAATCCCCAAAACCTATTTTACCCATCCGCCACTCACCTACCCTCTGGTCCCCTCAGTTTGTTCTTCATAGGAAAGAATCTGTTTTTGATTTGCCTCTCTTTCTTTTTTTTTTCTTTTGCTTATTTGTTTTGTTTCTTAAAGTTAAATCATAGGACATTTGTTTTTCTCTGACTGACTTATTTCACTTAGCATTATACTCTCTAGCTCCATCCATGTCATTGTAAGTGGCAAGATTTCATTCTTTTTTATGGCTGAGTAATATTCCATTACACACACACACACACACACACACACACACGCACAAACACACACCCATACATACCACCTCTTCTTTAACCATCAGTCCATGGACACCATAATTTGGCTATCTAGAAAATGCTGCTATAAATTTTAAGGTACATGTAACCCTTTGAATTAACATTTTTGTAATCCTTGGGTAAATAGCACAATTGCTAGACTGTAGGAGAGTTCTATGTTTAACTTTTTGAGGAAACTCCATACTGTTTTCGAAGGTAGCTGCAATAGTTTGTATTCCCGTGAACAAAGAGGGCCCCCCTTCTTCACATTCTTGTTAAGACCTGTTGTTTCTTTTGTTGTTGATTTTAGCCATTCCAATAGGTGTGAGGTGGTATCTCATTGTAATTTTCATTTGTATTTCCCTGATGATCACTGATGTTGAGTATCTTTTCATGTGTCTGTGTTTTTGAGCAAGAAATTTTGTGCTCCCATAGGTAACAAGTACTCAACATTTGGTCATGAGCACCTGATTCAGGTCATGGTTCTTTTTATGTCATACTCACATAAAGGAGATGAAAAATAGCACTGAAGACCATGGGATCTGCTGTCAAAGAGATAGAATTTTGAAGCCTGGCTTTATCACTTACATCTGTGATCTCAGATGAGCTAGTTAACATCCCTAAATCTATTGGCAAATTTGTGAAATGGTGGTACCTAGTTTATAAGATTGTTTTCAGGATCTAGCTGCATAACATATTTGAAGTACTTAGTACACTGTTGGCACATGGTAAATATTAAAAATTGAGAATTATTATTAATTACCCTTAAAATAGTATGATTTTCTTGTACTTTCCAGCACTTTTCTACATATTGTAATTAGCCAAACCTTATCCATCATTTAGAATCCCTAATACTGTGGGCATCTGGGTGGCTCAGTTGGTTAAATGACTGCATTTGGCTCAGGTCATGATTCTGGAGTCCCAGGACTGAATCCTGGATCAGGCTCTCAACTCAGCAGGGAGTCTGCTTCTCCCTTTGACCCTCTCCTCTCTCATACTCTCTCTCTCCCTCCCTCAAATAAGTAAATAAAATCTTAAAAAAAAAAAAAAGAATCCCTTAAATTATAAACTTGAGTAGTCATCTTCCTTTGTTTTAACTCAGAAGTGGGAATTAATGATTAAAAAAGGATTAGTTAAAGGCTCCATACCAACTTGAGAATACTTTAAAAATAAAATGAGTAGGATGCTTTAACATTTTTTTTCAAAAAAGATTTTAAAAGAAAAAAATTCTCAAAAGTTTTAAGTTGTTCCTTTTAATGAGTTTTCCATTGTTGAGGAGACATTATCTTTTCAAGAATATTCTAATGTGACAAATCATAGATTTTAGTCAAGAAAACAAATGGGGGAAGAAGCATAGGAAATAATTCTGGAAGAAGTTCAACTCTGTACTATTGTCAAACAAAGTTGTCCAATTTGTCATTTCATATGGCATTAAGTAATTTTAAAACATGCAATCTATTGCTGGACAGAAGTACAAAATTTTATTTATTCTTGTCTAATTGAAGTTTATTTTCACCACAGTGCCCTCCTTTCTGTCATTCCACTTAGGACTTTTTCCCATTCCTCTAGTCCAGTCATGGCTGTTATAAGGCCCATCTCACCCTCAAGAGCTAGCTTCAATATTGTCTCTTCGAAAAAGTCTTTTCAGCCCACCCATTACAAGTACTAAAACCAAGAGATCTGCTCTATCCCAGCAACTTGTCTCCTTTACTTCATCTCCTTCTAGTAAGTAATAAGATAGAAATATTAAATTTATTTTATTTTACAATTTAACAATCTAGTGTTCTACATGCAGAGACTACAATTATTTCTTCCACTGATACATTCTTAGTGCCTGGAAGAGTGCTAAGCTTATTTAAAAATACTTGAAAATTTTTCAAATTAATGAATGAAGAAAAAGAAAGTAGTTTTAGTTTAGTTTCATTCTGTTGATGAAGGGTGCAGGGAAGAAAATGCAAGTTAAATGTAAAGGAAGAAGTTTGAGATACTAATATAACATTCAAGGAGAGACTACCACATACCAAGCTATCTGTGTAGGACTACACTAGCAAAAGCTGTGGAGTTTGGATACACATGTTTGGGAATCACTATTTGAAAGATAGACAATGTGTGGGGATGGTATACTCATGTTTCAAGAATGTAGAATGATAATAGCATAGCAAAATATTACAAGGGACACCAATCCACAGGGTGGGTAGAGAAGAATCTTGTTTAGCAGACTGGAAAGAATCCCCAGTAATAGGAGGAAGACAAGAAAGAAGAATATTTCAGGAAACAGAGGATGATGAACTGAGTCAAGCAGTATTCATAGATCAAGGGGGAAAAGATATGGAATACATCACTTGGAATTTGTCAACTTGGAAATTACCAGTTACCTTGGCAGGCATAGTTTCAATAGAAAAGGCAGGAGGTTAAGCTGTGTGGTGAATTGGAGAAGATAAAGTGAAAATAGCATGTGAGGGCAACTATCTTGACAAGTTTAACCAAGCAGGAAAGGACAGATCCACAGTCCCCAGTGTGGAAATTTGAGGGTCAGGTGTGTTTTGGAATTCTTAATATTTCAATTTATTGAAGGTAAAGAAACACCAATTATATGTAACTGACACACAATAACTTCTTAACAGTATCCCCAAGTCAAATATTTTGTTAAAAATTCCATTAATTTTGCTTGACTAAAATACATGGTCATGGTAAGTTAAGTAAAACTATAAAGAGACTTGTCAATTAAAGTTGGATAAGGTTTTCACCAGCTAAATTAATTTTTTTGAAAACGTTGGTTTTTCAACCTATATGCATATATGGATTGAGGTAGAAAAAAATATGTAGAAAAAGCTGGGTGCTAGCTGGACAGAGATTTGTCTATAGAAGAATGTTTTCTCTTGTTTTGATTTGGTTTTCTACTAAAGCTGCCAAAACGTATCTAAAAAATGATTCTGGGGACCCTAATAAAGAAGCAGCTAAAGATTGAGGAGAGATAGGAGATTTCTAATATAATTCAGGTCCTTGAGCAGTCAATTTGTAAGAAAATCCAGAGGACACAGAGAGGGGCTAGCACTTCACAGAGAGATGTTGTGCCTTTAAATTAAACCCAGAGAAAAAGAAAGGGTATAGATTCAAATAATTTATTCATTTGGTAGGGGGAAGATAACAGGATTCATTTTTAATAATTTTTATTTTCTCTGTGAAATGTGATAAAAAGATATTGCTGGAGAGTTTAGAAAGCAAAAGGAGAGTCCACTGTTTGTGAAATAACTGTATGAAATAGTCTTTAAGGAATACAAGAGAGCAATAATTACTTACAAAAAATGTTATAAGATGAATTATTTGCATCAACATAGTTAAACTGAATAAATTAAGATTAATCCAATCATTTTCTATTTGTAAGAGGCTGTTCCTATAGAATTGCTCTAGGCAAGAAGAGGAGCTAAGACAAAGTCACCTATCTTCCTGTAAATTAAATCCCAGTAGGAAAGAAGTTTCAGTCTATAGCAAACACATTCAGAAATTAAAACTCTCAATGATAAACTGGGAATATTTCTCAATATATTTAAGCTTGTTGTTCAGAAGTGTATGAGAACAGACTCTAAGGTCAGAATTTTTCAAAATTGGTGCTGAAATATAAAATTATTATAGTCAAGTTAGAAAAATCATAGCAAATTAGAAAAAAATGTTTCATATAAAATCAATTTTTTTAAAGATTTTATTTATTTATTTGACAGACAGAGATCACAAGTAGGCAGAGAGGCAGGCAGAGAGAGAGGAGGAAGCAGACTCCCCGCTGAGTAGAGAGCCCGATGCGGAGCTCAATCCCAGGACACTGGGATCATGACCTGAGCCAAAGGCAGAGGCTTTAACTCACTGAGCCACCAAGGCGCCCCTAAAATCAATTTTTGACCTCACATAATCACATGCTGATTTCTGCAGAACTATATATATTACTTAACTTAAGATGAAAAAATGAAAATATCAATATAATGAATGGTTTATTTTTCATACAAGAGTCATGATCTTTTAAAAGTTACCATAACCTTCTATTACTATGTGCTGATCTGATAAACTGTTTGAATCATGTGTTATAGAAAACTGATTTTATTTCACAAATTCTTCTGGGGCAGGCACCTGAATCATATTAGCAATTACAAATCATTTAAAACACATTTCCTTCACTAGCCATGGAATTTTCTCTGTGAGAAACATCTTTCATCTCCTCCAGAGGGAACCATATAATATAAAAGAATCTCACTGAAAATGTGTATCAAGAATTGTTTCTTGATTACAGTGTCATGCATCATGGTGCTATGGTTTAAAGTCCTTGCGCTTCCCTTCAAAACACTGGCTTTGGAGCACTTCTATATCAGCAACTCAAAATGTAATGTCCTGAAACCTGGCACTCGAATTGCAAACTGAGATGAATACTTTTTTTTTTATAAGAATTAGTGTAAGTTGGTCAAGCCATTTCATTTTTTTTAATGGTGTTTCTAGGACTTTTCTAGTCATCCACAAATAAAACATGTTCTCAGTACTTTTAAAGATGAGTAGTTCAGCAATATATTGTGCAACAGCAAGATAAAAATTAAATAAAGGCTGATGCCAGGAAAACTTACTTTTTTATTCTGGTATATAAAGAACAGAAAAGACCAAATATTGGTCTCAAGTGCTTTTCAAATAGCAATGGGATAGCAGCTATTCTCAACATACTAAATACAAATCAAATTTATAATCTCTATCTCAGCTCCTCAAGTTATTTAGCTTTTATTACAGTGAGTGCATTAAGGCCCATATACACACATATTGCAAAAGCAGATCTGATTCACGTAATCTGTGGTAGAGTGAGCAACCCTTATGTGGGGACAGTGCTTTAGGTTCTCCAGTGTTTTCACAGCAATCAATACAGAAAAAAATAGATATATGGAAATTTTTGGACTGTAATCATATGCTCACAAACCCTAACTATTTGACTTTAAATTAAGATAAAGAAATCTCAAGTATCTCTACTTCTTGGTGTACCATCCTTCTGGATGTGACATATTTAAAACCACAATTGGCTCCATTGGTGCTACTCCCTCTGTCATTTCCTAATGGAGTAATAGGACTACATTAGACAGCACTTTTTTTAAACTTATCATATGAACCCAGGTAGTGTGGCTTTAAAGTATATGTTCTTAAACAATAAGTTCTATCACAAGTACTTTTTAAGACTTTCATTAAAACTTCCTGAAATTTAACTTCCCCAAAATGTTATCAAGCAGTGGCTATAAAGCCCTGAACTAGATGCTTTAAAGTCTTCAATATGAAATGGACTCCAGTATCTCATGGTCCAGTGCAAAGAAAAACTATAATGAAATACAGCCCATAAGAAGTAGAAATTAAGGTATTATTTCTGATTATTATAAATAACTCTACTTGGGAATATCCAGAAAGAGTTCCCCAGTTGAACTACCCTGATTTTTCTGGACACTGTTTAGCTTTAGTGCCAAAAGACCCATGTCTTGGGAAACCCCACAGTCCCAGGCAAACAGGGATGATTGGTCTAGCAAAAATAGTACTCAACCCAAAAGAACTGAAAACAGGTCCTCAAATAATTGTACACCAATGTTCACAACAATAGTACTCACAATGGCCAGAAGTGGAAACAAGCTAAATGTCCACTAACAAATGAATGGGTCAAGAAAACAAAATATATACATAAAATGGATTATTCACCCATAAAAAGTAATTAAATTCCAATGTATACTACAACATGGATTAACCTCAAAAATGAACTAAATGAATGAAGCCAGACACAAAAGGTCACATGTTGTATGATTTTATTTATATGAAATATCCAGAATAGGTAGAATCATAGAGACAGAAAAAACAATGGTGGTTGCCAGAAGCTGGGGCTAGGGCTGGAAAACAACTATGTAATGGGTATAGAGTCTTACATCTTTTAGAATAATGTAAAAATTCTGAAACTAGACAGAAATGGTGATTGCACAACATTGAGAATGGACTAAATGCCACTGAATTTTTTACTTTAAAAATGGTTAATTTTATGTTGTATTTATTTATTCTCAAAAAAAATATATAGCACTCAAAATTCTAGAGACCAGATGGAATTTAGACACCCACTAATGCATAGTACTCTACACAAATTTAAAGAACTAGTTTTACAAAGCACATAATTATCATTAACTAGAAGAATCAGAGTTAAATGATCAAAATTATCAAGTCTTTATTATGAAATAAGCCAACAACATGCTTTTAATTTTGATATATGTTTCTATGAAAAAGAAAAAAAATACTTTATGAAATATTTTGGTACTAGATTCTTAAGATATTTATGAATAAAGCTCAATTAAAATAACTGGTCTTAATTTTTGCCTATTTTATAATTGTTACCTATAAATGGTCTATAGTGTTATGAGAAAACATAAAGAAGTAATAGTCATACTTACTTAAAAACATCACCAAGCAAAAATATAGGAATAGGCTTTGACCAGTTAACTGACTTGCTAAAGCCATGTGGTATTTTAGCAAATTCTCTTTAGGAAAATAAATTCACTCTTTTATTTTTAGGGTTTTGTAAGAAAAAAGAATGTGCAGCTACTATAATTTGCATCAACTGAAGCATTAAATTGCATGATTTACTTGTTCATGGAAGCATAAGAAATCAGATATAATATTCCTACCAAGAAACAATATTCTTACTACCACTTAAAGATTCTTATTCACTAAGCCAATGGGAAAACTGAAAATTAACCTTAGTACTTAATCTTTGTTACTATAAATCTTGCCTTCCAGGTTATGACCTTCTTTTTTTCAGTTGAAATGCAGTTTCTAAATGCACCATTGATTTTTCTTACAGCATATCAACTCATCTGTACATGAACTAATAAGCAAGTGAAATTTTAGCTCTAAAATTAGATATGGTGCTCTCACTTTAGATCCTAGTGTTCCACAACAATCCCTTTGCTGCCAAAACACATTACAAAACTGGAGCACATAATGATTAGAAATCATTATACCAAAATACATTTGTCTTTATTTGAGGATGCTGTTGTTTTTATTATTGTTAAATATTCATCTTTGGACAGAACGTCTGATTGCTCTTCTGGCAATGTTGCCTGTGAGTCTTCAGTTTATACTATTCCATCACAGCACCTGAATTAAATATAATTATCAGAGCACTCACAATACTAAAGAGCATTTTATTATGTACAACTCTGATTGACATCATTGTATTTGCATCTTGTATAGTTCTGATGTTCTTCTTATCCAGAAGTAAGTAATCAATAGACTTCAGTGTAAAATCATTTTTCCAAAATATTCATTTCATGCACTTCTATTTAATTCAACAGGTGTTCTTTTGTGTGTGTGTTTGTGTGGGTGTGTGTGACTATTTTCTTTTACTTTCCTTCCTTTTTTTTTTTTTTTTTTTTTGGAGAAAGACTGCCACATGTAGCACCTCATTTGGATGTGTCTGGATTCTTGGAAGTTTGACTACCCTACCTTCTCCTACAAATGGACCTGAGAGCTTGTATAGAGGTTCTAACAGGGGAGCGCAGCTATTCCTATACCCTTGACCAAAAAATGGTGGTCTCCTCTATCTGGGAAGGCCATCCTCTTTGACCAAGTGTGAAGTTTTGGGACGACACACATGGAGCTGTGAGAGAGGAAAGGGACACCACCTAGCCAGTCAGATCCGCTGAATCAACCCTTGAGATCAATTGGGTGACAGATGTCACAGCCAGATTGCCCTCACGTCCTCTTTTCTTATAACTTTGTTATCTGCATAATCATTCAATGATTGTGAGATAAAAGTATAAGCAGATGCATTAGAAAATGTTACTGATCCCAGATGCTTCGTGGTAAGATATTAACAAAATTAGACTAAATAATTTTTAACATGATGTGTTATGTATGATATACACTACCGAAATTCCAGGAAAGGGAGAGGTGACTTATTAAAGACGACAGGAAAGCTTTGATAAGGAATTTGAGATACTGTATACAAAATTGTGGACTTATGAGCCTTCAAGCTGTGTTTGCATGACAATAGGACCAGAGACTTATATTGGAGGGAAAGATAATAAAAATAAATGCAAGTAAAAATAAGGCAAAAACATGTTTTGGCACGTTGCCAATTTTCTTTTTTCAAGATTTTATTTATTCAGAGAGAGTGCAAGGTGGGAAAGGGGTTGAGGAAGAAGGAGAGAGAAAACCCAAGCAAATTCTGCACTGAGTGTGGAGTCTGACATGAGGCTGATCCCAGTACCCTGAGATCATGACCTAAGAGGAAAGAGGCAGACACTCAACCAACTGAGCCACTCATTTGCCCTTGCCAAATATTTTTAAATGACAAAACTGAGATTTGAAATTTAATCTGTAAGCTATAATTAATTTTAGAAAAATGTTCAGCTTCCCTCAAAATAAGTCTGATGAATACAGTTAATATGAGAGTTTAAAAATGATCCATTGCAGCTAGGAAGAGACTAGAGGCTGCAAAGCCAGTGAGGAGGCCATTTTCATATTCCATACTCCAGGTAACATGGCTCTAATGAAGTAGAAGCAATGCATCTGGGAAAAGAAAAAATAATTGGCCTTGTAAAAGATCAATAATTGTGCCCAGTAAATTAAATGTCGTGGTTATAGAAGTATTATGTTACAATTAAGAGAAGTGTACAACCCAGAGACAGGTTTGTTGGTGGGGACGATAAATTTTAGGTAGAACTGATGTAGAAAATGCTGGGGTTCAGACCTGATGGCCAAGAAAGAATTCTTGAGATGTCTTCAGTGCAAAAAGTTGGTTTTATTAAAGCACAGGCCCCAGGGGAATGGTCTATTATGTACTGCTGAGTTGGGAGGGGGTTGGGGACAGCATAAGTCTCTAAGGCATTTTGGAAGCAAGGTTTCCAAGACCTTGAGGGAACTAGCTATTGTTAAACAAATGTCATTTATTACTGTCTAGTAAAACTGTAGTCATGAGAACTTTCAGATGTATATTGATGGGTCATATGCTTGGGGGATGATTGCCAGCATATATCCTGGGGCTCAGAGAGGAAGGAAGTTCCCAAAAGAATTTTTATGTTAGAGTAGACTTATAGGATCCTGGGAAGTTGGGAAAATGTTAAGCTAAGAATGTCTTTTGCCCTTAGAATAGTATTAGCATCGAGACAACTAAGCTCCCAGAGACGGTCACTCTCTGTTTCAAGGACTCGTCAATGAGATATAGGCAGTAAGGAAATTTAATTTTTTTTCTTTAGCCTTTGTTTCCCACATCAGAATGACCATATGTCCAGTTTTTCTGGATCAGTCAGGTTTACATCTGTTGTACAGATATAATTATTAATAAGAATTATTGAAAATAATTTCTTAACTATGTCATAGTTTAAATGATAAATTATGTGAGAACTCTGATTACACTTAATAGAGTCACCAGAATAAATTGTAGAGTATGAAATAAGAAATTTGAGAAATTAGACTACAACTTAAGTTTAGAAAGAAGTATTTGAAATTTAGTTATACAGAGAGGGGCTTTATTTATGGGAATTTACTAATTTACTGAATGAAAATATAAAAAGTAGAGGTTGAAAATTGGTTTTGTAGCATGAAAACAGAACAAAATTTAAAAAATGAAAAACAAAAACAAAAACATTTAAGGATTAGAGGAGTTATTGGTCATAAGAGGCGAACCAGAATGGTGCAGCCTTGTGGAAACCAAAGACAAAGATTTGAAATAACAGGTAGACCCCTGACAAATAATGCAGATTAAAGACCTGGATAAGTTCATTGATTTTATGACTTAAAAAAATGTATAAGAGTAAGTCTCTGGAATCTGAAGGTTATGATATATATGGCATTATGTCCAACATAGTGTCTACCACCATGCTTGATAAAAAAAGAGCTGAAAAGCTAACTTATTTGTCACTATAAAATAGGTATTTCCTTTCCCCATCCCTTCCAAATGCTGCATTATTATTTGCAACTGGCAAATGGCAACAACCTACACACCATTGCCAAATGTTTCCAAATTTTTTTTTTTTTTGGTTTTAGAAATGTTATTTTTTTTTATTTTTTTATTTTTTATAAACATATATTTTTTTCTCCAGGGGTACAGGTCTGTGAATCGCCAGGTTTACACACTTCACCACACTCACCATAGCACATACCCTCCCCAATGTCCATAATAACACCACCCCCCCTCCCAAACCACCTCCCCCCAGTGACCCTCGGTTTGTTTTGTGAGATTAAGAGTCACTTATGGTTTATCTCCCTCCCAATCCCATCTTGCTTCATTTACTCTTCTCCTACCCCCTTAACCCCCATGTTGCATCTCCTCTCCCTCATATCAGGGAGATCATATGATAGTTGTCTTTCTCCGATTGACTTATTTCGCCAAGCATGATACCCTCTAGTTCCATCCACGTCGTCGCAAATGGCAAGATTTCATTTCTTTTGATGGCTGTATATATACCATTTGTGTATATATACCACTTCTTCTTTATCCATTCGTCTGTTGTTGGACATCTAGGTTCTTTCCATATTTGGCTATTGTAGACATTGCTGCTATAAACATTCGGGTGCACATACCCCTTTGGATCACTACGTTTGTATCTTTAGGGTAAATACCCAGCAGTGCAATTGCTGGGTCATAGGGTAGTTCTATTTTCAACATTTTGAGGAACCTCCATGCTGTTTTCCAGAGTGGTTGCACCAGCTTGCATTCCCACCAACAGTGTAGGAGGGTTCCCCTTTCTCCGCATCCTCGCCAGCATCTGTCATTTCCTGACTTGTTAATTTTAGCCATTCTGACTGGTGTGAGGTGATATCTCATTGTGGTTTTGATTTGTATTGCCCTGATGCCGAGTGATATGGAGCGCTTTTTCATGTGTCTGTTGGCCATCTGGATGTCTTCTTTGCAGAAATGTCTGTTCATGTCTTCTGCCCATTTCTTGATTGGATTATTTATTCTTTGGGTGCTGAGTTTGCTAAGTTCTTTATAGACTCTGGACACTAGCCCTTTATCTGATATGTCGTTTGCAAATATCTTCTCCCGTTCTGTCAGTTGTCTTTTGGTTTTGTTAACTGTTTCCTTTGCTGTGTAAAAGCTTTTGATCTTGATAAAATCCCAATAGTTCATTTTTGCCCTTGCTTCCCTTGCCTTTGGCAATGTTCCTAGGAAGATGTTGCTGCGGCTGAGGTCGAAGAGCTTGCTGCCTGTGTTCTCCTCAAGGATTTTGATGGATTCCTTTCTCACATTGAGGTCCTTCATCAATTTTGAGTCTATTTTCGTGTGTGGTGTAAGGAAATGATCCAATTTCATTTTCTGCATGTGGCTGTCCAATTTCCCCAACACCATTTATTGAAGAGGCTGTCTTTGTTCCATTGGACATTCCTTCCTGCTTTGTCGAAGATTAGTTGACCATAGAGTTGAGGGTCTATTTCTGGGCTCTCTATTCTGTTCCACTGATCTATGTGTCTGTTTTTGTGACAGTACCATGCTGTCTTCATGATGACAGCTTTGTAGTAGAGCTTGAAGTCCGGAATTGTGATGCCACCAACTTTGGCTTTCTTTTTCAATATTCCTTTGGCTATTCGAGATCTTTTCTGGTTCCATATAAATTTTAGTATTATTTCTTCCATTTCTTTGAAAAAAATGGATGGTACTTTGATAGGAATTGCATTAAATGTGTAGATTGCTTTAGGTAGCATAGACATTTTCACAATATTTATTCTTCCAATCCAGGAGCATGGAACATTTTTCCATTTCTTTGTGTCTTCCTCAATTTCTTTCATGAGTACGTTATCGTTTTCTGAGTATAGATTCTTTGCTTCTTTGGTTAGGTTTATTCCTAGGTATCTTATAGTTTTGGGTGCAATTGTAAATGGGATTGACTCCTTAATTTCTCTTTCTTCTGTCTTGTTGGTGTAGAGAAATGCAACTGATTTCTGTGCATTGATTTTATATCCTGACACTTCACTGAATTCCTGTACAAGTTCTAGCAGTTTTGGAGTGGAGTCTTTTGGCTTTTCCACATATAGTATCATATCATCTGCGAAGAGTGATAGTTTGACTTCTTCTTTGCCGATTTGGATGCCTTTAATTTCCTTTTGTTGTCTGATTGCTGAGGCTAGGACTTCTAGTACTATGTTGAATAGCAGTGGTGATAACGGACATCCCTGCTGTGTTCCTGACCTTAGCGGAAAAGCTTTCAGTTTTTCTCCATTAAGAATGATATTTGCAATGGGTTTTTCATAGATGGCTTTGATGATATTGAGGTATATGCCCTCTATCCCTACACTTTGAAGAGTTTTGATCAGGAAGGGATGCTGTACTTTGTCAAATGCTTTTTCAGCATCTATGGAGAGTATCATATGGTTCCTGTTCCTTCTTTTATTAATGTGTTGTATCACATGGATTGATTTGTGGATGTTGAACCAACCTTGCAGCCCTGGAATAAATCCCACTTGGTCGTGGTGAATAATCCTTTTAATGTACTGTTGAATCCTATTGGCTAGTATTTTGGTGAGAATTTTTGCATCTGTGTTCATCAAGGATATTGGTCTGTTGTTCTCTTTTTTGATGGGATCCTTGTCTGGTTTTGGGATCGAGGTGATGCTGGCCTCATAAAATGAGTTTGGAAGTTTTCCTTCCATTTCTATTCTTTGGAACAGTTTCAGGAGAATAGGAATTAGTTCTTCCTTAAATGTTTGGTAGAATTCCCCCGGGAAGCCATCTGGCCCTTGGCTTTGGTTTGTTTGGAGATTTTTGATGACTGTTTCAATCTCCTTACTGGTTATGGGTCTGTTCAGGCTTTCTATTTCTTCCTGGTTCAGTTGTGGTAGTTTATATGTCTCTAGAAATGCATCCATTTCTTCCAGATTGTCAAATTTGTTGGCATAGAGTTGCTCATAGTATGTTCTTATAATTGTCTGTATTTCTTTGGTGTTGGTTATGATCTCTCCTCTTTCATTCATGATTTTATTTATTTGGGTCCTTTCTCTTTTCTTTTTGATAAGTCTGACCAGGGGTTTATCAATCTTATTAATTCTTTCAAAGAACCAGCTCCTAGTTTCGTAGATTTGTTCTATTGTTTTTTTGGTTTCTATTTCATTGATTTCTGCTCTGATCTTTATGATTTCTCTTCTCCTTCTGGGTTTAGGGTTTCTTTCTTGTTCCTTCTCCAGCTCCTTTAGGTGTAGGGTTAGGTTGTGTACCTGAGACCTTTCTTGTTTCTTGAGAAAGGCTTGTACCGCTATATATTTTCCTCTCAGGACTGCCTTTGTTGTGTCCCACAGATTTTGAACCGTTGTATTTTCATTATCATTTGTTTCCATGAATTTTTTCAATTCTTCTTTAATTTCCTGATTGACCCATTCATTCTTTAGAAGGATGCTGTTTAGTCTCCATGTATTTGGGTTCTTTCCAAATTTCCTCTTGTGATTGAGTTCTAGCTTCAGAGCATTGTGGTCTGAAAATATGCAGGGAATGATCCCAATCTTTTGATACCGGTTGAGACCTGATTTAGGACTGAGGATGTAATCTATTCTGGAGAATGTTCCATGGGCACTAGAGAAGAATGTGTATTCTGTTGCTTTGGGATGAAATGTTCTGAATATATCTGTGATATCCATCTGGTCCAGTGTGTCATTTAAGGCCTTTATTTCCTTGTTGATCTTTTGCTTGGATGATCTGTCCATTTCAGTGAGGGGAGTGTTAAAGTCCCCTACGATTATTGTATTATTGTTGATGTGTTTCTTTGATTTTGTTATTAATTGGTTTATATAGTTGGCTGCTCCCATGTTAGGGGCATAGATATTTACAATTGTTAGATCTTCTTGTTGGACAGATCCTTTGAGTATGATATAGTGTCCTTCCTCATCTCTTATTATAGTCTTTGGCTTAAAATCTAATTGATCTGATATAAGGATTGCCACTCATGCTTTCTTCTGATGTCCATTAGCATGGTAAATTCTTTTCCACCCCCTCACTTTAAATCTTAAGGTGTCTTCGGGTTTAAAATGAGTTTCTTGTAGGCAACATATAGATGGTGTTTGATTTTTTATCCATTCTGATACCCTGTGTCTTTTGATTGGGGCATTTAGCCCATTAACATTCAGGGTAACTATTGAGAAATATGAATTTAGTGCCATTGTATTGCCTGTAAGGTGACTGTTACTGTATATTGTTTCTGTTCCTTTATGATCTACTAGTTTTAGGGTCTCTCTTTGCTTAGAGGACCTCTTTCAATATTTCCTGTAGAGCTGTTTTGGTGTTTGCAAATTCTTTCAGTTTTTGTTTGTCCTGGAAGCTTTTAATCTCTCCTTCTATTTTCAATGATAGCCTAGCTGGATATAGTATTCTTGGCTGTATGTTTTTCTCGTTTAGTACTCTGAATATATCATGCCAGCTCTTTCTGGCCTGCCAGGTCTCTGTGGATAAGTCTGCTGCCAATCTAATATTTTTACCATTGTATGTTACAGACTTCTTTTCCCGGGCTGCTTTCAGGATTTTCTCTTTGTCACTAAGACTTGTAAATTTTACTATTAGGTGATGGGGTATGGACCTATTCTTATTGATTTTGAGGGGGGTTCTCTGAACCTCCTGGATTCTGATGCTTGTTCCCTTTGCCATATTGGGGAAATTCTCTCCAATAATTCTCTCCAATATACCTTCTGCTCCCCCTCTCTTTCTTTTTCTTCTGGAATCCCAATTATTCTAATGTGGTTTCATCTTATGGTGTCACTTATCTCTCGAATTCTGCCCTCGTGGTCCAGTAGCTGTTTGTCCCTCTTTTGCTCAGCTTCTTTATTCTCTGTCATTTGGTCTTCTATATCGCTAATTCTTTCTTCTGCCTCATTTATCCTAGCAGTGAGAGCCTCCATTTTTGATTGCACATCATTAATAGCTTTTTTTTATTTCAACTTGATTAGATTTTAGTTCTTTTATTTCTCCAGAGAGGGCTTTTATATCTCCTGAGAGGGTTTCTCTAATATCTTCCATGCCTTTTTCGAGCCCGGCTAGAACCTTGAGAATCATCATTCTGAACTCTAGATCTGACATATTACCAATGTCTGTATTGATTAGGTCCCTAGCCTTTGGTACTGCCTCTTGTTCTTTTTTTTGTGGTGAAATTTTCCGCCTTGTCATTTTGTCCAGATAAGAGTATATGAAGGAACAAGTAAAATACTAAAAGGGTGGTAACAACCCCAGGAAAATATGCTTTAGCCAAATCAGAAGAGAGCCAAAACCAAAGGAAAGGGGACAACAAAATATGGGGAGGGGGGAGGAAGGCGATAGAAAGAGGTTCAGAAAGAAAAAAAAAATAGAAAAAAGAAAAAAGAAACAAATAAAAAAAAAGGAAACCAATAATGAAAAAATATAAAAAGGAAATATATATATATATATATATATATATATATATATATATATTAGATAAACTAGTTAAAAAACGTTAAAAAGGAAAAGGGTAAAAGTTAAAAAAATTTAGCAGAAGAAGAGAAAAAAAAATTGAAAAAGAAAAAAAAATTAAATTAACTCCAAGGCTAAAGAATCATGGGGAGAAAGCCTTGAGTTCCGGGCTTTGCTTTCTCCTCCTCTGGAATTCCGCTGCTCTCCTTGGTATTGAAACTGCACTCCTTGGTAGGTGAACTTGTTCCTGGCTGGATTTCTTGTTGATCTTCTGGGGGAGGGGCCTGTTGTAGTGATTCTCAAGTGTCTTTGCCCCAGGAGGAGTTGCACCGCCCTTACCAGGGGCCGGCCTGAGTAATCCGCTCGGGTTTGCTTTCGGGAGCTTTTGTTCCCTGAGTGCTTTCCATAGAGTTCTGGAGGACGAGAATGAAGATGGTGGCCTCCCAGTCTCCGGCCCGGAGGAGCCGAGAGCCCGGGGCCCCACTCCTCAGTGCGCCCTCAGAGAACAGCGCCCAATTGCTCCCGTCACCCTGGCCTCCGACCGCGCTCCGAGCTGACCGAGCCTGCGAGCAGTTCAAGGTAAACCCGAGCTTAGAGCTCACTCCTCGGCTCTGTCTCTGTAGCCAGCTTCCCTGTTCTAATACCTGTAAGCTCTGCGACACTCAGACACCCCGATCCTTCTGTGACCCTGCGGGACCTGAGGCCACGCTGACCCCGCGTGCGCTTCATCCCGGTTAAGCCTCTGGAGCGATGTCCCTCAGCGGAATAGACTTTTAAAAGTCCTGATTTTGTGCTCTGTTGCTCCGCCGCTTGCTGGGACCCGGCCCCTCCCCCCGCGCTCTATCTTCCCGTCCCTTTGGATTCACTTCTCCGCCAGTCCTACCTTTCAGAAAGTGGTTGATTTTCTGTTTCTAGAATTGCTGTTCTTCTTCTCTTCTATCTCCCGTTGGATTTATAGGTGTTTGCAATCATTAGATAAGCTATCTAGCTGATCTCCCGCTACCTGAAGTAGTCTCAGCCTGCTACTTCTCCGCCATCTTGACTCCTCCCCCCAAATGTTTCCAATTTTAAAGGTTGTTTTGTGGAATGGGGTTTTTCTTCTATACAGCCAATATGATATAATTTTAAAGAAGAGTATTGTTTGCTGAATAATCTAGATTTTAAGCTATTACTGAGCAAATGGTTAGCACTAAGTTGGAAACAACAATTTTATGCTTGAAATTCACAGTTTGAATGTATCAAGATTAAAAAGGCTTATAGCTGCTTAAAGGAAACATATATAGAACAAAATAAGTCAATAACAAAGAGAGACAAACGGGCACTGCTGAATGCTTGAGGAAGAGTGGTCTCAGAGGAGGCACGAGAAGATGGAGTCAAAGGCTGAGATGGAGAGTGCATGGTGGACAGAAATGTGCAAATCCTTTTCTAAAACAAGGGGAAAGTGACAATTCCTAAAAATATAAGAGGAAATTTTGAGTTTGGGATGAAAAAACTCATGTTTAATGAGATTATGATTTGTTCAATGAAATTGAACAGATCTTTTGAGACCAATAAGCTGTATGTTTTTTAAAACAAAAAGGGACATCTGTTTGGCTCAGGGGGTTAAACGTCAGCTTTTGGCTCAGGTCACGCTACTGGAGACCTGGAATCAAGCCTGCTTTTCCCTCGCCCTCTGCCTTCTGCTCCCCCTTCTTCTGCTTACTTTCTGTCAGGCAAATAAATAAATGAATAAATTTTTTTTAAAAAGCACTATGAGCAACTTATGCTTGGTGATAACAACTTTAGATATCCTGAAACACAACAAATGCATCGTATATGTGAAACTGTTGAACAGGTTTACCTGGCATATTCTCTCCATACCTCTCCCTCTGTTCATGTGTTGATTATTATTTGAGCTTCTTCTCAAGTCTTATGTCCTTCTCCAAATCTATCTTGACTCCTCTGGAACACAGTGATGTCTCACTCTTCTGAATATTCACAGCATTTGCTGCATTCCTCACACATTTGATACTTCTTCACCTGAAGCTCTGTTATTGCTCTTGCCAATTATAAGTATGTCTTTCTTTTATTTTCAGAATGAATGCAATCTCATATGGGTTAAAGACCACATAATTTTTTGTTTTATGTCATGGTGAGTCCCCTAATTCTTCTTGGGTGAACTAAATAAAAATACAATATTCACATACACGCATCTGAATGACTGGGAAACTATGTGAAAATGAAGGGTTTTTTCCAACTGTGTAAATATTGTTAACTGACATGAAGTAAAATAGATAATGTATTTGCATTATTTCAATGGCAATAATAAATAATTACAAAGGCATCCATAAAAATTGTCACTGTTTTGTTCATACCCAGAAAATTCTTAAAGTACTTTTTCATGTTATTGCATTTTATGCAGGTATTAAATAATCTTTTACAAAAGAACATTTTATCACATGAGATAACATTTGAGACACTGCTTTTAAAAACAGGTTATAATATATTTTATTTTGAGATTGTCTTTGTTGAAAAATAAAAGTATGCCTACATATGAGACTGGAAAAAATACAGTATGGGTTTTATATTTGGATCTCAGGATGGTAGAATTATAGTTGTCTTTGGGATTTTGTATGTACATGCAATGTTTTCTAAAAGTAAATATGTTACTTAAAATTAATGTATATATATTTTAAATCATTTGCTCTTCATCTTATAAGGCAGTTGTAAAATTAATCAAAAAAAATGAAATATATAAATTTATCACCACAAAGTTGTGTTAAACAGAAAGTATACTGTAGGGAAGCCTGGGTGGCTCAGTCAGTTAAACATCTGCCTTTGGCTCAGGTCATGATCCTGTGATAGAGCTCCGTGTCAGGCTCCTTGCTCAGTGGGGAGCCTTCTTCCCCCTCTGCCTGCCTCTTACCCTGCTTGTACACTCTCTCATTCTTACAAATAAATAAATCTTTTTTTAAAAAAGGATACTGCAATTGTAGGAAAAACTATAGTGTACCACAACATATAACAAGTCCATATTATTACAATGTAATTAATCAATAGCTCATGAATTTTATTATCTCCAACTACATCATAGTAGAATTTGGCATGACAGATTTTTTTATATAGCACTTAGTCATTCACAGAGTTGCTTTTATATGCAAGGTACTGTGTTAAGTGTAAGGACCTACTTAGTAAGGGGCTTTCATTAAAGTTAAACTGTCCCTGCTCCCCTTCCCCCAGGGGATTCACTTAAAAACAAGTCCCTGAAACCAGCTCCAGGTAACAAAGTCCAGATACAAGGGTATGTCAGGCCAGGTGGAGACATCAGATCAGTGGGGGGGATGCATACTGTCTCCCTGGTTACCAGGGAGTATGGGCCCCACCCTTTGGGAGGCTTTTGGGTGCAAATTCTAACCAAGGTGTATAGGCTAAATCAAATGTCTATTAGGGTAAATTGTAACTCAATTGGTCACCTAGCATCACTGTGGAGTTTCCTATGTGTGTTACAATCTCATTGGTCACCTGTGCGTGGCCAGGCCTGACTGCATGGCCTTTGCCCTTAAAAGCTAGTCTGTGAAACAGAGAAGGGTCGCCCTCTCTTGTAAGAGGTGCATCCCTGAACATTCAGTTAGATTCTTGATGCTTGGCGTGAAATAAAGCTTTGCTTGACCTTTGCTTTATATCAGTCTTGCTCCTTTAATCACAGACCCATTATTGGGGCATAACATTAAGTACTGAAATATGTCACAAAAAAAGGTTTCTTGAGTAGAATTTATTCATAGTATGAAATGATAAAACACATACACCTAAACACAACAAACACACAATTAGCTCTTCAATATATTTTGATAAATACCAAGACCACAAAATATAAGATACTCATGCACAACATTTTCAGAAAGATTTAAAAGTCTTGATATTCTTTACTAAATTATAAAGATTTTTTTCACAAAAATATTCAGTTTGTTATAGTCAAAAGCATTTATTTTTAATACCATAAATTCTATAAGGGTACAAATGCCAGTTACATCAGACTATGACTTTGGAATTTCATGTTTACAAATTTTACAATTAATTAACTGGGAGAGTTTCGTGAGTTTGGAAAAATTCAAATAATCCAAATTTAGGGTGGTATATGGGAGAATAGTTGTTTATATTATGTCATACAGGGAGTAAGAATCAATGACAGCTATTTAAGTAGAGTAATCTGAAAATATCACTGTTTTGGAAAGATCATTGTGTCTCTAGTGTGGAAGATGGAATGTAGGGTCCTGAAGCTTAAGTAACAGAACTGTTAAGACCCACTTCATCTGGGAATAGATGAAATTAACAAATGAGAATGAATGAAGTGAGAGAGAAAGGCCAAGTTTTGGAATTCTGAAAAAAGACTAGGAAAAAAGAGACTAGCATTAGGAATCCCTGGTAGGACAGGGTGGTAATGATGTTGAGAAGGAATCATCAAAAAAAAAAAAAAAAGAAGAAGAAGAAGAAGAAGAAGAAAGAAAGAAAGAAAGAAAGAGAAAAAGAAAAAAATAAAAAAAGCTTTGCATTCATTCATTTAAACTCTTTATTGAGCACCTATTATGGGCAGGGCAGGTCCTTTCCTCAGCTCTAGGGATATTAAATGTAATAGGATTTATATCCTCACAAAATTCATTAAGCTTATATCATACATCAAGTTTATAATTTAAATAAAACAAACAAAATATCAAAAAACAATTAGGGATCCAGACATACATACATACATACCTACATAGAGAACTGGAAACAGGGGCTTGGGAAGACATATTTAAAATAGAGCACTAAGCAGAAACCCAATGAAGGTGAAGGAGCAAGCCAAACGGACACAACAGGAACCATGTACAGGCAAAGGGAACAACAGTAATCAGGCACTGAGATAGGAACATATTTAGGGTATTTAAAAAACAAAATCAAAACAAAACAACCATCAACAACAACAACAACAACAACAACAACAACAAAATAGTTAAGAAGCCACAGATTTGGGTTAGAGTATGTGAAGGGGAGAATCAGAGCAGCTGAATTTAGACATTGAGAATGTCCAGTAGATCACTTAAGTCTGTTATCATTGTAAGGATTGTGGTATTTTCTCTGAGTGAGTTAGAAAGTTTTGGAAAATTTTAGCATGAATAATTGACTGTAATCTCATTTTGACTTAAAAAGCAACTCTCTGACCTCCTGAGGTAAAGGTGTAGACTAGAAACGATGGAAGCAAGGCATGGAGTAGAGACACCAGTCAGAAAGTATAGCAAACCCAAGGGAAAGACAATGGTATGTGTAGGGGTGGCAGCAAGGCTGGTGAGAAAGTGTTAGATTATGAAAATATTTTTGAGAAGAAAATTGAGAGATGATGGCATATCAGAAAGAGAGGGAGATAATTTTTAAAGTAATAAAGTAGAATACTTAAATTCATTGTTTTATGTGGTGTTTCAGAGGTCAGTGTTTTCAGATGAGTATAGTAACAATAGCTATACATGTAGAAATTGAGAACAAATATGAATTTGTACTACATGATTTGCACATTCTTTATCTAGCTCTATAAAACCATATCTATTCCCTATTCTAGAGTCATATATCTCAGTTACAATACAGTTTAGGATAAATATTTTGTTTATTTTATCTGATACCAATTAGCTTTGCATCATTTTAAATTTAACTTAATTTACACTTTAAAGATTTATTTATTTATTTATTTATTTATTTTAGAAAGAGAGCATAACAGGGAGGGGCAGAGGGAAAGGGAGAGATAGTTTCAAGCTGACTCCATGCTGAGCTCCAGCCCAACACTAGGCTCTATCTCATGACACTGAGATCATGACCCAAGCCATAACCAAGAGTTGGGCACTTAACCAGCTGTTCCATCAAGTGCCCCTCATTTTTTTATTAAAAAAAAAAATGAAGGAAGAAATAAAAATAAAGAGAGGTGTGTAAGGAAGATATCATAAAGAAGAGAAGACATAGAATGGATGAAAGTTGATGAAAATCTTAGTCTGTCAGCATTCTCTTATAAGTCGGAGAGACCAGGTGCTGGCTGACAGATCTCAGGATGCTTGCCTGACTTTGTGTTGGGAAGGCATAGTATGAGGAGACTATATCTGGGGAGCAAGCAATCTAAGGATATGGCACCTAAGTCAGGCACAATGTGGTTACTTGAAATGGAAGAATATAGAATGAGTGGGGAGAACCACAGTGTAAAACAATCAGAGGTAGAAGCAACAAAGTGGTGAGATAAGCTACAGGTTTAGTAGGAATCCCCCAACATATCCTTGACAGTAATAGGAGAGAATGTATTAGGGTTTAGGTGTAGTTCCTTTTCCTCTCCCCCAGTTCTGTCTTTGGAATCTGTGGTAAGCAGATTAGTGGTTCCCAATAATGCTCACACTCTGATTATTTACATGGAAAAAGTTGAAGAAAATCAAAGAGTTATACCCCTGTTCCATATAAGGTACATGAGAACATTGTAATTGGTATTTCTACAAGTATTCTCCAGGCACATGGGTTTCATACTGCTCTCATTTGTAGGGTATTCTTTAAATAAATATTCTTTAAATAAATTGCTTTATTTTATTTTATTTAGGGTATTCTTTATTTTATTTAGGGTATTCTTTAAATAAATATTCTTTAAATAAATTGCTAGATTATTCCTCTGATGATAAATATCTTTCAATGTATCTTTTTTTTCTCTTACAAAAGCACCCAGCACATAACTCTGATCTTGTGTTATAGATACATGCAAAGGATTTTGAATAACTCACTACAGCTGGGGGTAGGGTGAGGAAAAGTAGTATAGATGATAAACAATAAAGCTAAAGACATGTGGAAAAGCCACACCATGTATGACCAAGTATACCAAGCTAATGAGTTTGTAGGTGATGCTCACACAATGGGGATCCAGGAGAGGACTGTAAGCCAGGAAAAAGTGTAGTCAGTAATATAGGAGGATAAACACAGTAAGGGGAAGAATTCAGTTTTGTACACATTCAAAATGCTGTTCCTTTTAGGACATGTACCTGAAGTTATTCATAAAGCAATTGAATGGCTTCGGAGCTCAGAAAAGTGTTGTAGATTAGTGAAAGACATGGGAGTGGCAAAGTTCACACATGGAGAGAGCACACAGTAAAACTAGAAAAGCCTAAGACAAAATCCTGAGGCACACACACATTTAAGGAATGTAGAGGAGTAGGAATTCATATACACAGTCACAAATGAGCAATCTGAGTGGGAAAAATCACAGCCAGGAAAAAAGTCTCTCACAGAAGTCAGAGTTTAAAGAAGAAATCATGATCCACCGCAACGCATAACCAGTGATGACCTCACAAATGTTGAACAACCCACTAGGGAGTAGGAGAAGAACTATGATCTGTAACATTTGCTGATTTTTGTGTTATAAATATTCCAAATACAGTGGATTTTCAAACTATCAACATGATGTCAAGTGGCTTTCAAAATTCCTAAAATTGTAACAATCAGCCCTTTTGAGTGGGTAAAAGCTGCCTCCTACATGCCACTGTATCAAGTTTAACTAAAATGGGCTTGAGAATTCATTAGATATCAAACTTGAGTCACTGAGTCCCTTTTCTTTTTTTTTTTTTTTTTAAGACTCTTTTCCATGTGTGTGGGGACAGAAGGGAAAGACAGAAAGACAAGTGGTGCCTGAGATCCCTGAGTACATGTCCTTTTGTATCACACAAAAGTATTTTCTCCTACATTCTCCATCATTGTGAATATAATTGACACTGATGGAAGCTATATCAATGGTCACCACATTAAAAAAATCTCCCTTAATCTTTCAAATACTTGTGGTTGCATACATTTCTTTCCTGTTGGCTGACTTATAGATGGCAAATCTTTTAATTCCATAGATGTATGAAAATACAAATGATGACAGTTGTGTTAGAAATAAGAATATGTGGGGGCACCTGGGTGGCTTTGTGGTTTAAAGCCTCTGGCTTCGGCTCAGGTCATGATCCCGGGGTCCTGGGATTGAGCCCAGCATCGGGCTATCTGCTCAGCAGGGAGCCTGCTTTCCTCTCTCCCTCTCTCTGCCTACTAGTGATCTCTCTCTCTGTCAAATAAATAAATAAAATCTTTAAAAAAAAAAAAAAGAAAGAAAAATAGGAAAAAAAATTATCTCATTTTGAAGTTTAGTACTAGCATACCATAAGTAATTAGTACTTAAAAGAATAAAATAAACACCTGATGTCTGGGTAGTTCTTTATATGTCTTTTTCACAATTTGGATGAAGTTGTTCACATATTGGAAAAAAATAGAATTAAAAAGTATATATACTTGGACCACACCCAACCTATAGACGTTTTTTAAGACAGAGACCACATTCTCCTTGTCGGAATGAAACTATAAAACAATATGTACTATGGAGATTTTCACATATCAATTAAATACTCATCCTCCCATTTAATTCTATATAATATCTAACAAAAATTTTACAGTGCTCTCTACTACATTCAATAAAATTGCTAAGTGACTGATTAGAGGAAGAGAAAAGAAACTACCCTACAATCTACCAATCTCACTACTAGGAATTTACTCAAAGAATACAAAACTATTGCTTCAAAGGGATATAGTCACCCCCATGTTTATAGCAGCATTACCTACAATAGCCAAGTTATAGAAGCAGCCCAAGTGTTCATCAGCTAAAGAATAAAGAAGAGATAGTGTATATACACAATGGAATATTACTCAGCCATAAAAAGAATGAAATCTTGCAATTTGCAATGACATGGATGGAGTTAGAGAGTATTACACAAGCCAAATAAGTCAGAGAAAGACAAATACCATATGATTTCATTTATATGTGGAATTTAGGAAACAAAACAAATTATGAGGGCGAAAAAAAAGAGAGACACAAACCAAGAAACAGACTTTAAACTATAGAGAACACACTGAAGGTTACCAGAGTAGAGGTGTGTGTGTTGGGGTGGGGAGTTGGGGCATGGATGAAATAGGTGGGGAGTTGGGGCATGGATGAAATAGGTTAACAGGATTAAGGAGGGCCCTTGAGCACCAGGTATTGTATGTAATGTTGAATCACTAAGTCCTACACCTGAAACTAATATTACACTGTATGTTAACCAACTAGAAATTAAGGAAAAACTTTTAAAAAGGAAGTAATGAACTAAAGGGATAAACTACTTGTCCAGGAAAACATAAAGGTTTGCATACTCTTTAAAAATACCTCATGTACATAAGACCATCTTCTTTCAAATCTAAATGATTCCTTGTGTTCAGATAGTTTCATTCCATTGATTGAACACATTTAAACAAAACAAAACATTTAAGCTTTTGTTGCAGTCAGTTAGCCCATATTATGGGAAGAATTTATCATTTGGAAGAATGAGTGGATTGACACTGGGACTTAATATATATATCACCTACCTGGCTAATTTACCTGGCTCTAGCTCACAAGGCCTCCTGTCACCCAGCTCATCTTCACATACTTTATCTTTTACCAGAGTACACTTTTTTTTTTTTTTTCCTATCTGGAAACAGAAACAAAATACATTTCACATAAGCTAGAGTTTTGTATATGTTGTTTTTCTCTTCTCAAAGCACTAACATCACTTTCTGGGTGCTGTACTGCACATAAGTTTGACTAGACCTTTCATCTCAAGCAGAGGAATTTCAGTTATATCTCTCCAGATATCAAAGCCCATTCTGAAGCCACTATAGAGAAATATCCTTTCTGTTATTACTGGCATTGTCCCCTGACTATTTTATTATATCATATTATCACAACAGGAAGGATGAAGACAGTACAATAAAATATTTTGAGAGACAGATGACATTCGTGTAACTTTTATTATAGTATATTATTCCAATTGTTCTATTTTATTACTGTTTATTATTACTAATCTCTTAATTGCCTAATTTATTTTTTAAAGATTTTATTTATTTGAGAGAAGAAGTAGACATAGAAGCAGGCAGAGGGAGAAGGAGAAACTGGATCCCCACTGAGCAGAGAGTCCGAGGAGGGGCTCGATCCCAGGACTCTGAGATCATGATCTGAGCCAAAAGCAGAGCTTAACCAACTGAGCCACCCAGGTGCCCCTTACTATGCCTAATTTATAAATTAAACTTTAAAGACCTATTTTGGGTAGCAAAAATCATTTTCATGGGCCTAATTCAAAAGAACTTTCAAATATCAAAGTAATTTCTTGCCACAATTATTTCTCTGTCACATTGATGGGTGAGATCATTTTTGTGTGATTTTTCTCTATAAATAATTTGTACACTCAGTAAACTCTTTCTAACATTGTCCATAATAATATTTTCATTTTGATGGCAAGTGAATTTACAAGATATTTTTACTTGGTCTCCCAAGGATAAACCTATCACTGAATCAATCTTTCCTATGTTCTCTACAATTGTAAAACATATATGCAGTAATAAACAAAATATTCAATCTGATAGGTAAACAGCTTTTGAAAGCTAAAGTGCTAGAGTCAATGAGAAAATGATCTATTAAAAAAGTGTCTCCTAAGCAGACAGATGATATTCTAACTTGAAGCACTTTCCTAAAAATTTTATCACATGCAGGTAGAAAATTATTTTCTAATATCAATTAGTATATCCTTATTCTAGATTAGAATATTCATCTATATAAGGTGCACTGTCTTTTGAATATTGGTTTATTGACACTGATAATTTTTCTAGTGTCTCATGTTCTTTGATGTTATTTTAAAAAAATCACTTTTCTCTACTGCTATATTCCTAAAGTAGAATATTTGTACCACACTGACAGGTAGACAATATCAAGGGAGTTATTCACACATTAGCTATCAGGTACTTTGGGAAAAAAACACATTTTTCATTGTCAATGTCAATTATTTATTATTTTGTTGCCACAGCCATCATGTACCACAGCTGTGGGATTTCTTTTATGGAATATGGTTTGTTTCTTGATTTAATGTCAAAGCAAACTTCATAGTAGAATAATACACCTAAGTAAATGTAACTCTCAGTAAGAGGTTTAGTGCTTTGGACGTGTTACCTTCCTGGTTTTCCCCCATCTTTCTAAATATAAATAAAATAGCTAATTGACTTTGTTTCTAGTCCTTATTGTAGTGTTTTGAGGTGGTAAATTTCTTCCATCTGCTAAGAGACTGTTTTTATATGTGCTTTAAATATATTTACTTTCTGAGGCATTCTTCTTTATATATGTTTATAATAGTAATTTTTATGTCTAGAAAGCCTCAGAATAGAAGTCAGACCAGGCACCATAAACTGTGGTTGTTAATTGTCCCAGTGTCTATTTTTTCTTCCATATGCTTATAACCACAAGAGTCAATATGTTCAATGTAACAATGTTTGAAATTCCGTCACTAGAAACCTTTTTATCAAGTGTAACTTCTTTCAATAACAGAACATTTATATTTTTCAACAGGATTTAAAATAACAAAAAGACCTATATATAAATGTTGCAGAACTTTTAATTGATTAATGGGTCAATAATTAGTATACTAGTAATGGAATTGATTCAAATATAAACCAAATATGCAAAGTTATCCATACTTGTGTTTATTTTGTTAATTTTTTGCATTAGCAATGTAAAAGAAATAGTGATTTAGGCAGTTAACCCCTCTTGTTCAACTCTCTGATAAAGACTGCAACATATTAAGTAATACATGTTTTATAAAAAATGTGTTAGCATTTCAGAGCTTTGTATTAGGAAGGCCAATGTGGACAACAGATCTCATATTAGAATTGCAGACGTAGTGCTTTTCTTAGAAATTGAATCTTACTATGTAATATAACACAGGTTTCAGGAATGCATACAGAATCTCAAACAACAGCCCAAAGGCTTCCTGAAGGAAATAAGTGGACATTAAAGCAAATAGGACTTTGGATTCTTATGAAAAAAGTATCAGTTTAAGAAAATAAACCTAGAAATTAGGTTTGTAAACAAGAATGTGGTAAGGATTGAGATGGGATCTTAGTAAGAACAATGAAAAGGAAATTACTAATAACAGAAATAATGGAACAAGTATTCACAAAATAGAAACAAGAAAGAGAAAGCAGTCAAAAATTAATCCAAAAATTTCTCTCTGATGAGAATATACAGGATGTGAAAAACTTTTATATCTGCTAAAACAAAATATTACCACAAAATATTACCAGATAAACCAAATTATCAAACTATCTAAACATTGTGGAAAAAATTCCAAAGGGTTAAGACTGCATGAAATTTTCTTTCTTGGAAGAACACACAATAGAGAAAGCTTTCATATCTATGGACTATTATATAATTTGAGCATAGGACAGACAGAAGAATGTAAATGATTCAGACATGGAAAAACTAGACAATCTTCTGATGAAGCTATGGGCTGGCATGTCAGATTTAAATCTGAAGGTGATCCAGAACAAAGAGAGTTTTGCTGAGTAAGCAAAGGTTAGAAATTGGACTGCACAACCTCATTATTTTACAATTATTTACCTCTAGGCATTTTATGGTTTTATGATTTGTGTTTTCAAATTGCTTTGCTCCTAAGTGGCCCTGGTCCTGGAATTTCAGTGTCAGAATCTTGAAATCTCATGGTTCATGGCTTCATGTTCTCTACTCTCCCAACTCCTATCTTGAAAAAAAAATAATAATAATAAGTTTGAGTTTTCAAGCTTTCAAAGTACTGCAGCTGCACGTTCTTTTATTTATTTATTTATTTATTTATATTTTATGGCTTTCTTTGAATTTATTGACATTAAGTTCTAGAAAATATTAGAACATCAGAGGATATACCAAAAGTACAACACACAATTCAGAATTATTTTCAACTTTAGCTAGTACTAGTACTATAGCAAGTATTAGTATAAAATATTTTTTGTATTTTTTTTCAGTGTTCCAAGATTCATTATTTATGTACCACACCCAGTGCTCCATGTAATATGTGCCCTCCTTACCACCACCAGGCTTACTCAAACCCCTATCCCCACCCCTTCAAAACCCTCAATTTGTTTCTCAGAGTCCACGTTCTTTCATGGTTCCTCTTCCCCTGTGGTTTCCCCCAACTCACTTCTCCTCTCCAACTCCCAATATCCTCCGTGTTATTCTTTAAGTTCCACAAGTAAGTGAAAGCATGTGATAATTGACTTTCTCTGCTTGACTTATTTCACTCAGCATAATCTCCTCCAGTCCTGTCCATGTTGATACAAAAGTTGGGTATTCATCCTTTCTGATGACTGTATGTATGTACCATACCTTCTTTATCCATTCATCTGTTGAAGGGCATCTTGGCTTTTTCCACAGTTTGGTGATTGTGGACATTGCTGCTATGAACATTGTGGTACAGATGGCCCTTCTTTTCACTACATCTGTATCTTTGGGGTAAATACCCAGTAGAGAAGTTGCAGGGTCATAGGGTGGCTATTTTTTTATTTTTTTGAGGAATCTCCACCTAGTTTTCCAAAGTGACTGCACCAACTTGCATTCCAACCAACAGTGTAAGAGTGTTCCCCTTTCTCCACATCCTCTCCAACACTTGTTTCCTGACCTGTTAATTTTGGCCACTCTAACTGGTGGAAGGTGGTATCTCAATATGGTTTTGATTAGAATCTCCCTCATGGCTAATGATGATGAACATTTTTCATGTGTCTGTTAGCCATTTGTATGTCTTCTTTGGAGAAGTGTCTGTTCATGTCTTCTGCCCATTTTTTGACATGATAATCTGTTTTGTGTGTGTTCAGTTTGAGGTGTTCTGTATAGACCCTGGATATCAGCCCTCTGGCTGTAGTGTCATTTGGGAATATCTTCTCCCATTCTATGGGTTGCCTTTTTGTTTTGTTGACTGTTTCCCTTGCTGTGCAGAAGCTTTTCATTTTGATGAAGTCCCAAAAGTTCATTTTAACTTTTGTTTACTTTGCCTTTGTAGACATGTCTTGAAAGAAGTTGCTGCGACAGATGTTGAAGAAGTTACTGCCTGTATTCTCCTCTAGGTGATAGATTATTGCCTCATGTTAAGGTCTTTTATCTATTTTAAGTTTATCTTTGTGTATGGTTTAAGAGAATGGCCATAGATGACCATAGAGTTGTGGGTCCATATCTGAGCTCTCTACTGTATTCCACTGGTCTATGTGTCTGTTTTTGTGCCAGTACCATGCTGTCTTGGTGATCACAGCTTTGTAGTAAATCTTGAAATCAGGCAATGTGATGCCAGCTTTGCTTTCTTTTCTTTTCTTTTTTTTTTTTTTTTCCAACATTTCCTTAGCAATTTGGGGTCTCTTCTGGTTCCATACAAATTTTAGGATTGTTTGTTCAAGATCTTTGAAAAATGCCAGTGTAATTTTGATCAGGATGGCATTGAAAGTATAGACTGCTCTGGGCAGTATAGACATTTTAATAATGTTTGTTCTTCCGATCCATGAGCATGGATTTTTTTCCCGCCTTTTTGTGTCTTCAATTTTCTTCATGAGTGTTCAATAGTTCCTTGAGTAGAGATCACTTACCTCTTTGGTTAGGTTTATTCCCAAGTATCTTATGGTTCTTGGTGCTATAGTAAATGGAATTGATTCTCTAATTTCCCTTTCTATATTTTCATTGCTAGTGTATAAGAAAGCAATTGATTGCTGTACATTGATTTTGTATCCTGCCACGTTATTTTTGCTGTATGAGTTTTAGTAGTTTGGGTGTAGAGTCTTCTGGGTATTCCATATAAAGTATCATGTCATGTGCAAAGAGAGAAAGTTTGATTTCTTGGCCAATTTGAACACCTCTTACTTCTTTGTGCTGTCTCGTTGATGTTGCTAGAAGTTCTAGTACTATGTTGAACAAAAGTGGTGAGAGTGGACATCCTTGTCATGTTCCTGAACTCAAAGGGAAAGCTGTCAGCTTTTCCCCATTGAGAATGATATTAACTCTGGGTTTTTCATAGATAGATTTTACGAAGTTGCGGAATGTTGTCTCTGCCCCTATACTTTGAAGAATTTTAATCAGGAACAAATGCTGTATCATATTAAATGCTTTTTCTGCATCAATTGAGAGGACCATGTAGTTCTTCTCTCTTCTTTTATTGATTTGTTCTATCACATTGATTGATTTGTGAATGTAGAACCACCCTCACAGCTCATTGATAAATCCCACTTGGTCATGGTGGATAATCTTTCTAATGTACTGTTGGATCCTATTATTTAGGATCTTGCTGAGAATCTTGGCATCCATATTCATCAGGGATATTGGTCTGTAATTCTCCTTTTTGATGGGGTCTTTGCCTGGAGTGGGGATCAAGGTAATGCTGGCTTCATAGAAAGGGTCTGGAAGTTTTCCTCCTGTTTCTATTTTTTTTTTTAATGACTTCAGGAGAATAGTTATTATTTCTTCCTTGAATGTTTGGTAGAATTCTCCAGGGAACACATCAGGTCCTGGGCCCTTGTTTTGGGGAAGGTTTTTGATCACTGCTTCAATCTTGTTACTAGATATTGGTCTATTCAGGTTGTCAATTTCTTCCTGATTAAGTTTTGGAAGTATATAGGTTTCCAGGAATGCATCCATTTCTTCTAGGTTGCTTAACTTATTGGCATATAATCGTTGATTATAATTTCTGATGATTATTTCTATTTCCTTGGTATTAGTCGTGATCTCTCCCCTTTCATTCATAATTTTATTAATTTGGGTCATCTCTCTTTTCTTTTGGATTAAATTTGCAGTGGTTTATTGATCTTATTGATTCAAAAAACCAGCTTCTAGTTTCATTGATGTGTTCTACTGTATCTCATGTTTCTATCTCATTGATCTCTGCTCTAATTTTGATTATTTACTTTCTTGTGTGGAGGGATGGCTTAATTTGTTGTTGATATTCCAGTTCTTTAATTTAATATTCTGGATTTTTCAATTTTTTTGGAGGGAGGCTTGGATGGCTATGTATTTCCCCCTTAGGACTGCCTTTGCTGTATCCTGTAGGTTTTGGACCGATGTGTCTTCATGCTCATTGGTTTCCATAAATTGTTTAACTTTTTCTTTGATTTCCTGGTTGATCCAAACGTTCTTAATCTGGGTGGTCTTTAACTTCCAAGTGTTTGAATTCCTTCCAAACTTTTTGTCATGGTTGAGTCCCAGTCTCAAAGCATTGTGATCTGAGAATATGCAGGGAATAATCTTAATCTTTTGGTATTGGTTGAGCCCTGATTTATGACCTGGTATATGGTCTATTCTGGAGAAAATTCCATTGGCACTCGAGAAGAATGATTATTCTGTTGTTTTAGGGTGGAATGTTCTGTATATATCTTTGAGATCCATATGGTCCAATGTGCCATTCAAAGCTTTTGTTTCTTTATTGATTTTCTGTTTGGATATCTGTCTGTTACCAAGAGTGGCATGTTAAGATCTCCTACCATTAATGTATTCATATCAGTATAATTCTTTATTTTGACTAACAGCTGGCTAATGTAGTTGGCTGCTCCAAAAATTGTTAGATTTTCTTGGTGGATAGATGCTTTAAGAATAATGTAGTGTCCTTCTTTATCTCTGACTACAGCCTTTAGTTTAAAATCTAATTTATCTGAGTAAGAATAACTATCCCAGCTTTCTTTTGAGGCCTGTTGGCATGAAAGATGCTTCTCCATCCCTTCACTTTCAGTCTGGATGTATCTTTAGGTTCCAATGGGTCTCTTGTAGTCAGCATATGGATAGGTCCTGTTGTTTTATCCAATCTGTAGCCCTGTGCTGTTTTATGGGAGCATTTAGGCCGTTCACATTGAGAGTGATTATCTAAAGATATGTTTTTATTCACATCATTCTGCCTGTCAAGTCCTTATTTCTATAGATTTTTTTCTGTAAATTTCTGTTCTATGTCACTCTTGGGTTCTTTCTTCTTTTATAGAACCTCCCTTAATATTTCTTGTAGTGCCACCTTGGTGGTCACATACTGTTTTAAACCTTGCTAGTCTTGGAAGCTCTTTATCTCTCCATCCATTTTGAATGTCAACCTTGCTAGATAAAATATTCTTAGCTTCATGTTCTTCTCATTTATTGCCCTGAATATGTCTTGCTAGCCCTTTCTGGCTTGCCAGGTTTCTGTGGACGGGTCTGATGTTATTCTGATGAACCTTCCTCTTTACCTAAGGAATCTCTTCCCCCTAGCTGTCCTCAGAAGTTCTTGTCTAAAATTATGATTTGTCAGTTTCACAATCATATGCCTTGAGGTCTTTCTAGATTCTCTGATCTTGGGGAGTATTCTTTCTACCTCTAGGACATGAACACTTGTTCCATTCCCCAGATTGGGAAAATTTTCATGGAGAATTTGTTCAACTATATCTTCTAGTCTTCTCTCTTTCCTCACCTCCTCAGGGATCCCAGTAATTCTGATGTTGGAATGTTTCATGGTGTCATTTATTTCCCTAATTCTGTTTTCATGGCTTCTAAGCTGTTTCTTCCATGTTTCTTCCCGATCCTTTTTCTCTATCAGTCTGTTCTCTAGAGCACTAATTCTGTCTTCTGCCTATGTTACCCTAGCTGTTAAAGTATTTAGATTAGATTGGATCTCATTGAGAGCATTTTTAACTTCTGCCCAGGTGGCTCTCAATTCTGTCCTTAGAAATTCTATGTTGTAATGGTTTTCTCCAACCTAGACATTGCCTGGATAATTGTTACTATGAATTCCCTTTCCAAAATACTGTTTATGTCCATGTCCAATAGTTCTGATGGAGAGGGCACAGTCTCTGAATGTTTCCTCTGTGGGGTGTTTCTCCTTCTAGTCATTTTTGGGAGAGGTGGTTGAGGGGATGTATAGCTGAATGTATCAACCACAATCCAGGCAAGGTGCACCCTGGAACACTTTGGTTCAATTGGAAGTCACCAACAAAAAGAAAAAAGAAAAGAAAAAAAGAGAAATTGAGAGAGAGAAAAAAAAAAAGAGAGAGAGAGAGAGAAAAACCAGCCAGAATGAGCCCCAAAAGTAAGATTTATAAGGTATATAAACAAGAATGAACAAACAAAAGAACTGACAAAAGTAAATGACAAGAAAAAGAAAAGAACCCAGCCAAAATGAACCCAAAGAATAAGATTTATATAATACCAGAACAAAAACAAAAACACAGAAACACTGACAGAAGAAAAAGATGAGAAGATGGTTATAAATCTTCAATGTGGGCAAGGAGGGTTATTTTGAATCTTCCTGGGTGTATTTTGATATCTTTGTTAAAGGACTCAACTTTCCAGAGATAAAGGGAGATTAAAACTGGTTTAAATATAGGGGTAGTATTGAATAGGGAAAAAGGATTACCTTGAAGCTTATATCTATACATATTTTTTTTTTAAAAAAGAAGAAAAAAGCAAAGAAAAAGAAAAACATTATATGTATGCAAAAAGTTTGTTAAAATGTTATGGAATATGTTGTATTAAACCTCTAGTTGTGATCGTAAGTAGGTTAAGGAAATTAAAAGAACAAGAATCATGGAGAATGAATAAAAAGATAAGTTGTATTTATGAAATATACAGGTTTTAGGGTAACACCGGGAGCTTAATATATTGTTTTCCCCGATGTTGGAGTTTTACAGTTTTATGGGGACCCTGTGGTGTTTGTCCTCTTGTTCTTTTGTCTTGCCTTCTCAGGGAGGGGCCTGCCACATTGTTTTCAGTCATTCTTGCATGGGCTGAGTCACCCTACCCCCTATCAAGGGGCTGGACTCTGTGGAAACTGGTTTTTCAGGCTTTTGTTCTCTGGAGGTTTTTGTTCTTTGGCAGCTTTTCGTGGCTTTTTGCAGGTTTAGTATAAAGCAAACTGCACTCAGACCTCCATCTCAGAGAAAAGCCTCAGTCTGTTCCCCTTTGGGTGGTGCATAACACACAGATTCCCTCTCTGCAAATTCCACTGAACATCACAACTCCCCACAGGCCATAAACACCCAGCCACTGTCTCAGGAGTCGCCCAAATCACCCACTTGTCTCTGGAACCCCATGCCACTAAAACCGCAAGCAATATTGGTCCAGGGAGCCTGCTTCCAGTGGTTGCCTTTGCTGGGACTGTTGTCTGGGAACCAGGCCCAAGCCACCAGTGTGCTCAGTCATGCAGGGTCACAAAAAGCTGCCTCTGCTGAAGGATCCCAACCCCAGATAGTGCTGAGTTCCTTCAGGACCCAGATGGGAGTGTCCAGACCCTTGGCTGGCCCTAGAGATCACCACTGGCTAGAACCAACACCAAGCTCTCTCAGACATAGGCCTGAGACCCTCATCAGGCAGTGCATGCAGAGTGCAAAAGGCTGTAGTTCTTAAGAGTGCTGTCTTGCGCCCACACCAGACTCCCTCACACACCAGGTGGGAGTGCACCCAGCCAAGCAGTGGTGTAAGCAGTGCACAGCCAGGGGCTCGAGGACCAGGAACTGGAGGCTCCACCACACTCTCTCGGGCATGGCTGGTCACCGGCAGTGGCCATTCTGGGTCCATGGGTTTAGGCCCATGCCCATGAGTGCCTGATTCCACCAGTTGCCCCTTAAGATATTTTGTTCTTTTTGAGTGCTTTTAACCAGACTCCAAGTTAACCCTGGTCCCCAACCACAGGGCACTTTCATATTGGGGTACTACTTTCCATGGGTTGCTTCTGGTGGCTCCCTTCCCCTTCTGTTTATCCTCTGATATCAGTCCAAGCATTCTCACTCTGCTTTACCTCTCCACTGGTGTCTTCTGCCCCCATAGAGATCCAGAAGGATATAATCCTACATCTCAGTCTGATTTCGTGGGTGTTCAGAATGATCTGGTAGAGATTTAGCTCACTTTAGGTGGCAGTTGAAACAAGGTCTCTTACTTCTCCATCATCTTGCCCCTCCTCATCACACCTGCAACTTTCAAGAATGTATAAGGTATTCTCTCCTTGAAAAAGAAGCCTAAACTTAGAGTTAACTTATTTTAAAACAGAGGTGAGCTGGGTCTCACCAAAGGTGCAATTACTACTAAATTACATTTCCATTGTTAATGAGATTATAACTCTTTTGGCAGTACAGAAAGTTGAAAATCGGTTAGAAGCAGAGATCATGTTAGACTCCTTATGCCTAACCCGTAGCAGAACTAAAACCATAAGTTCATTACAAAACTGCTCAAATCTAATTATCTAGCTGAATTAAACCAATTACTCTCTTATCCTAGCTCTTAAATTGTCTAACAAGAGTAAGAAAATCAGAAGGTGATCCCTGGATAAAAGCAAACTGAGACAAAATAAGCAGATATACATATAAATAGTATAATCATCAATAAAGAATTTTAAAATATTTATGATAAAGATCTTAAAATTACCGTCAAATGGATATGTTAAGAGATGAATTCCAGAAGAGATTTGGAAACTATAAAGAGAACCAAATTGAAAATTTGAGATAAAAAAAAATCATAGGGGTCACCTGGGTGACTCAGTCATTAAGTGCCTGCCTTCTGCTCAGGTCATGATCCCAGGGTTCTGGGATCAAGCCCCACATCAGGCTACCTGCTTGGTGGAAAGCTTTCTTCTCCATCTCCCACTCCCCCTGCTTGTGTTCCCTTTCTCACTGTTTCTTTCTCTGTCAAATAAATTTTAAAGAAATCTTTTAAAAAATCATAGGAAGGGATAAAGAGAAGACACAAAAAAAAGACCAATCAATAGAAATGTTTAAACTTAAGAACAGAGGAAAAAGAGACTGAAAAATAATGAATAGACTCTCTATGACTTGTGAAAAAATCTGATAGTCAAATGTATAACTGGAGTAGTAGATTGATATGAGATGATGTATGAAAAATATTTGATAAAATATTAAATGATTTTTTCAAATTTCATTAAAAATTACAACCCACTAATGTAAGAATCTTAGCAAACTACTAACAGAATAAGTATAAGGAATATCATTTGTAGAAAATTATAGTCAAATTGCTTAAACCAAAGGTAATAAAAATATTAAATACAGAAAGAAAATCTGAGCACCTTATGCAAAGTGAAAAAACAATAACCAAGACAGTGTATTTCAAGTCAGAAACAACAGACGCAGAAAAAATGGAACATCTTGGTAATGTGCTCAATGGAAAAATACAATAAAATAAGTACCTGTCAACCTTGAATTATATATCCTGCAAACATATCTTTCAAGAAGAAGAGGGAAGTCTTCATCTCTTACCAAGATGAAGTATAAGGAATTAAATTTCTCTTTGTCCCTGAGCCGTCTAAAACACTGGATAAAATATGATTCATAAATAAAATATCTGATATAATGACTATCGAGCCATTATATATCAGAAAGGGAAGAGCCATAGTCCCTAAGAGATGGGAAACAATTAAATGAGCTTATTATTGCCTCAGTTTAATAACTTCAGACAGTTTACAGGACATGGCATAGGGAAACAAATCCTAGGCACAGCCTTCCATCACCCCTGGTTGAAAAGAAAGCAAATTTTTCTGTTTGAAGGAAAAATAATAAGAATATATCAGGTATTTTAACAACTGTGGAAGGAAAATACATGACAATTATAGTATAAAATATAGAAGGGATCTAAATGAAATTGTACTATTACATAGAAAAATTTGAAATTAAATTTAAGCCCAACCACATTAACCATACTTTAAATGTAAATAATTAAAACACTCCATTGAAATGAAAAAAAAAAAAAATCAGCAGATTGTACATAAAGTGATACTCAACTATATGCTGTTAAATATATACCACGCAGATTTAAAGAAGTTGTAAAATGAAAAAGCTGAACATAAGAATGATAGAGTAGCAATATTGACATGTTAGAAAATAGACTTCAAGATAAACAGTCCTGTCTGAAACAAAGGTGCGGTTTATTTTTTTTTAAATAATAATAATGGTTAATTGTTCTTCCCTAAAGAAATAACCAAAGCTGGTGAAAATTACTTTTAAAACAATCAATTTATATCTCTAAAATTATTCCAAGGTCATATAGCCAAGGAAGAGATATTGACTCATGAATATTTATCACCAACAAGAACTACAAAAGTTTCTGGCACTTGAGTCAAATCTATTTCACCTTCTCTCTCACTCAGTTCAGTGATAGAAACTCCACTCTGGGAGTGTGTGGCTGAGAAAACAAGACTCCCTCTTCCTCCCAACTCCTAATCAGGGAATATGATATCTTGATGGAAGGATAGACATTTCTTATCTTTTCTAGTTTTAAGTTGCAGAAGCAAAATTTATGATAAGAGTGATTTAGAAGTTGAGTGCCCCAACTATTGACCCAGTAGCCACTCAAATATGGAGGCATAAATCCTCATTTATTAGGCTGTGAATACTGTAGCTTCTGTAGAATACTGTAGAAAACTTCAGTTTTCTAGAGCAAAGGTTCCCTAGCAATAGAAGCCAGATTAGAAGACCAAACCCTATAGTCACCATGCTTGTAAAGCAGGGATATTATACCTACCCCTAGCTCCAGAATAGTTATTCAGAGATTTTTTTGCCTAGGGTGAGAGGAAATCCATAAGAACAAATAATTCTGATAATCTCCACAAATACAATGAATTTCCTTAAAATGTGTGTGGAGAACTGCATGCCTTAGGATGCTTTTAAGAATAACAGAAACTTTAAAAAAAAATGGAAACTTTGGTAGTAAACAATTATAGAAAAGCTAGTGGCTATATGAAACTAACAAACCATAAGTCAGCTAGTTTACTAAAGAGAAACAAGTAAAGAGACAGCTAGAAAGAATCCTCCTGGGATTGAAATAAATCAAAAAGGTACCTGCTACCATCAGTGCTGCCCTAGCATAACTGCATGCATGTATAATTCTGTGCCTTTAAAGGAGAGATATCAAAAGCTTTATATGATGATGGTGTGTGTGTGTGTGTGTGTGTGTGTGTGTGATATTGATTTAATTAAAACATTCCAGATAAAGTAGCAATCAGATAAACAAGCAAAGTCTGGAGGAGGAGTTAATATACAGGGTTATTACTACAATATATGGCACAAAATGTCCAGTTTCAACACAAAATTATAAAATGTATAAAAAAATAAAGCATGGCACATACACAAGAAGAAAAGAAAGCAGATAATAGAAACTGCCCATGATAGTGCCCAAATGATGGGTTTAATGGACTGAGACTACAAAGCAACCATTATGAGTTAGTTCAAGGAACTAAAGAAAATCTACATAAAAGAATGAAGGACAGTATGATAATGTTTCATCAAATAGAGAATATCAATAAAAAGATAGAAATTATTTTAAAAAGAACCATATGTAAATTCTGAAATTGTAAAGTACAATAACATAAAAATTCACTAGAGTTTCACAATATTAAATTTGAATTAGTGGAAGAATCAGTAAAATTTTAGACAAATTAATTAGAGAACATTCAATTCAAAGAAGAGAGAAAAATACTGAAAAAAAATATATAAAGTAAAATAAATAGAGCTTCAGAAAATGTTACACACCTTTAAGAACACTAACGTATGCATAATGGGAACCTGAGATGGGAACAAAAGAACAAAAAAAGACAAAAAAAATCAAAGAAATGATGATGGAAAACTTTTCAAATTTGATGAAAAACATTGATCTACATATCCAAGAAGCCTACATATCCAATAAACTGAGTAGGATCAAAATAAAATGGTGCATATCTAGGTACATTGTGGTAAAAATAGTGAAAAATAAAGACAAAGAAAAAATTTGGAAAGCACATGAGAAACAGGTTTAATGTATAAGTAAAATATAATGAGAATAATGGCTTACTTATTGCCAGAGAACATGAACAGGCGACAGAGTATGACATACTCAAAATGCATAAACAAAAATTTCAGTCAACCAAGAATTTGCATCCAGCAAAAATATTATTCATAAATGGAAAGAAATATTTTTATAATAAGAAAACAACAATAACACAGAGAGAATTTGTTGCTGTTAAACCTGCCTTACAAGAAATACTGAAGTTCTTAGAGCTAAAAGCAAATGACCCCTTGGGATGCCTGGGCGGCTCAGTGGGTTAAGCCTCTGCCTTCACCTCAGGTCATGATTCCAGAGTTCTGGGATCGAGCCCCGCATCGGGCTCTCTCACCCAGGAGAGAGCCTGCTTCCACCTCTCTCTCTACCTGCCACTCTGCCTATTTGTGATCTCTGTCTGTCAAATAAATAAATAAAATCTTAAAAAAAAAAAAAGTAAATGATCCCAGACAGTAATTTCAATATACAGGATAAAACAAAAACCTCCAGAAAAGCAATTACATAATTATAAAAGAGACTATAAATACATATTTCTTCTCCATTTTTCTCTTAAGTGATATAAAAAGCAATTTCATAAACAATAAGTGTATAATTGGATTGTTAGGGCTATAGGATATAGAAATGTAATGTATTTGACAATCACAGCACAGGGATAGGTGGAAAGAATGATGGATTGGAGTAGGAAAATGACACCAAATGTTAACCTGAATCCACAAGAACAAAAATGGTAAAGTAGTTTAATATAATATACTCTATAAATATGTTTATATTTATTTTCTTTTGTTTTTCTTGATCTGTTTCTTTGTTGACATGCTATATAAAGTAATAGTTATAATAACATTGTTCATTTTATAACAAAATATAATATGTATAAAAATAGCATTACATAGAAAGAAAGATAAGTAGAGCTATAAAGAGTAATGTTTCTACATATAACTGAATTTAAGGTAGTATAAATCTGAAATAGATTCTAGTAACATGTATATTTAGCCATAGAGCAAGCAATAAGAAAATAATTTTAAATGTAGTGAAAAATTATTTAAAAAAATTAAATAAGACATAGAAAATAGTGCAAAAGAAAACACTAAAGCTCTGAAGAGAAATAGCAAAAATAGGAAAAAACACAAGGCATTTAGAAAAAAGTGTAAAATGACAGATTTAAATCCAACTATGTTGAAATAATCCAACAATGTATCATCGACAGCTAACATACTTTAGATTAACAAGTATGCATAGGTTGAAAGTGAAAAGATAGAAAAAGATATGTTGGGGGAAAAAAAAACATAAAAACTCTGCTGTGGCCATAAGAATATCAGATAAAGTAGATTTTAAGACATGATTGTTACTAGACAAAAAGAAGACATTTTATAATGATAAAAAGGATCATCCACACAAACACACAGACACATACACATAAAACACAGCAATTATTCACATATATGCACATAACAACAAAGCCCAAATATACATGAAGCAAAAACTGACAAAATTGAAGGAAGACATAAATAACTCAAACATAATACTTGGAGACAATACCCAGATTTCAATAATGGATCAGGCAACTAAAAAGATCAACAAGAATACAGACAATTTGAACTATACTATAAACCACAATTTGAACTATACTATAAACCAAATAGAACTCTAGACCTCTAAAAACCAATTAGACATCTATACTCTACTAACAAGAGCAGGATACACACTCTTCTTAAGGGTCAATGGATCATTCTTCAGGATTGACCATCTGTTAGGCCATAAAGTAAGTCTCAATAAATGTAAATAAATTGATAACATAAATTAACACACTTTTAAATTCCCAGTGGATCAAATAAGAAATCACAAGGGAAGTTTGAAGGTACTTTCAAATGAATGAAAATAAAAAATATACCAAAATTTAAGGAATGTACCTAAAGCAATGTCCACACACACACACACATACACACACACATACATATATGCATATATATGTAAATAAGTATATCAGAAAAGAAGAGACAACTGGATATCCACATTCAAAGAATGAATTTGAACATCTGCCTCATAATGTATAAAAAAATTAAAAAGGATTAAAGACTGAAATGTAAGAGCCAAATCTATAGAAATGTTAAAGGAAAACACATGAATTTTTTTAACAAGATGTAGAATTTCATTATTGGGGTTTGGCAAAATCTTCTTAGATAGGATTCCAAAAGGACAAGCAATCAAAGAAATAATAAACTGGACTTTATCAATAGCAAAAAGTTTCTGTGTTTCAGAAGAAAAAGATGACTTATAAAATGGTAGGAAATATTTGCAAATCCTAAATCTGAAATTTGACTGTAGAATAAATACAGAATATATACAACTCAAAAATAAAAACACAAATAACCAATTTAAAATGCGCAATGTGTCTGAATTGACATTTGTTCAAAGAAGACATACAACTACCCAATATGCACATAAAAAATGCTCAAAATCATTAGTCATCAGAGAATTAGAAATCAAAACTACAATAAGATATCACTTTACACCTAATAAGGTAGTATAATAATAATAAAAATAAAGCAATTGTTGGTGAATCTGAGGAGTGATTTGAATCTTCATTCATTGCTGGTGTTAATGCTATATCACTCTGCTGTTTATTTTCTATATCTTGATGTTTCAATATCTTGGGTCTTACTGACCCTGGAGGAACTGCTCCTTCCAGAGGTAGCTAATTTCTAGAGATAGCAAATAATTTCCACGGGAGTCTGTCTTTCATAAGCAAGTCAACAAATTCAGAGCCCATATTCCCAACTACCTGCTTCTCCTGTTAAAGTATTTGGTGACCCTCTATTCACCTGACCTAACTACCTGAGTACACATACCTGGAAACGAAGGATTCCCCTCTGCCACAGAGTCCACTGAAATTCTTCAAATTACCCAATCCTAAACCTGCTTACCCTGCCTTACTTGTACTTTCTCGTGGAAACTACAAAAAGCCTCTTGAATACATGTTCTCCTCCCTAATCTCTGGCTTCTGTCGAATTCTGGTGCATTCCCATGTGGCCCCATGACATGGTATGCCCTGCCTCTTGGGATACATGAATATAACAAACTATCTTTTCAAAGCAATCATCTCCTGATCTGTTGGCTTTGCCATACCTAAATAATAATAAAACCTATATTTAAAAAGCAGCTGCTTTGGAAAATAGTCTGGCATTTCCTCCAACAGTTAAACATAGACTTATTATATGATAACAATTCTATTCCTAAATATATACCCAAAAGAAAAGGAAACACAAAAATCTGTATGTAAATGCTCATGGCAGCATTGCAGGTCTCCTTCACTTTCCAAAGGCTTATATTGTACCACATCACCTGTTTTTACTAACCAAAAGAGATCCAAAGGGGAGTTTTGTTTTACAAAAAACAGTTACCGTACTGATGTACGTACTTCATAAAAGTGACATTGTGTAACACAAACTTTTGGAAAGCAGGGTTACTCTTCATTTTACACCATTTTGGCTTACAATAGTTTTTCTAGGAAGGCTTTACTTTCAGAGAGAGTGGGGACACCTGTGCTCAAAATAAGCAATACAAGGTACTCAAATGTCTATCAACTGATGAATGAATAAAAGTGGTATATGCATACAACTGAATAGTATTTGTCGGTAAAAAGAAATGAGAGTCCACATATATTCTGCAACTCAGATGAAACTTGAACACATGCTAAAGGGAAGAAGCTAATCATAAAAGACTATGCATTGTATGATTCTGTTCAAATGAAATATCTGTAAAAGGCAAATATACTGAGACAGAATGTAGATTGGGGGGAAGTAGAGTTGAGTGTTAATGGTTATGAGGTTCCATTTCGGCATTCTAAAATTGATTTTAGTAATGATGCATATACTAAAACTATTCAGTTGTTTAAATGAGTGAATTATATGCTAGATGAACTACATCATATGTCTGTCATAAAAATAAATGTATTAATATAGTTTGCCACATTAAAATAAAGGAAAAATAAAATAATCTTAATAGAACAGAAAGAGTATTAGACAAAATTCAGCACATTTATGATTAAGAAAATAGAGAACATGGAGCAAACTAGAAAAAAAAATAAATAACAGTTTCTCAATTTTAAGAAGTGTCTATAAATAACTATAATCACATCATACCTAACAGAGAAAGAAAAAAAATAGACCTGTCTATAAGATAATTCATCACAGATTGATTCATAAAAGTCAATAATTGCATAAAACAAATGTCCAATAAGGGAAAAATTAATGAATTCAATATGGTCTCTTCAAATAATGGAACAGTGCACAGGGTTACAGGTGGCAAATATTTATATATGCAAAATCACGTTTAACGAAAGAAGTTAGAAACAAAATGAGTGCACGCATGTAAGATTCCACATGCATTCCGAAACAGGGAAAACCAAAGTATAGTGACAGAAATTAAGTTAGTAGTTCCCTGCTGTGGCAACTGGGATTAAGGTGGAACTTTGAAGAGTGCCAAACTATATAATATTTTGTTTTAAGTGGTTTTTATATTGTGATATACATTAGACAAAACTCATTGAACCATACATAAAAATGTGTGCATCTTCTCATATATAAACATACGTAGATAAAGCTTGCAAAGAAAACTGCTTGGTAATATCAGGACTGAAGGGCAACAAGAATGGCAGAAATTATGAAAATAGAACATTACAAATAAAATTAACTTTGGAGAGATTCCTTGTAACTTCATGATCCAAGAACAATTGCTGAAAATATGGTCAAGTGAAATACACAGTTTCAATCTTTTCCCTCAAAATTCAGTATATAACTCAGTGTCATTTATACTGCTATTCTCTTGACAAATGCCAGCTTTCATTTAGTTATAGAAAATGGTTTTTTTTTTTCCCCAGAAAATAAATGTGTATGTTTTGTGGTCACTTGAAAAAAAAAGAAATATTTTTTACCTTAGTTTCTAAAAGCTAGTACAAATATATGAACCACATACTTTAAAACACATTACTTGAGTGCTTCAAATATTTTCCATTTCAGTTTCTTTCAACTGAATTTCCCATTTTAATATAAAATGTGCCCTGATTACTTTTAGAAAAAGCAAATACACATCTTAACACTAGTAACGATATCAAAACAATCCTCATCTCACCACATTGTTCAACTTCCATGAAAAAGAATATACTTAAATAATATATAATAAAATGCTTAAGCAGTGTTCCTCTGGTGTTTTGAAGTGCTAAGAATGTGCATAAGGAGTCAGAAGCATCCTCAGAAGAGGTTTACACTTAAGCTTAGTTATAGTTCTCTGGTGATTAATTATGGTGGCCACACTAGCAGGCTTGGGGGAAGAATTGGGGATGTTTTTAGAACTCAGGAAAGATAAAGATGATTTTTTTTTTCTTTTCCGCTCTCATTTTAGACAGAACACAAGCACACACAGCCACATCAGAAGACACACCCGGTGCTGCTCCTAGCAACTGCTGCGACAAGTCAGAGGCCAGTAATTTTATGTAGGAAAAGATGCAAAAGAGCTACTGGTGATCAGTTAGAATCCTCAATACACACTTTGTAGACAGCTAATGAGCACATTGAGTAGCATCAGCTTTAGGGAAAAAGTGTAAGATATACAAAACATAGCATTGGGAAATCTTCTTTTCCACTTTATTCAGACACCCAGATTAAAGACACTTTGAAAGACAAAATTGCAGTTGGTGACTAGGTTATCTTTCTTGGATTTTGAGCTAATGTGAAGTGTATGAAAAAGCTGTATGTTTATTTACATATATAATATATTAAAATAGCATTCAAATATATTATTGGTTTTATTACTTGCTCGTAAGTACAGATAAGGGAATAAAAGGCTTCCATTCTCCTTAGTCAGTTAGTATTTTATTTTGCATTAAGAAATATATGAGGGTCTATAACTACAATTGGGCTGGTTTATTTGTAAAGTGGCTTTATATCTCTGAAAGGAAGACTTACCATGCTACAATAGCTTTAATATTCCTTCTGACTCCTAATTATTTTAAATAATTCACTAATATGCCATCATTTTTGTTGGCCATATACTAGAAATCTTTACTTCCTTTTTCCACAAAGTATATATTCCATATTATTTTTATCTTGTGAACACCCTCTATAACTTAAGGACAGTGAGTCACTAAAATGGTTGCCTACTCTGAGAAGCAGGTTGATCAAACACATGTCACGTATTGTTAAGTCTTCTACTGGTCTGAAACTTGAAACAAGTCTCACATCTTACTGATGAGTGATCTTCATCAAGTCATGAATTTTTCCTATCATATTCTATGTGAAACAAGTGCAAAAGAAAAACATTTTCCCTAAAATTACTCTGCAAACCTAATATGAAGTACATACTAATCTTCATTATGTGGCAGAAGTTATTTAAGCTACTTAGCTCTTAGGATAACAATGATTTCAATTTGACTTTAATGTAGAAAACAACTACAGTACATTTTCCATTTAGAATGAATGCAGTTTAAATGAGGTTTAATTTTAGAACATAGTTGCAAGGCACCTTCTGTTTAGAAATCCTGCTGTTTGGATGTGATTTTATTTCAGAAAATCTGCAGTTACAAATTCCATTTTCTTCAGAATGCTGCCATGTGAATGAGGCTTTTGAGGAGAACACTTGCTGTTACCAGCTACCTTCCACTCACAGGACTGCCTTCCAAATGTGCTTTCAATTAGGAAATCTCAGTAAGTTCATTTTAAAATCCAAAACCCTGATTCAACTCTGCTGCTTTATCGGGTCATTTTGAAACCCAGTCCCTATTGTTCTTGATGTCAGGAGTCACCCAAATAGGAAAAAATAAAACAAAAATCACATGCAAGGAAAGAATTTTTTAATTATCTTTTAAAAAAAAAATTTGTGCCAGGAAGCCAATGTACACAAGATCAGGCATCTTTGGAAATCTAATCACAATATCCACCTTCTATCATAAATAATTTTGTCTGTAAGCACTTGTAACAATATTGAAAGAAATGAAGCAAGTGAATATAAATCTGTGTTTTTATCATTCAGATTGCAGAGAAGGTAGCCTGAAAAGTTGGCAAATAAAAAAAGAATAAAGGGCAATAAAGAAGTGTCACAAGAATATCATCCTTGCTTTCAAGCAATTGAAAAGCACAAGGATTTACAACATAAAAATCTATGCCACTTTCAATTTGTTGTAATTTCTTCTTCATCTAGTTCAAATAAGCCCTGTTTCAGAAAAAATCTCCAGTAATCATCATATTGACACTTCATCTAGACTGAGTGCTAATGAGCCAAGATTCTTCTGCCATAATTTTTACCCAAGAGTTCACATTGTCACAGCCTATCAAGAAAATGGTGCCAGGTACACTTTCCATCTAAAAATGCCTTTTTCTTTCAGAAGCTTTTGTTTTCAAGTGTAGGGGGTTATTTGTTCCTGAATATCTTTGTCCCTACTCTGTTTCAATTGTCTACATGACTTGTAATGAAATGAAGCAAGAATAAAAATGTTCCCTTCACTGTCAATTTGTGTCTTTCTTTATTCTTTCCTAAATCTGATGATTTTCACTTAGACCAAGCCCTTTAGAAAGAATTCTTGAAAGCAGCCTAGTATATTCCTGATTTTAAAATAAATTACAAGAACTGTCTTGGGTAGGGGAAAGCAAAATATTATGATGAAAGGGAGACAAAGAAATTTACATTAAAAAAAGCCTCAAATGTCTAGAAAATACCGAACAAATCTATTTCATATTAGTGGTACTTTTAGTTATATTTTCTGTTGTCTTTTTTTCTGTTCTCTACTTTATGAGAATTATCACTGCCATACAATTTTTCTTTCTTTATTTCTTCTAGTCTCTTCAGAGCTCTGAAGATGACTTAGAATCCTAATGGAGATAGTCAGCCTTACTTTTAAGGCAAAGACTCCTGCTACTCTCTACTCTCTAAAAGTCTTTTGACTTTTTACATGGTAAAAATATCAATAAAACCTTTATGTTGTCCCATTGCTAGTTCTTGCCCTTCTAAGAAACAACAAACACAGTCATCTAAACTGATAAACAAAAATATAATTTATAAATATACATAGTCATGTAAACATGACTGAAATATATATGTTTATCTTGAGAGGAGAGGGGACACTATTGTTTTGTTTTGTTTTGTTTTGTTTTTCCCCTGAGTTCAGACCACATGGAATTGAAAAGAGAAAAAAGAATAGTGTTTTTTCCACCAAGCTCTGTGCCAGCCAGGTCAGAATTGGACTATAGCTATGGAACTGAACTGTGGAAATAGAGTTGTTTTTATACATTTTTGTATTTTTCTGTTGTTTTTCTCTTACTATACTAGTAAAAATTCCTGTAAAAATATTTCAATGTTGAATTGTGTAGAAATAGACCCTCATTTAACAAGTCTGGATAATTTGCAGTGGAAAGACATCAGAACAGTAGAGTATTCAAAAACTTGTTCAAAGAGCTCCTGGGTGACTCTGCTGGTTAAGCGTCTGCCTCCGGCTTAAGTCATGATCCTGGAGTCCCTGAATCTAGTCCTGCATGGGTGTTCTTGCTCAGTAGGGAGTCTCCTTCTGCCTTCCCTCTCCACCCCCTGCTGCCATTACTCTCTCTCTCTCTCAAATAAATAAATATTTTTTAAGGATTTTTATTTATTTATTTGACAGAGAGAGTCACAGTGAGAGAGGGAACACAAGCAAGGGGAGTGGGAGAGGGAAGAAGCAGACTTCCTGCTGAACGGGGAGCCTGATTCTGGGCTCGATCCCAGAACCCTGGGATCATGACCTGAGCCAAAGTCACTTAATGACTGAGCCACCCAGGTGCCCCAATAAATAAAAACTTAAAAAAAAAAACTTGTTCAAACACACACACACAAGAAATCCCCAAAAGCCAAAGGATAATGCTAAAACAGGTTGAAATAGGAGGTGGGTTGTAAAAATAAAGTTATAGATGATACTATATCTTTATTTTTTTTTTCTTTTAAGGTCCAGTGTAGTGATGTTGCTAAAGTAATGTATCACCCATATGTTTAGTTACCCCACTGAAGTAATGTCAAGCATTTCAATATGTATTTTTTTTCTAAATATTTTAGACATTGACTCATAAGAGGACCATTGTGCCCTTATATTGTAGTCCCCCTTATCTGTAGTGCATATGTTCCAAGACCCCCAGGGGATGTCTGAAATCATGGATATTATCAGACCCTATATATACTAGGCACTTTCCTATTTTCCTATACCTATGATAATGTTTAATTTATAAATTAACACAGTAAGAGATTAACTAGTAATAAAATAAATTATAACAATATACTGTAATAAAAGTTATGTGAATGTGACCTCTCTATCTCTTAAAATAAATTTTTGTACTGTCCAATCTTCTTTTTCTTGTGATGATGAGAGATGATAAAATACCTATATAATGAGATGAAGTAAGGTGAGTGACATAGTCATTGTGACATAGCATAGGCTACTGTTGAACTACTGATGTTAAGTCAGGAGATGGATCATCTGCTTCCAGGCCATGGTTGACCATGGGTAACTAAAGGGTAGGAAGCAGAATAGCAGAGAATGGGGGACTACTGTATACAGCTTCTAAAGCCACTTGCTGTATTTGCTGCTTCCATTTCATATCTGTCTGTTCTCTCTTAAACTTACTCTAAACAGGTATCTGATGCATTGCTCCACAAAACTATCCTTATTAAGGTCACATAGTAGATTTAATGATCAAGTCTCTGAATCCACCTTACTCCACTTAACATTTAATACAGATGATTATTCCGGGATTCAGAATTATTAACATTAACATCCTCATTAACATCCCCTTTCAGTCTTTGCTATTTGTCTTCATCCATTCAACCTGTAAACACTGAATGAACTCAGAATTCAGGACTTGAATGTTTTCTCTTTCTAACCTACACCCAACTCTTTGGAAACTTCATGCCATTTCACAGCTTTAAATGCCATATGGACGACTCCTCAATTTATTTCTTCATTCCAGACATCTCTCCTGAATTACAGACCTATAGATAGTCACTTGGATTTTTATGTCTCCACCAGGATGTGTAGGAATCTCAGACTTTACATGGATGCAGCAGAAATGACTTGATGATTGTCAAAGATTGGTGCTTTTACTTAGAGTACAGAACTGGTGAGAAAGCCATTCAGTCAGGGACTGCATTTCCCATATCCCTCTCCTCACCTCATTTCCAGATGCACTGCTGTCACTATGTCTAGGTGTTTCAATCTAGATGGAAGCACTATGGTCAGGCCTTAAAGGAAAATTGTCCAGAAGAATTGTCCAATCTGAACATTTATGTCAGATTATATGTAAGTGAGAAAGAAATATTTCTTATATTAAGTCATGAGATTGTTAAGAAATGGGTTATAGCATTTACAATAATACCCTAATCATTAGGGTCTAATACACATAAAAAAGCAAATTCCTGATTTACTTCCTCATCTAGCATACCCCACACAAAAATTCTTATTATCTGCCTGTTGGTTGGGTTAAAAATCTTGTGGTCATTCTGAACTTCCCTTTATCTCCCATGCTTCACCTCTAATTTACCTCCTAATCCTATTGGAACAACCAATAAAATAAATTCAGACACTAAGCCTCTTGCCACATCTTTTGATCTAAATACAATTTTATCTTGTATCGAATACTGTGACATTTTTCTATTCATCCTTGTTGCTTCCACAATTACCTACCTATGATAAACTTTGCATCTAGTGATGTTTGTCATAAGCAAGTCAGATAATGCTGGTCAGGCTCCCAGAGAAGCAGATTCTACTACAGAGATAAGGGAGATTTATTAGAAAGTACCCTAGGCATCACAAACTGTGCAGAAGGAAGGATTGGGCAGAGAGAAAAGGTGAGCAACAGTGCAGTCTCAGTGAAGGCCTCAGCTAATCCTGCAGGAACTCTAAAATTGCTGTGGCCTTCCATAGTTGCCTAAAGCTTGAGCAGAAAGAATGAGCTTTTATATTCTCACACCAATCACTCATTATTGCAGCCTGCCTCAAAAGTGAAGCATGCCTTGGCAAGGGCAACTCTTTCTTTAAGGTAATTCTAGAAGAGGACTGATGGCTGCTGAGTGTTGTCTGCTGGCCACGTTTTATCCCCTAAGGGAGTAAAATCTTCATTCTCAGAGGGGGACCTGGGAAGCATGTCACAGTGCCCACTACATCAAATCATGCCAATTCTCTACTGAAAAGCTTTCAGTGGCTTCCCCATTGAACAGAATCATTCAAAGTCCTTTTCAGAACTAAGACCCATTAGTAATCTTGCAACTGACTATTTTTATATTATCTCTCAAAAATATCCATCTCATTTGTTTGGCTTCAGCCTCACCAGCTATTGTTCTCCCTTGGATATGCCAATCATAGTCCCACTTCAGGTCCTTTCCACCGGCTCTACCCTCTGCCTGGAAAGATTTTTATCAATATATCACATGACTTGGTCCTTTACTTTGAGTTCAAGGATTGGCAATCATTTTTCTCTAAAAGTTTGATAATAAATATGTGTCATATGGTCTTTGTCGCAACTACTCAATCTGTTACTAAAACCCAGAAGCAGAAATAAACAATAAGTGAATGAGTGGGTGTGGCTATGTTCCTATAAAACTTAATTTATTAGAACAGTTGGCAATATTTGGACTATGGGCAATAGTCTGTTGACCTCAACATTATCAAATCTTGGCTCAAATCTGGCCCCCTCTGAAAGCAGTAGAGCAAGTTGATTAAGAAGTTTGGTTTAAAATCTACTTGTTGAGCATCTCTTCTGGCTCTGACAATTATTAATGGTATAACCTTTGTTTTATCTACACCTCAATTTCCAAAGTGGGAACTATAATAATTCCTTCTACAAAAGGTTATGTTGATGTTCAAATGAGATGGAACACGTGAAACAACTGTAATAGTGCACAACACAAAACAAGTGCTCAATATAGAGCACTTGCCCATCACTCACAGTTTCTTTACATTGCTTAGCACTTCTTATCTAATGCATATTTGGTTCCTGAGTTTATTATTCAGATAGTTCCTTTTCACCTTCCCGAACTAGAAAAAAAATCTCTGATAGCAGGGATGACCCTCTTCATTCACTGCTGAATTGTCTGATCCTCCCAACGTACTTCAATAAATTTTTTTTAGTAAATAAAGGAATTAAGAGAATTCTGTACTTTGACGACTCTGAAAGTAACATGAGTTCTCATTCCAAATACATTAGTAGTTTTGCTTCTGGCCAAGTCATTTATCTGAGCCATACTATCTTTATTTACATTTCAGAAAACCAAATGCTGAACAACTTAAAGGAAACATCAGTCCTAAGCCTCTCTTTCTTTCATGTTAAGCTTACACTTAAACTCGTATGTTTGTATGTAACAATGGAATTCATATTGTCATATATGTCATAATTCACCTCTGGGTCCTGTTTATGCAGCATCAACATTCCTGAACTAACATAATCATGATGATTTCCTAGAGATATAAGAGGCTCCCTGATGCTCCCAGAATCAGACTGATCTGGGCGTAACCTAAGAAATGTGTTAAAGTTAACCTAGCCCTACTTTACTATATTTGTACTTTGTGAACCCTATTACAAGAAACTAAACTTTAAAGCCTTTATTTGATAACATTTTGTTAAATATTGTTATATGTTTATTACAGATTCTTTATTATTTTTATTATAGATTCGAGGGAAAAATTAGAATGACTCTGATTTACAATATTCCCTATTGCTCATATTCTATACAGCTCTCTCTTCTACTTGCATATCAAAACCCTACACAGTTTCCATTCTACCTCTTCCTGCACTTATGCAGAAGCTCATACCAAAGCATCCTCTACAAGTAACTCATTCTAGGGTGCCTGGTGGCTCAGTCAGTTGAACATCCAACTCTTGATTTTAAGCTCAGGTCACGACTTCAGGGTGATGAGATGGAGCCCTGCATTGGGCTCCATGCTGCATGCTTGGGATTCTGTCTTTCTTTCTCCTTCTGCACCCCTTCCCCACCCCCACTCACTCTCTCTCTCTTTTTCGTTCATAAATAAAGACAAAATAAAAATTATTAAAGGAAACTGGTTCTACTCTGTCCATTGTATTTAAAATGCAATCCTTATCCCAGCACTCCCAATATTTTCTTTTGCTCTACTTCTTTATTTACATTTCTTTCATAAAGGGTGCATCGCCTTTTAACATGCTATACTGACGAACTTCTTTCATATCTTTTATATATCTACTGTCTATTGTCTGCCTCTCTAGAATACAAGTTCCACAGGGCAGGGATTTGTCTATTTGAGTAACTCATATGTCCTGAGAACCTACACAGTGTCTGTCACATAGGAGGCTTAAAATAATATTTGTTATATATATATTGCTATTAACACATTGCCATTATATTCATTGTTCATTTCATTCATTTTTTTGTACTAATGAAATGTATATGTGCTCATTTTCTTTCCAAAATTAGACCAAAATATTGAGGAATGCTGAGTCTCTTCTCAACATACCTTCCCCCTACCAAATGCCAAGAACAATGTAACACAAATATTAGAAACTCGATAAACATTTTTAGGATGATTGTTTGAATAAATGCATAAATGAATGGTGGCTTAGGGCTTTTGTAATCTTTCACAGAAGTCATGGAGCTAAATCCATTGGTTTCTGTTGTTATTTTTTTTTTAAATTTTAATTTTATTTTTTCAGTGTTCCATGATTCATCGTTTATGCACCACACTCAGTTCTCTATGCAATATGTGCCCTACTTAATACCCACCATCAAGATCACCTAACTCCCACACCTCCTCTCCAAAACCCTCAGTTTTTTCTGTGTTCACAGTCTTTCATGGTTTAACTCCTCCTCCAATTTCCCCCAATGCACTTCTCCTCTCCTTCTCCCAATGTCCTCCGTGTTATTCCTTATGCTCTACAAGTAAGTGAAACTATATTATAATTGACTCTCTCTGCCTGATTTATTTTACTCAACATAATCTCCGCCATGTTGATATGAAAGTTGGGTATTCACCCTTTCTCATGGAGGCGTAATACTCCATTGTATATATGGATCATATCTTCTTTATCTTTTATCTGTTGAAGGTCATCTTGGCTCTTTCCACAGTTTGGCAAATGTGGCCATGCTTCTATGAACACTGGGTACAGGTGACCCTTCTTTTCGCTACATCTATCTATGAGAAACTCACAGTGAATATCATTCTCAATGGGGAAAAGCTGACACCTTTCCCTTTGAGATCAGGAACACAACAAGTATGCCCACTCTCACCACTTTTGTTTAACATAATACTAGAAGTCCTAGCAACAGCAATCAGAAAATGAAAAGAAATAACATGTATTCAAATTGGCAATGAAGAAGTCAAACTCTCTCTTTGCAGATGACATGATACTTTATATGAAAAACCCAAAAGACTCCACCCCCAAACTACTAGAACTCATACAGCAATTCAGTAATGTGGCAGGATACAAAAATCAATGCACAGGAATCAGTTGCTTTCTTATATAGTAACAGCGAAAATATAGAAAGGGAAATGAGAGAATTGATTCCATTTACCATAGCACCAAGAACCATAAGATACCTGGGAATAAGCCTAACCAATGTGGTAAAGAATCTATACACGAGGAACTATAGAACACTCATGAGAGAAATTGAAGAAGACACAAAAAGATGGAAGAGCATTCCATGCTCATGGATCAGAAGAGTAAACACTGTTAAAATGTCTATACTGCCTACAGAAATCTATACTTTCAATGCCATCCCGATAAAAATTCCACCGACATTTTTCAAAAAGCTGGAACAAACAATCCTAAAATTTGTATGGAACCAGAGGAGACCCCAAATTGCTAAGGAAGTACTGAAAAAGAAAAAACAAAACTGGGGGCATCACGTTGCCTGATTTCAAGATTTACTACAAAGCTGTGATCACCAAGACAGCATGGCACTGGCACAAAAACAGACACATAGACTAGTGGAACAGAGCCCAGAGCCCAGATATGGACCCTCAACTCTAAGGTCAACTAATCTTTGACAAAGCAGGAAAAAATATGAAGTGGAACAAAGACAGCCTCTTCAATAAATGGTGCTGGGAAAATTAGACAGCTATGTGTAGAAGAGTGAAACTCGACCATTCTCTTACACCATACACAAAGATAAACTCAAAGTGAATAAAAGACCTCAATGTGAGGCAGGAATCTTTCAGAATCCTAGAGAAGAACATAGGCAGTAACCTCTTAGACATCAACCACAGAAACTTCTTTCAAGACATGTCTCCAAAGGCAAAGAAAACAAAAGTGAAAATGAACTTTTGGGGCTTCATCAAGATCAAAAGCTTCTGTTGTTATTTGTTTTTGTACTTAATGTAGGATAGATGTAAGTTTTTATTAATGTTATTATTATGTTATTTCTTCTTAAAGAAATAAGAAGATATACACAGGAACAATTATTTAACTCCAATGACACTAAGTAAATTATTGCCACAAGTGGTTGTTTTCAGAAGCTCTGAGACATCACCACTGCTGGCCAAAACTAAAGGCTTTTTGGAAAGAAATTATTACCCCAGAACACTTGTTTTCCAACCCTGGAAATCATTAAGTAACATAGACGTATACTTATTGTATCAACTTTCTAAGAGTTTGACTTTTATTTTCCTTCTTTTTCTCTTTAGGAGGAAAAAAAAAAGGTAAATTTTACCATTGTTATTGTGAAACTGGAGAAAGAAAATTTGAATAACATGTATAAATACAATAATCAAGGGATTTTTCAGGGAAACATTTTAATGTAAAAAAAAAAAACTAATACCACCTTTTCTTATTTTTTTTTTTTAATTTATTTGGAAGAGAGAGTGAAAGAGCACACATGAGCAGGGGTGATGGGCAGAGGGAGAAGCAGACTCACTACTGAGTGGGGAGCCTGATGTAGGGTTAGATCCCAGGACCCTGGGATCATGACCTGAGCTGAAGGCAGATGTTTAAATCACTGAGCCACCCAGGCACCCTAATACCATCTTTTTTTTAATATAAAATATGTCCTTTATAATATTTTTAAAAATTTCAAAGTGGTCAAGTGATAAAAAATTTATACATATATATGGATTTTTAAGCTATTACTGTGACCTTATAAAAACATTTGGGAATATCACATGAATTGCAAAGCTATAATCAAAAAATACATTTTGTTAACAGGAAGAATTCATTTTTAGTGACTTCAGTGTATTCAAAGATGCTGGGCTTTTGGAGAAATATCCATTCTAGTTCTAAAGAATTTTTTCAGGATAGTTTTTTTTTTTTCTTTTTTTTTAATTGAAGTACTACTGACATTTAACATTAAATAAGTCTCAGGTGTAAAACATAATGATCTGGTATTTCATTACACGCCCCTTCCTAAAGCCAGTGGGTGTGCACAGTCCACATTGGGCACACCACTTGAGCACTTGGCTATGGAGGCCAGGAGGTCTTACAATTCTGAGCCCCATGGATCTGAAACATTCAGAGACAGTTCTTGTCAGGCTACCACTTCCAAGTCATTACACAGATACCAGACTAAAGCACCCCCAGGCTTGCTATGAAAAGGCCTACTTACTTGCCCAGAAACTTCAATCTGAGGGGGAGACTTCAGGTTTTCCACACATCTAGAGGCTATAGACGTACTCTCAGAGAACCAAAGCCAGGTCGGGGATGCCATTTTTGCACACTCCTTTGGCCTTGTTACGGCTCACTAGTAACTTCCAGCAAGTAGTGCATACACTTATCTGCATCTGGTACTTTTTAAATTATAAAAATGAGAAAATTCCAGGGTTTCTGAATTCAGCTTCCTATATTGATTCGAAATCATATCTAAAGGGGAAAAAGTAGATAGTTGTTTATCCTATTCATATTGATTTATAAGATAAATATTTTCATTTTTTATCTTTAAATCATTAAGGATCTGTAACAACCCTTCTATGTTTACATAAATTCTCTTCCTCCATTAATTTATTATTGAACTCTGAGGGAGAGAGAGATCAGCAGTCTAAAGATAAAACAGTGGTATAACCTTGGGCTTACTATAGTTTCAAAATAATGTTTAGCTGCATCTAAAAGTAGCAACAAATTGCAAATATATTAAGTTTGAAATGGCAGAATAATTCTAGTAATTCTATTGAGTTAACAAATAGATACAAATCTATTTACAGAATGTTAAAGTTTTCCCCATACAATTACTGAGAGTGGATTGGATCATCTACTTTTAAATAAACTTTAAAATAAGTTCAAAAATAGAGTCTGGGGGCGCCTGGGTGGCTCAGTGGGTTAAAGCCTCTGCCTTTGGCTCAGGTCATGATCCCACATGGGGCTCTCTGCTCAGCAGGGAGCCTGCTTCCCTTCCTCTCTCTGCCTGCCTCTCTGCCTACTTGTGATCTATCTGTCAATAAATAAATAAAATCTTTTAAAAAAAAATGGAGTCTGCATTTTTAAACTATTAATACTACATTTCTAAATTGAGAAATATTATTTTTCCTTAAAAAAAATTTTTAGAAGTATAATAAAATAAATACAAAAGCACAAATATATTCTAAAGTGAAAACCTAAAATTCAGCACCTAAACCTGCCACTTCAAACATTATATCCTGTGATTCCATCTACTCATAGTATAAAACTGAGCTGTTTCTCCATGGCTCCTTAGTCCCTGAAAAGTCCCTTACTAGTATCTTCCTATCTTTACTTTTAACTCAAGCTTAATATGAAATTCCAGACAATATTAATCATGCAAATTTTATAATAGTGTCTAGTATTCCATGTAAATATGCTTAAACTATGCACAGGCATACCTCATTTTGTTATTCTTCACTTTATTGCACTTCACAGATACTGCCTTTTTTTTTTTTTAACAAATTGATGATTGTGGCAACCTTTTAGCAAGTCAAAAAAGTACCATTTTTCCAAATCATGTTTTTTCACTTCATGTCTCTGACACATTTTAGTAATTCTCACAATATTTAAAACTTTTTTGTTATTATATTTGTTAGGGTGATCTGTGCTCAGTATTATGATTCATCAAAAGCTCAGCTAATAGCTAGCATTTTTTAACGATAAAGTATTTTTTATTTTTTTATTTTTATATATATTTTTAAATTTTATTTGAAAATGTCTTATCAAATAAAGGGCTAGAATCCAAAATCTATGAAGAACTTATCAAACTCAACACTCAAAAAACAAATAATCCAGTAAAGAAGTGGGGAGAAGACATGAACAAACATTTCTCCAATAGACACATGAAAAAATGCTCAACACTACTTGACACCAGAGAAATACAAATCAAAGCCACAATGAAATACCACCTCACACCAGTCAGTATAGCTAAAATTAACAAGTCAGGAAACAACAGATGTTTGCAAGGATGTGGAGAAAGGGGACCCTCTTACACTGTTGGTAGGAATGCAAGCGGGAGCAGCCACTCGGGAAAATAGTATGGAGGTTCCCCAAAAAGTTAAAAATAGAGCTACCCTACAACCCAGCAATTGCACTATTAGGTATTTATCCAAATGATACAAACATTGTGACTCGAAGGGGCACATGTACACCAGTGTTTACAGCAGCAAGTCCACAATAGCCAAACTATGGAAAGAGCCCACGTATCCATGGACAGATGAGTAAAGAAGATAAATACAATGTATATAAATAAAATGGAATGGTACTCAGCTTTCAAAAATAATGGGATCTTGTTATTTGCAGTGACTTGGATGGAAATAGAGGGTATTATGCAAGCACAATAAGTCAAAGAAAGACAAATATGATTTCACTCATAAGTGTAATTTAAAAAACAAAAAGATAAACATAAGGGAAGGGATGGAAAATAGAATAAGATGAAATCAGAGGGAGACAAACCGTAAGAGACTCTAACTACAGGTAACAAATTGAGAGCTCCTAGAGGAGAGGTGGGTGGGGAATGGGGTAACTGAGTCTCAGGCATTAAGGAGGGGAAGTGGTGTAATGAGCACTGGATGTTACCTGTAACTGATGAATCACTAAACAGTACTTCTGAAACTAATAATATACTATATGTTAATTAACTGACTTTAAAATCTAAATAAATAAATAAATACAATGGTGTATTTTTAATTAAAGTATGTAAATTATTTTTCTAGACATCATTACACACCTAACAGAGTACAATATAATATAAACATGACTTTTACATGCACTGGGAAACAAACAAAAAAAATTCATTGTAATATTCACTTTATTCCATTGTCTAGAATGGAACCTGAAACATTTCTGAGGTATGTTTATATTTCTCATACTGAATCTAAGCAGATCTTAAATGTTATGAAATATATTAACTCTTCCTCCTTTCTGCCTCCTTCTCCCTTCTCTTCATCATTTGACCCTTCTATCCCATTCTCCCTCCCTTTCTGTCTTCCTTCTTTTTTTTTTCTGTTTTGATTTATCAATTTTATTGTAAGTGCACTTGACTACCTTAGTCTTTTCAGATGAAACATTTAATAAGTTCAAAGTTTAAACTCTGGAAGGAGCATTTGGTTTTTTGTTATTCATGATAGGTTTCACACTCTATAAATAAATTCTGTCACTGTGATAGATTTGAAAACAAATGCAATTTTTACCACATTTTTCCCTGTATAAAATTTGAAACAAATAAAATAAATAATATACTTAAAGAGTACATACACTGTAGAAAAACTAGGATAACTTTCTTATAAATACAGCAAATAACTATTAAACATGCACACAATTCTTACATAAAGACATTACCTCTCTATCACCTGTCAATGTTAATATTTGTGACTTAACAGACTCGTGCATTAATTGATGCATTGAATACCAAATGAAAAATTATCCCCTGCAGAAACTTGGGAAAACATATATAAGCTTTCAGTAAGAGTAGATAATATAGAAAATGACAAACTGACATCTGGAAGGCATCATAGGCCAAGGTCCTTCCCCTGCAACACACACACACAGTCTCATCCCAAATTCCATGGCTGTGCTCCAATACCTCTGCTCTGTTTGTATATGACCTCTCTCCTGTCTGTCCCCAAAACTCAAGAGTTAACCTACAATTATGGAGCATGAATGGTCATGGGGAAGAATCCACCATAAGCAGTATGACGCTTCTTTGTCTACTTCATAACTGCCTTTATTTTCTTACTTCACAGATTGCTACTCACAAAGCAGTCCTAATACCCCTTCTCATCTTCTCACTTTTGCCTATAAGGTCGGTATGAGGTCCTTTACCCAGCAGCTTAAAAACAACATGGATCCCAGAGTCAGGTATCTAGGGTGTGACACCCTTGTTTACTTGTTAACTAGTAGGTAAGTCACTTCAACTCTCTGTCTTAATTTTCTCACCTTTACAATAGGGATGATAACACTAATCTCAAGGTTTATTATGAATTATATGAACTCTGACCAGTAAATCTCTTAGCACAGAGCCTGAAATAGGCAAAGCACATAATAAAAGGTGGCTGGTGTCATTTTTAATATGATAAATTTATATTATTGTTATTAAATGCCTAAATATTAATGAGCTGGATTGATCAGGTACAAACCAAGCCTACCAAATTTTTTTTTAAAAATCAGTGAAAATTATGTGTAGCTTAATTTATGGGCATGATGTAAAAATATACCCTGTATAACCTCAAAGAACTACATTACGCATTTTACAGGTGGACTGGTGAGAGTCCGCTTCCATGAGCTGCTCTTCTATTTCAAGTTTATTCTGTCTACTGCAACAACGTAAAAATAAACTATCTTGAGATTTTCACTCATGTAGTGGTATGATTTCCCTAAATACTCCTCCCTTGGTCAATAGCCTTCATCATGTTCTTGGGATCTCAGACTTGTTCTTTTATCACACCATCTAGGTCCCAATATTAGCCCTTCCATAAATCCTCCTCAAAGTCACATGAGCAGATATTCAATTCATCTTTTTTCATAGGTATAATCCATAGTACATTTGTGGAAAAGAATATTTTTCTTCACATTGTCTTACTCTTTCATCCTCTATTCTAAAATAAGAATTAGAGGAAAGAATAAATATATTGGGAATTTTATAAACCATAAGTAAAATAACCAAGCAGTATTTAGACTCATATGATTAGGTTTTTAAAATTTGTGTTACATGATCCTAGTTTAATCAAGGACACTTTAAAGGAGGATGTGATTTATAAAGCTTTGGAAAACCAACCACAATAAATAGTTTGATATTAGTTTGAATATTACAATTGATTTGAATAACATTCAAGAATTTATCTGACAATAAAAAATGCATGAAACACTTTGGAAAACTTTTATTTCTCACTGTTTTGCACAGAATAATGGTTAGTTTCAATATAAGTTATTATGAATTATAACTCACAGAAATTAAAATATGTAATGCTTAATATCATATACTATTATGTAAAAATTGTAGTCATGATGACATTTACCAAGTTGAAAATCTAATAGTGTTTGTATTTTTAATTTAATCTACTGGATTACTATTTAGATTTTATTTTAAATTAAATATCTGATAAACATAAGTCAAAAATGTGTTCGTTTCATTCTATAATTTAATTTTTAGTAAACGGTGTTTATCTTGTGTAAAATTTAAGTAGATTTAGTATTTAGTAAACAGTACACTTGTTCATGTTTTTACAACCATCAGTGAAAAAATTGACCCAAATTATCTGTGCTATACATGAATGAAAGCAAATGACAGTTTAACAAATACATTAAAACAAATGCAAAATGTGTCTTTCCACATTTTGATTTAGCTAATTAGAAATACTGTGTATCAGAAGACTTATTCAGCAATCAAGGAAAAGCTTAGTTTTAGGAGCCAAACTATCTTGATATTTAGAAAAGCAGCAGAGCAGTAATTTCACTGCTGTCTTTATGAATGTCTTGCTTAAATTGGGTATTGATGGCTTTGGTTCCCATTGCTAAATGGAAAAAGAAATCTTTGCTCAGAGCAATTAAAAGGACTGAAGGGATGATAAATAATGAGGTGTCTATGAAAAAGGAAAGTGGTGTCTAACAGGCCTGCCAACTAACTCTGCTCCACAACAGCAGCCCTAGCTAGAAGATTTGATTACCTTGTTATGTAACAATGCTAGTTCCTGAGGATTGAGTTGCATACCTGCTTTGCATTACTTTTTAGGTATTTAATCACTGTTGATGTTTTGTGCTACAACATTCTCTGGAAACCTGAGTACATCACCACAGGAGTGCAACACATTCCTAAACCATTTGTTTTTTATATTATTATCCTTTTATATCTTCTGTTTACATTTGAACTGGTGAAATAAGTTTAACAGTATTTAGGCAATTCTAGTTCTATGTAGTGTTTCTAGTTTTCCTGTCAATGCAGTAATACATCTACTACCGATTTAAGAAAATAGATGTTATCTGGTTTCCTTATAGGGATACAAGCATGAATAATGTGATGATGAGGAGCAAGAGCTGCTCCTACCCAAAGATTATGCGCTTGATACCACAATCCACCTAGCAAAGCAATCCGTGATACACATCCCTCTCCACAATGTTTATCCATGAGGATCGCCTTTATATCATCCTTCTATATCTCCTCTAGGAGAACATTATACAGCTACCCAATCTGTCTTTTCAACTCCCTGAGAACAAATTACAGACCTGCAAATTTAGTCAACCCATATACAGTAGTAGCTCAATTCCAAGCTCTGTTAGCCACAGAAAACTATTTCCCAGTTTTGCTGTTCTTGGCATGGTTTTCCTAAAGCACAACAGGGGTATACACTTTTTGTATGCCCTTGAAGATCTTCATTTAAGTGCCCTGCCCGAGGCTATCTCTCTTAGGTTCACCTAAAATAGTTTGGTTATCTGGTCGTTATCTGTTCTCTTGACGACTTCAGTATAGCAAAGTTGAGTTATAAGACCAAATCTTTCTTTGAGAAGAACTGAATATATTTCAGTTTGTTTGTTCATTTGTTTGTTTGTTTGAAGACATTGCCCTATAACTCTTTCAGTATTAAATATGATGTGTAAGTGGCTTGGCTGGCACTTGTTGTGTAAATAAACATAAGAGCAGTCTTGTAATGTGAACTACTTTATTTATAAACCTATTGGAGGTATGAACACTAGCTAACATAACCTGATTCTAACTCAGCATCATACCTGGTATGGAAGGGAGAATAACATTCCCTCCAAGATAATTGATTGGTCCGGACAAATGCCAATCCAGGAAAAACTGGGCAAACTCAGTTAGAAAATGTTGAAGTATCTTAGTGGATAAAAAGTAGCTGAGGAGGTTGTCTAAGGAATCATTACAAAGCATATTAGGATTTCTGAGTAAAGCACTATAAAGCCTGGTTAGTGTAGACAACTCCTGTCCTGTTAGTATCATGACTAACAGGTTACATTAGTGTTTCTCAGGTTACTAAATCTTAGGATATTCTCTTAGATAAATTTGTATTCCTGATTATTAATAAATGCTTATAATAGAGTCAGAAATATAAGGTGACTAATAAATATTTGTGTTCATTCTTACTAAGGAATATACCAGAGAACAAATATCAGATAAGCAAAATGATCAGAAAAAAAAAACCAGTATAATGACTTGAAAGCAATAAATAAACACATACTTATAAAATTAAGTGTAGGTTGGAAGAGACAGAGCGTAGTGTATAATGCCATATGCTCTGACATAGAGTACAACTGGAAAATGATACACAAAAATATGTTTTAAATTTTTGGATAATCATATTAATGATGGTAGTATTTGTCTTGTTAACTGAGATTATCATGGATGTAAAATGGCACAGAGCAAATGAGTAATTACATCATATTCTAATTGCACCATGTCTGTGTTCTTGAGAAGAAAGATTCTCTGTGTGGAAAAAAGGACATATAGATGTCAAATGAGTTTAAATAAAAAAACTGGTATCCTTGAATTTGAATTGCAAATATCGGTATGAACTCATAAACTACTTTACCTTAAAAAAAAGTTCATCCATCATCCATCTATCTACCTACCATCTATCCATGCATGTATACAATTTCCTTGCTCCATTCACTGGAAAGCTAGAAATAATAAATATAAATATCCTTAATGTATTCCCAGATCGTGATTTTGAAATACCATTTTCCTCTAATAGAAACCAGAATCCCTGGTTTCTATTAGAAATGGCAAATTCCAGGTCTGAGAAAAAAATTTTCAGTATGAACCTAGAACATCTTGTCATAACAGATAACAAAGAAACTATCAAAAGCAAGGGTGTGTTATAAGGACTCAAAAGACAATCTGAAGAGCAGCCCACTGCCCAAAAATGAAACAACTTGATCATCAATAAAGATAATAATTGCAATTCATTGAAATATCAAATTGCTTAAATCCATGGGTTAGTAATGATTTAAAAAAAAAAACACTAAATGATCACTTCAGAGGAAAATAAGGAGCCAATTCAATATTTTGAAAACTGGTAAATACAGGGGGAAAAGAAGCAGTTACCTGCATTTTCTATATAAAATGTACCTCTGTATAACCAAATAATAGATGATGAAAAGTCTCTCATTATAGAATTAGTCTAGCTAATGAACAAGGAATGATAGAATCAGAATGCCATTAGGTACTAATGGTTGCCAAGATTAAAAAAAAAAATTGAGCGGCTGGGTGGTTCAGTTGGTTAAGCGTCTGCCTTCGGCTCAAGCCATGATCCCAGGGTCCTGGGATCGAGGCCCACATCTGGCTCCCTGCTCAGTGGGAAGCCTGTTTCTCCCTCTCCCTCTCCCACTGCTTGTGTTCCCTCTCTCGTTCTGTCTCTTTCTGTCAAATAAATAAAATCTTGGGGCGCCTGGGTGGCTCAGTGGGTTAAAGCCTCTGCCTTCGGCCCAGGTCATGATCCCAGAGTCCGGGGATCGAGCCCCGCATGGGGCTCTCTGCTCGGCGGGGAACCTGCTTCCTCCTCTCTCTCTGCCTGCCTCTCTGCCTACTTGTGATCTCTGTCTGTCAAATAAATAAATAAAATCTTTAAAAAAAAATTGAGAATTAAGAACAATTTTCCCTTGATATAATGATAAAGTGGTCTTGTTCAGGAAAAAAATATATCAAATTAGAATTTGACCAATTCTTTACAGCAACTATCCATTTATACGAAATCTTAAAGACAGAAGAACATCATGGGAATGTAATCAACAAAATACAGACATAGAAAATGCTTCAAAACAAATTGACCCAGTTACTTCAATGAGCAAGCTATATGGGAAAAATAAATAAAAATTTATGTTGAATACTACTAAGGATAAAAATACCTTTCTCCATACACAGACTACTTGATAGCTTTTGCAGGTGTAATTATCTCTAAAGAACCTTGTCTATGGGTTCTTATAGTCATCTATGAGTCTATAAGCTGTTTATAGACTAGCAGCTTATAGACTCATAGAAGACAATCAAGGGGTAACTCACACAAGTCCAACAACACGTCAAAACTAGTATTAATTTTAAAAGCTGTTAAAATAATATTTATCAAGAGATTGTTGTATGACAGATGCAGTTCTAAATGTTTTACATGTATAAGCTCAGTGAAACTCCTCATCAATTTAGGAATTATACAATTATCATTATCTGACTTGCCAACGAGGAAACTGAGGCACAAATTTAAGTAACTTAACTTGCTTCTGTCCCTTAGCTGACATATGGTAGAGAAAGGATTTAAACCCAGGTAGTCTGACATTCTAACCCTAACAATACAGCATACCCTCTGAGATCGATCTATGGTGTGCTGGATACAACAAGGAAGAGATCACCAAGCAGGAGACATATTCAAGGTGATGACATTTCAGGAGAATTCAAAAGATAATCAGCAAAATGCTATATCTTCTTTTCTTAGAGTCCGTTGTTGTAAAATATCTAAGTGAGCATATCTTTTCTTATATATCCCTCTCCCAAAGTTATCTTATCCTTATTTCCAAGGTTCCCAACCTATTAAGCCTGTGCATGCTTACTTATACCATGATCTCTTTCCTGGATTCAAAAGTCAGAAATTGACATGAAGATCACTTTAGGAATTTGAGACTCCAATGTATCCTTATCTCCTGCAAAGATTTTCTTCAAATTAAGCTTGCAGATGTCCCTTTATATCAGAGTAGTAAAATTATCTTTACTACAAATATTTCAGGTGGATCAGACTAAATATGTCTAAGAGACAACCTGATACCTTCCTTTCACATAAGATCAATGTGACAATTCCCAGCCTAGAGAGGAAAAAAAATAACAATAAGGATTTTCCTGTTCATAATTGTGTGCTAAAGACTTCCTTCTAACTCTGATGCTAAAACAAACTTCAAGCATTTTTTAGCTTTATAAATCTACCTTATTTTTAATAACAATCTGATTAGCATCAAGAGTATTTATTTAACTAAATGTTAAATTTTAAAGATTTTATTTATTTATTTACTTGAGAGAGAGAAAGAGAGAGACAGCAACCAGGGGATGAGGGGGAGGGGAAAAGAATCTGAAGCAGACTCTGCACTAGGCACAGACCCCTACCTGGTGCTTGATCCCACAACCCTGAGATCATGACCTGAGCCCAAACCAAGAGTCCAATGCTCAACCACCTGAGCTACCCAGGTGCTCCAAAATGTTGAATTTTAAAAACTCTATCAGTCTCCAGCAATATTCCAAGTTTCCTTTCCATACAAAAGTTTTTTGAGTGTTCAAAGCATTGCTTCTGTTACTTTTAAAAAGTATTTTGCACAGTATAACCTCATACATATTCTAAAATACAGCTATAGAATTGAAAATACAGAGCAGAAATAATAGTTTTTTATCCATTAAATAACTATAATTCAGGCAGTAATAGCAATGCCTGAATTTTCTTATATGTAAAATGGTGGTACTTTCATTTATGCCAGTTGTTATTCAGGTGGAAAAAAGTAACAAAAAATTAGAGATTGCAGAATAGTGATAGAAAACTGATTTTAAAAATCTTATTAGGGAGAGTGCCTGGGTGGCTCAGTGGGTTAAGCCTCTGCCTTCGGCTCAGGTCATGATCTCAGGGTCCTGGGATCAAGCCCCGCATCAGGCTCTCTGCTCAGCATGGAGCCTGCTTCCTCCTCTCTCTCTGCCTGCCTCTCTGCCTACTTGTGATCTCTGTCAAATAAATAAATAAAATTTAAAAAAAAAAATTAAAACTTAAAAAAAAAATCTTATTAGGGTACTTAAGAGGTCAGAATGATTTTGATCTTCCTTATCCATAAAAGAAGGATAAAAATAAATGTTTCTTTGGTATCACTAAATAATTACAAATATATTTATGCAGTGCTATATACAAAGACTAATTTTCCAAATAACAAAAGGATATACATTTAAATAAAATAATTAATTGAATTTTAGTCCCATTTGTATTGAGTTTTTAGAATATATTTCCTAAGAGGATTATCTTCTCAAACTAACATAACAAATCAATCACTGTACTATTCCACAGCACCAGGATGAATGTCCCCCACACTCAAAATTGAGTTCCTATGTTGGGGTGCCTGGGTGGCTCAGTGGGTTAAAGCCTCTGCCTTCAGCTCAGGTCATGATCTCAGGGTCCTGGGATCAAGACCCACATCGGGCTCTCTGCTCAGTGGGGAGCCTGCTTCCCTCTCTCTCTCTACCTGCCTCTCTGCCTACTTGTGATCTCTCTCTTTGTCAAATAAATAAATAAAATCTTTAAAAAAAATTTTTAGTTCCTATGTTGAAAGTGATAATATCACATACTTATCAAGAGTGCATGAAAAAGTTATTACATGCTCACACAATGAGCATGGATAGAGTTCAAGTGGATGGGAAGAAAGCAGGTCCAAAAATGGAAAGGGGAAAAAATGAAAATGAGACAAGTTTGAGTTTTTATGGCGGTTAGGGGTGAGAAGGGGTGAGAATTTCCACATCTAAACAGTGGTTTGAATCTGTCACTGGAGTTCAAGGGAAGTTTACCCTGAGATTATAATCATCTTAGATATGGGGCCAAAAGGAAAGAGGAAGCAGTAAGTATTAAGAGCTACCAACATTCAGACATCAAAAACAATAAAAAATGGAGTCACACTTCTTTATTACACAATTATGTATTACTCTTGAAGTGGGGCAGGAGGAGCCATAGTGCATGGTATCATTAGAGGCAAGGTCATGGAGGCCCTTGGAGGCCACGGCAAGAAGTTTTGAATTACCGAAAACTGGAATAAAGATATAAAAGAGTTTAAGCAGAGAAATGACATAATGTGATTTACATTTTAAAAAGATACCTTTTGGCTGCTTGGTATAATATAGGCTCTACAGAGGCCTTGGTAAAATCAGTGAGACTGGTTAGGACTGTAGCAGTGCAGATAAGAGGAGATAGTAGCTAGCACCTAATTGGTGACACCAGAGATAGGAAGGAAGCTAGCAATAATCATTGTCATTAGAACCTAAAGGACTTGTGGGAGGATAAAGATAGGAGGTAAGGGGAAGAGTAGGACAAGAAAGACCTTCATTTTTGACCATAGCAACCAGATTTATGGTTTTACAATTTATAGAGATACAGGTTTCAGAGGAGAAAATGTTCTGGAAAAAAAAAAAAAAAAGAAGAAAATCTAGGAGTTTGTTAAAACAAATACTTGGCTGAAATGGAAAGGGAAATTCAATATTTGTACAGAAAGAGTTTCTTTAAATATCACTACTGATATTTATGTATATATTAAGGAACTCAATTTGTAAACTTGTAAATTATTTAAAGGAGTTTTAGTATATTAAACTGTTGATTTCTTCGAAAGCACAATGCAATTCATTGTTTCATGGAGGCACACCAATATACTCATCTTTAAAAATGAAAGAATTGGATTGTTTCTAAAGCCACTTTCTACTCAAATTGTATGTCACTTTGAGTCTACTGTGTGAAAAAATTTGCTTAGGTATGATATAAAAGAACACATGTGTTTCAAAGTTAGAAGGGGAGGTTGTGTTTAAGAATGATGAATAAGTCCAAAATTCCTTCTTGAGTCTTGATTATTTAAGTCTTTGATGTTTCTGCACGGTCAGCTAAGAAGAAAATTCTGGTTTTTACAAACAGTTCTCTAATGATAACAAATGGTCAAATTCAACTTGGCAAAACCCCTTTTCTCAGAGTATTCTTTCTGGAGATTGATGACAAAATAGCTTCCATGTGCCTGCCCATTCTACAAAAGATGTAGCAGCATGTAAAGCGATGAGTTAAAATGACAGGAATGTCATACCTTCAACAAATTTCTTTTCATTTAGGTCACTCACTTTCCAAAGGTCACAATGACTTATATTACATTTTAGCTGATTGGACTGTCTCTGTTTATAAGGAAATCAGAAAGAATATTTTCAAAGTGTCTTTGGAGGCCAAACAGCTTGATCTTAAATCATGATGATGACCTCTGAACCATTTGTCTCCTATTTGTCCCTGAAGGTTGCATGAATAATAAATAAAACTACATCACCTGAGGTCTACCCAGGTGCTGTGTAAGCCAAAGAATGTAACAACACAGCAAAGCTTGAATCTGAAAGCTAATAAATCAAGAACTAGTCTATGAAGTAAAACTGCAGCAGTAGCATGGCTGGTTGATAGCCATGACAGCCACATTGAATTAAATGAGAAAAAAAAAAATTGCTCCATTGTTTTATTCCTTCTAAATCTAATAGAAGCAGTAATATAAGTGTTTACCATTCTTTTAGCAAAATAGACTTTTCAAAAGATAAATGTATCTACCTGTGTTATACATAAAACATACATCATGTCAGCAAGCTCTAGATTTCTCTCATGGTTAGAAGTTAATGTGATTTAAAACTTATTCCCTCAATTCAGCAGTTAAGGTTGGGGAATCATTTCTTTGCCAAAACATAAAGAAATAAAGGTTGTTTTATTGATGCATTCATTTAGTAAGTCCATGATACCTCATTAACTAAAATAGCCATATAAACTGCAACAATTTGCAAACTACTATGTCAGACTCATTAGGAATTAAGTAAAAGTATTGCAAACCAATTCATGAGGATTGCTAGCAGGTAATCAGGGAAGGACCTGTGGTATATTGCTAAAAATGCATTTATGTATAATTGATATTTGTTTGGGTACTCCTTCCTATAACATCATTGAAAATCTGAAAACTGTAAATTTTGAAAATCTGAAAGTTGTAATTAATCCATATTTTGAACTGAGAGTGGAAATTTTTGTAATGAGCTAAAGAATGTGAATCAAAATATATAGCCATGCTCATATAAATAAATAAAATGTTATTTTAACATTTTGTATTTAAAGAAATATTAAAACATAAATAACATTGATATATATAACAAATATTCTGACATCTTTTAACACCCATTATAATTTTTATTGTATTTTAAAGCTGCTATTATTGTCTAAGGAGAGCAAAGCACTAAGATATAATCTCAGTAGCTATAATCCCAGTTATGGTGGTGTGACTTCTAGCAAGTGACTAAGTCTCCCTGCAACCCAGTTACTTCATCTATAAAATGCAGTCTAAAAACTGTACCCACCTCCTGGGAAGGTTGCAAGAATTTCATAAGTGGATACAAGGAAAATCCTTATAATAGTAGATGGAACATTGTAAACAATGAAAAATTTAGCTATGTTATTATATTCAGCCAGGGGTTTTCAACTTTTGCATGCCATGGACTCCTTTGAAAGTCCAGTGAAATGTTTCTCATACTTAGTTTTTAAGAATGCTTCAAATAAAATATATATGATTAAAAGGAAGCCAGTTATATTGAAATATACTTCTATCCACATGCTCACAGGGATCCCTGAACACAGAGTAAGACCCCTGAGGTTTATGATGTCAAGTGGATAGTTTTTACTCATCTTTTCAATTGACTGAAGTTACTCTTATAATAAACTCTATTTGTGTAGTATCATTAGCCAATCGATAGTTCTTAGTGTACAATATTATTGTTTTCTTAGGACATATGAGGAATTTTTAATCTTTTATACTAATTATATTATGAAAACATAGGTTTTGTCAATTATTTATGTATGGATATTTCTAAAAATTTTCCAAACTCACTGTATATGTAAGATAAACCCACATTACATTAACTTTTCCCAAACAGACCATTTCTAAATCAAATATAGAGCCTTTGAAAGATTTACATTTCAATACATTAAAATAATCAAATAAGGTGTTGAGTGATAATGTATAAAACCTCCAGAATAAAAAAAATGTAAATGAATAGTAACATTAAATATATGCCAAAAAGAAATCTTTTTCAAATATATCAAACAAATGGAAGGAGAGTTGTTTATACAAGTACTATGTGAATTGGAAAAAGTGTCCTAAATTTCTAGAACTTGATATAGCAAAGGATGCTTAGAAAGAAGCCAGTAATAGGTCAGAAACAGAGTGGAAGGAAATACAATATGTGAAAACATTAGGTTTATGAAGTTTAAAAAGAAAAAGATATAAATTTTACCGACATTGTACCGATAACTATCGAAAAATCCCAGTAAATAATATTTTCTATATATTCCACTATAAAACAGGTGCAAGTTTATTCAGTGCGTGCAGTTGACCCTTGTGTGTATTTCTGTTGAAAAGGTTCTAACAGTGGAATTGCTTTATCCTTATCAATTATAAAACCTACAAAATAATGTAGTACATTTTTGTTTTATAAATAAATGGATTAAGAAAAAAGTGAGAAATATGATTTGAACTAAAACTTTGAGATCTTTAATACCTCAGTCAACATGCTTTTATAATGAGGTGCCAAATGATTATAGACAGAGATTAATAAGTCTAAAAAGAGCAGTTTAGTAGTTTTTTACATTATTTCCTTAGTGCCCCCAAAGTGATGAAATTATATTCAAAACAATGAAAAAAACCTCTGATGATAGCATTTAATCAATATTGAACACATTGTCAAAAGGAAACCTTGAGCAAAAAGATTAAAAAAAAATCATTAGTGTACCAAATAGGTGTGTAGTTGACACTAATGGTTACCTAAGAGAATTCAAAAGTTAAACAAACGTTCCATTCATTTGCCTCTTGTATTTTCCATTAAAACCAAGTCAATCATTATCAAAAGAACACAAAATATAAATCTTTTCTTCAGAAGATTTTTCCAATAAAATGTGGGGAAAAGTTGGCTTCCTCGGATCACTCTTAGTTTCAGCAGCTCTTCTCCATATTACATTTAATTACCAATAAAAGAGAAAGTTAACACTCAAGATCCAAATAAGAATGTGAGTGAATAGATTCCAGCTGTAACCAGTTCTTCGAATTCTATTTGGACCAGTTTAACAAAAATGCCAAGGCCTGTAATTTTTCATAGCCTAGTCAATTTCAAACTCTTTCAAATTACACAATCTGTGAGAAACTGGAGACAGCAGAATGTGTCAGAAGACAAGGGTGCACTCAATCTTGGCTTTCATCCCTAGTGCTGTATATCAAAATTGTAAGTGGGCATGATGTGCCAAAGCTACATATTGCGCGCACACACACACACACACACACACACCTTCCTCTCATGTCCTCAATCATATGTCTAACTCAGTCATTACAAATGACTATACCTTACACAATTTCAATATCAAGCACTTCACTCTGCAACCACTACCTTTTCTCTCTAAAACTCATGCTGTCTGGTAGTTTACAATACAATGCTTCAATTACACAAAAATATCTTTCACTGCACTTCAATTAATCTTCATGTCCTCAATCACCTCTTTACCCAGTATATGTTACATGACTTATCACTAAAAGCACTCCCTGAATAGATACTCCCTGAATAGATTCTGTGTTCTACCCACTTGTTCCATTCACAGAACAAAATTCTAATGCTGGTGAAATCCAAAACAATTCATATTTTGTACCTTATTCACTTGGAGGAATATGGATGGAGAAAATCATATAACTATGCAAAAAAACCTCAATTTAAAATCAAAGCTAGTAACCTCAGATGATTCCTAATTACTGCCATATAACTGTACTTATTAACAAAGTCCATCACCCTCCTATTTTTTTGGAGTATTTCACAACTTCCATGTCTTCTAGTTTCTAACATCTCTATCTTCTTTCTTAACTTCCAGCAAATGCCTCCTTTTTCCTATTTCACTGAGAAAAATAGTGGTAGTTAAAAGACAATTTTCACAGGTTCCCACCCATATCCATTTCACACTAACCCACCCACATCCGTACCCATGGATCAAAGATCTTTGCTCAAAGGCATGGTAACACTCCACTAATACATTGAATCCCAAAATTTCTGGTCTATAATTTCTACCTCTGTTCTACAATGTATCCTCAAACCAGTAGCAAGGATATGACATTCTCTAATGTTCTCCTGTTCATATAGAGAAAATCTAATACCCTTTTAATGTCCATAAACACCTAGTGATATGGCCTCTCTTTACCTCATATTTCTTTCCCCCTTATTCCACTTTCGTGACTGTCCTTGACCACGATATCTCAGGGTCTTTGCTCATGTCTTCTCTCTACTTAAAACTCTTTCTACAATATCCACATGGATTTTTCATTCATTTTTCATTCATTTCATTCATTTCCTCAGTCCTCTCTTTAATATCACCTTAGTAAGTCTTTCTGATTATTCTATTAGAAATATCATTGAACCATCAGGGAATTCTTATGCTCCTGCCTTTCTGTGTGTGTGTGTGTTTCCTTCATAACACTGCCACAATCTGATATGTGTGTTTGGTTGATACTTGTTGAGTTATTCCTATATATAATTTAAAAAATCAGTGATATATTAAGGCTCTCTGAAGTACTGCTCAACATCTAAACCTCAAAATATAAGTAGAACTGTTAGAATAGACAGGCACATATATGGAAATAATAATCCAAAAACAAGTATACCACCCGTTACTCTCACCACTGTATCCCATATTCTCACAATTGTGATTCTTTGCTCCAATGCTAATCCCATCTCAAAAGGTTCTCTCTAGCCCCATATTTCACTTCTTCATCTCTCACCACTGTATCCCATATTCTCTCACAATTGTGATTCTTTGCTCCAATGCTAATCCCATCTCAAATGGTTCTCTCTAGCCCCATATTTCAATTCTTCATATGTAACTTTAACAACTTAAATGTGAGGCATAACTATTTCCTCTTGTTCTAGTGTGCCTTCATAAATGTCTATACCTACTTTTGTATTATTAGATTATTACCCCAAGCATTAAGAATGATAGCACAGGGGGGAGGAGTCAAGATGGCGGAGAAGTAGCAGGCTGAGACTACATCAGGTAGCAGGAGATCAGCTAGATAGCTTATCAAACTATTTCAAACACCTACAAATCCAACGGGAGATTGAACAAGAAGAACAGCAATTCTAGAAACAGAAAATTGACCACTTTCTGAAAGGTAGGACTGGCAGAGAAGTGAATCCAAAGCAACGGGAATATAGACCACGGGGGGAGGGGCCAGCTCCCGGCAAGCAACGGAGCAGCGGAGCAACAGAGCACAAAACCAGGACTTTTAAAAGTCTGCTCCACTGAGGGACATCACTCCAGAGGCTAAACCGGGAGAAGCCCATATGGGGTCAGTGTGGCCCCAGGTCCCGTGGGGTCATGGAAGGATCAGGGTTGTATGAGTGTCAAAGAGCTTGCACGTAATAGAGCAGGGAAGCCAGCTGCAGAGACAGAGCTGAGGAGTGAGCTCTCAGCTCGGGGTTACATTGAACTAGTCGCAGGCTGGGTGAGCTCGGAGCGCGGCCAGAGGCCAGGGAGACGGGACTGATTGGGCTCTTTTCTCTGAGGGCGCACTGAGGAGTGGGTTCCCCAGCTCTTGGCTCCTCAAGGCCAGAGACTAGGAGGCTGCCATTTTCCTTCCTGTCCTCCAGAACTTTACGGAAAGCATTCAGGGGACAAAAGCTCCCGAAAGTGAACCCGAGCAGATTACTTAGCCCGGCCCCTGGTAAGGGTGGTGCAATTCTGCCTCGGGTAAAGACACTTGAGAATCACTAAAACAGGCCCCTCCCCCAGAATATCAACAGAAATCCAGCCAAGACCACGTTCACCTACCAAGGAGAGCAGCAGAATTCTAGAGGAGGAAAAAGCAAAGCACGGAACTCATGGCTTTCCCCCCATGATTCTTTAGTCTTGTGGTTAATGTGATTTTTTTTTAATTTTTTTTCCTTCTGCTAATTTGTTTTTAACTTTTACCCTTTACTTTTTAACGTTTTTATAAATAGTTTATCTAATATATATATATATATTTATTTATTTATTTTTTATATTTTTTTCTTTATTTGTTTTATTTTTTTAATTTTTTTCTTAATCTGAACTTCTTTTTATCCCCTTTCTCTCCCCCATGATTTGGGGTCTCTTCTGATTTGGTTAAAGACCATTTTCCTGGGGTCTTTGCCAAGCTTTTAGTATTTTATTTGCTCCTTCATATACTCTTATCTGGACAAAATGACAAGGCAGAAAAACTCACCACAAAAAAAAGAACAACAGGAAGTACCAAAGACTAGGGACCTAATCAATACAGACATTGGTAATATGTCAGATCTAGAGTTCAGAATGACGATTCTCAAGGTTCTAGCCAGGCTTGAAAAAGGCATGGAAGATATTAGAGAAACCCTCTCTGGAGAGATGAAAGCCCTTTCTGGAGAAATAAAAGAACTAAAATCTAACCAAGTTGAAATCAAAAAAGATATTAATGAGGTGCAATCAAAAAAGGAGTCTCTTACTGCTAGGATAAATGAGGCAGAAGAAAGAGTTAGTGATATAGAAGACCAAATGACAGAGAATAAAGAAGCTGAGCAAAAGAGGGACAAACAGCTACTGGACCATGAAGGGAGACTTCAAGAGATAAGTGACACCATAAGATGAAACAACATTAGAATAATTGGGATTCCAGAAGAAGAAGAAAGAGACTGGGGAGCAGAAGGTATATCAGAGAGAATTATTGGAGAGAATTTCCCTAATATGGCAAAGGGAACAAGCATCAAAATCCAGGAGGTGCAGAGAACCCCCCTCAAAATCAACAAGAATGGGTCCATACCACATTACGTAATAGTAAAATTTACAAGTAGTAGCCACAAAGAGAAAATTCTGAAAGCAGGCCAGGAAAAGAAGTCTGTAACATACAATGGTAAAAATATTAGATTAGCAGCAGACTTATCCACAGAGACCTGGCAGACCAAAAAGAACTGGCATGATATATTCAGAGCACTAAATGAGAAAAACATGCAGCCAAAAATACTATATCCAGCTAAGCTATCATTGAAAATAGAAGGAGAGATTAAAAGCTTCCAGGACAAACAAAAACTGAAAGAATTTGCAAACACCAAACCAGCTCTACAGGAAATATTGAAGGGGGTCCTCTAAGCAAAGAGAGACCCTAAAAGTAGTAGATCAGAAAGAAACAGAGACAATAAACAGTAACAGTCACCTTACAGGCAATACAATGGCACTAAATTCATATCTCTCAATAGTTACCCTGAATGTTAATGGGCTAAATACCCAATCAAAAGACACAGGGTATCAGAATGGATAAAAAAACAAAACCCATCAATATGTTGCCTACAAGAAACTCATTTTAGACCCAAAGACACTTCCAGATTTAAAGAAAGGGGGTAGAAAACAATTTACCATGTTAATGGACATCAGAAGAAAGCTGGGGTGGCAATCCTTGTATCAGATCAATTAGATTTTAAGCCAAAGACTATAATAAGAGATGAGGAAGGACACTACAGCATACTCAAAGGGTCTGTCCAATAAGAAGATCTAATAATTTTAAATATCTATGCCCCTAACATGGGAGCAGCCAACTATATAAACCAGTTAATAACAAAATCAAAGAAACACATTGACAATAATAATAGTAGGGGAATTTAACACTCCCCTCACTGAAATGGACAGATAATCCAAGCAGAGGATCAACAAGGAAATAAAGGCCTTAAATGACACACTGGACCGGATGGACATCACAGATATATTCAAAACATTTCATCCCAAAGCAACAGAATACACATTCTTCTCTAGTGCCCATGGAACATTCTCCAGAATAGACCACATCCTCGGTCCTAAATCAGGTCTCAACCAGTATCAAAAGATAGGGATCGTTCCCTGCATATTTTCAGACCACAATGCTCTGAAGCTAGAACTCAATCACAAGAGGAAATTTGGAAAGAATACAAATACATGGAGACTAAACAGCATCCTTCTAAAGAATGAATGGGTCAACGAGGAAATTAAAGAAGAATTGAAAAAAAATCATGGGAACAAATGATAATGAAAATACAACGGTTCAAAATCTGTGGGACACAACAAAGGCAGTCCTGAGAGGAAAATATATAGTGGTACAAGCCTTTCTCAAGAAACAAGAGAGGTCTCAGGTACACAACCTAACCCTACACCTAAAGGAGCTGGAGAAAGAACAAGAAAGAAACCCTAAACCCAGCAGGAGAAGAGAAATCATAAAGATCAGAGCAGAAATCAATGAAATAGAAACCAAAAAAACAATAGAACAAATCAACGAAACTAGGAGCTGGTTCTTTGAAAGAATTAATAAGATTGATAAACCCCTGGCCAGACTTATCAAAAAGAAAAGAGAAAGGACCTAAATAAATAAAATCATGAATGAAAGAGGAGAGATCACAACTAACACCAAAGAAATACAAACAATTATAAGAACATACTATGAGCAGCTCTACACAAACAAATTTGAAATCTGGAAGAATGGATGCATTTCTAGAGACTTATAAACTACCACAACTGAACCAGGAAGAAATAGAAAGACTGAACAGACCCATAACCAGTAAGGAGATTGAAACAGTCATCAAAAATCTCCAAACAAACAAAAGCCCAGGGCCAGATGGCTTCCCAGGGGAATTCTACCAAACATTTAAAGAAGAATTAATTCCTATTCTCCTGAATCTGTGCCAAAAAATAGAAATGGAAGGAAAACTTCCAAACTCATTATATGAGGCCAGCATCACCTCGATCCCAAAACCAGAAAAATATCCCATCAAAAAAGAGAATTACAGACCAATATCCTTGATGAACACATATGCGAAAATTCTCACCAAAATACTAACCAATAGGACTCAACAGTACATTAAAGTGTACTTAATGTACTTAAATGTACTTAAGTACATTAATGTAGGATTTATTCCAGGGCTGCAAGGTTGGATCAACATCCACAAATCAATCAATGTGATACAACACATTAATAAAAGAAAGAACAAGAACCATATGATACTCTCAATAGATGCTAAAAAAGCATTTGACAAAGTACAGCATCCCTTCCTGATCAAAATTCTTCAAAGTGTAGGGATAGAGGGAACATACCTCAATATCCTCAAAGCCATCTATGAAAAACCCACAGCGAATATCATTCTCAATGGAGAAAAACTGAAAGCTTTTCCGCTAAGATCAGGAACACAGCAGGGATGCCCATTATCACCACTACTATTCAACATAGTACTAGAAGTCCTCGCCTCAGCAATCAGACAACAAAAAGAAATTAAAGGCATCCAAATCGGCAAAGAAGAAGTCAAACTATCACTCTTTGCAGATGATATGATACTATATGTGGAAAACCCAAAAGGCTCCACTCCAAAAGTGCTGGAACTTGTACAGGAATTCAGTAACATGTCAGGATATAAAATCAGTGCACATAAATCAGTTGCATTTCTCTACACCAACAACAAGACAGAAGAAAGAGAAATTAAGGAGTCCATCCCATTTACAATTGCACCCAAAACTATAAGATACCTAGGAATAAACCTAACCAAAGAAGCAAAGAATCTATACTTAGAAAACTATAAAGTACTCATGAAAGAAATTGAGGAAGACACAAAGAAATGGAAAAATGTTCCATGCTCCTGGATTGGAAGAACAAGTATTGAGAAAATGTCTATGCTACCTAAAGCAATCTACACATTTAATGCAATCCTTATCAAAATCCCACCCATTTTTTTCAAAGAAATGGAACAAATAATCCTAAAATTTATATGTAACCAGAAAAGACCTCGAATAGCCAAAGTTATATTGAAAAAGAAAGCCAAAGTTGGTGGCATCACAATTCCGGACTTCAAGCTCTATTACAAAACTGTCATCAAAAGACAGTATGGTACTGGCACAAAAACAGACACATAGATCAGTGGAACAGAATAGAGAGCCCAGAAATAGACCCTCAACTCTATGGTCAACTAATCTTCGACAAAGCAGGAAAGAATGTCCAATGGAAAAAAGACAGCCTCTTAAATAAATGGTGTTGGGACAATTGGACAGCCACATGCAGAAAGATGAAATTGGACTATTTCCTTACACCACACATGAAAATAGACTCAAAATGGATGAAGGACCTCAATGTGAGAAAGGAATCCATCAAAATCCTTGAGGAGAACACAGGCAGCAACCTCTTCAACCTCAGCCGCAGCAACATCTTCCAAGGAACATCGCCAAAGGCAAGGGAAGCAAGGGCTAAAATGAACTACTGAGATTTCATCAAGATCAAAAGCTTTTGCACAGCAAAGGAAACAGTCAACAAAACCTTAAGACAACTGACAGAATTGGGAGAAGATATTTGCAAACGACATATCAGAAAAAGGGCTAGTGTCCAAAATCTATAAAGAACTTAGCAAACTCAACACCCAAAGAACAAATAATCCAATCAAGAAATGGGCAGAAGACATGAACAGACATTTCTGCAAAGAAGACATCCAGATGGCCAACAGACACATGAAAAAGTGCTCCATATCACTCGGCATCAGGGCAATACAAATCAAAACCACAATGAGATATCACCTCACACCAGTCAGAATGGCTAAAATGAACAAGTCAGGAAATGACAGATGCTGGCGAGGATGCGGAGAAAGGGGAACCCTCCTACACTGTTGGTGGGAATGCAAGCTGGTGCAACCACTCTGGAAAACAGCATGGAGGTTCCTCAAAATGTTAAAAATAGAGCTACCCTATTACCCAGCAGTTGCACTACTGGGTATTTATCCTAAAGATACAAACGTAGTGATCTGAAGGGGCACGTGCACCCGAATGTTTACAGTAGCAATGTCTACAATAGCCAAACTATGGAAAGAACCTAGATGTCCATCAACAGATGAATTGATAAAGAAGATGTGGTACATATATACACAATGGAATACTATGCAGCCATCAAAAGAAATGAAATCTTGCCATTTGCGACGATGTGGATGGAACTAAAGGTATCATACTTAGTGAAATAAGTCCATCAGAGAAAGACAACTAACACATGATCTCCCTGATATGAGGAAGTGGAGATGCAACATGGGGGTAGGAGAAGAATAAATGAAACAAGATGGGATTGGGAGGGAGACAAACCATAAGTGACTCTTAATCTCAAAAAACAAACTGAGGGTTGCTGCAGGGAGGGGGATTGGGACAGGGGGATGGGGTTATGGACATTGGGGATGGTATGTGCTATGGTGAGTGCTCTGAAGTGTGTAAAACTGGCGATTCACAGACCCGTACTCCTGGGGATAACAATACATTATATGTTTTTAAAAAATAATAATAATAAATTTAAAAATTTAAAAAAAAGAATGATAGCACAGTGGAACTTATACAGAATAGCTGCACTTCAGACAATTCAGTTTTTCTAAAAACCTGCAATGAAGATGGATGCAGTAATATGAAAATGTTTTATACAAGTGTTTTAAGGATATTCCAATGTCCCTTTTAAACCAAGTATTTAATGTAGAAAATTAGAAGTAAGCCATACTCACTAAATTCTATGGGTGCTTAAAAATAAATCAGATGTTGTCATTCCAAGGTTCAGTCTCTTGTCAACTGAGAATCAAAAAAGGGAGGTGACTCAAACTCCAAGTCTGCTAGTACAACTGCTCTCATGATTCAGAGAACACATATAAATCAACAGTGTGGCAGAAATTTCCACTCACACATTCATCATGTGACTTCCATTCTGACACATCAGACGTAATTCAATCAGATGCCAAAGAAATCCGTCCCCTAAACCATGCCACTGAAGGATTCATGATGACATTGCAGATAATGAAAAATATTTTAGAAATCCTGCATGAGCAATCTATTCATTAATGTAATATAAGTAACAATAATAACCACTAATTATAGAGTGTTTACTGTCTTAGGTTACAATCTTTATGGATACCATTATTAAAGCTTTAAAATTTTTCAAAAGTTATTCTTATTCTATATTACAGAATACAAAACAGATTCAGGGAGTTAAATATATGTCTTTAATCAAATAATGAATAAATATATAAAATATATAAATTTATATATTACACATTATATATATATATATATATAGAGAGAGAGAGAGAGAGAATATACTATACTGAAATTACATCTCAGGTCTATATTATTTCAAAGTTCAATATCTTAAACTATGTAAAACTTCCCTTGGTTGTTCTAGTAAAGCCTTTAATAATAACAAATAAATTTTAATTTGAAAGCAAAGAGAGACTTAGTGACAATTATTAATCAAACTGGCATGTATAACTCAAAGAAAATTTTCAAAGAGGAATAGTTGTGGAATTGGCCATGCCATAGACCCTATGGAGATATTATTTTTATTTCTAAAAATTGGGTTAGAAAACTTATTAATTAAGCCTTATGTCTTGGGGCACCTGGGTGGCTCAGTTGGATAAGTTCCTGATTTCAGCTCAGCTCATAATCTTGGGGTCCTGGGCTGAGTCCCACATCAGGCTCCTTGCTCAGTAGGGAGCCTGCTTCTCTCCCTCCTATTGTTGTTCCCCTTCTGCTCTCTCTCTCTCTGTGTCAAATATTAAAAAATACAAAAGTAAACCTTGTATCTTAATTACTAACAAGTGACCAACTACAAATATTTGGAAGCACATATAAAATTAGATCAAAGTTCACATGACTTTAATTGTAATTGTTAACGTTCTGTTACATTATAATAATATTCCCAATTTTGCTAAACTTCAAACATAACATAAAAAATAAAACACAAAGGAAAACATATATACTTCATGCATTTTAATTTTTATAGAAAACACTTTTGCTCTTTACCTTCTATTGACATTTTTGCATTCATATTCAGGATTAAAACTGAAAACTGATTATAGCAAACCTTTTTAAATGTCAAGGGAGAATACATCTATGACTCAAAGCATAAGGAAAAAACCTGAAATATATCATAACAACTTCTATACTAAGAATGAGTACAAAGAGACTTTGGAGGCATAAGGAAGGAATAATAGGTTCTTTCCATGATGGAGGAATAAGAGTTGGTAGCAGAAAGCCCTCAGAGAGAAGATATTATTTGAAGTATGCCTTGAAAGATAAATGAATTTCACTGGTTTGAAAGGAAGGAAATAACATTTCGGGCAGAGAGAATACCAGAACAGAGGTCCAGAGGAAAAAGACACCATGACATACTCATTACAGTGTTAGAATTCTTTGGGGTCTAGATTATAGAGTTCTTGAACGTGGAGTGGGGAGAAAGTTACAAGAGAGAAGTCTAAAAGAGAGGTTGGAGTTTTGGCTATTTTTATTAAAAAGTTGGAACTTATTAGGTAGATAAGATGAATCAAGGAAGGATTTATGCAAAAAAATAAAATCGAATCTATATTTCCACAAAATAACTATCAGCATAATTGAGGATGAATTTGAAGATAAAACTATTATAACTGTGTAGTTAAGAAAGGAACAGTGAGGGCCTGGATTAGAGATAAGAAGAAGAGTCATGTGAAATATTATTTCTGAAGTAGACCTGAGAGGACTTAAAGACCATGTGGCTGTAGAGGATGAGAAAACTTAAAAAAGACACTTTTGAGGTTTCTAGCTTAGACAACTGAATGGATAATGCTGACATTAAATGAGCAGGAAACATAATGAAGCTGTAAGAATTGTTCACTTTTGAAGAGTAGAGTTTGATTTGTCTGCAAAGCATTTGCAATAGATATGCTTAATAGATGGTTGGAATATGGGTCAAGAGAAATCTGGGAACTGAAAAAATATTATCTAACATATTTAGAGAGCAATATAGGGTACCAGTTCGAAACTAAGAATCTAGCTGGGAAATCTATATTTGTAAGCTGACTCCAACATAATTAACTGCATGAATCTAAGGATGCAACTTAATCTCTTATTTTACTTATTTGTGATACAGAAACAATAAGAGAACCTCTACTATTGGGTCTGATGAGAATTAAGTGAAAAAATGAAAACAACTTTCTAGAACCATGGAAACATTTAATAAATGTTACTTATTATTGTTTTTGTCACAGAATAGCTAATTATTTCAGTAATAGAGGCAGGTAAGATTGGTAAAACAAAACAAGACAAAGAAAACAGAACAAGGCAGAAATGGAAACAATTGAGATTATCCAACCTAAAATGTTTTCAGAGAAACATGTACAAAATAGCCTAGAAAGTGATTTGGTCAAACCCAGAGGTCAAAGAGTAATAAGAATACAGGATTGTTTAAAATTGTCAAACACTGCAGAGAAATGAAGTATGCACTGCAGAGAACTGAAAAGCAGGCATTGGAATTGGCAACTAGGAATTTTATGTGGGATGTAAAAACAGTGTTAAATTTACATCTAGCTTTATAAGGCTTATAATCTGTTTAGAAGCCTGTACATTCTGAAATAGTTTAATTAATTCAATGAATATCTATTGAAAGCCCACCACATGCTATATGAAATAAAAAAATAAAAAGTGTAAAAATGTAAAGCCAAAATTAATAATGCAGATTTATTTTTTTTAATTTGAGGGGCAAAGATGGCAGAGGAGTAAGGAACCCTATTTCAACCAGTCCCCTGAATTGAGGTAGATATCTACCAGACCACTCCAAACACCTATGAAATCTGTCTGAGATGTAAGAAGGTAAATCCAGACCTATGCAAACAGAATATCTCTAGCAGTTGGTGTTGAGGAATGAAGAGGGGAGCTGTGATTCTGTGGGCAGATATCAGAAGATAAATGGAGTGGGAAGGGAGCCCCCAGTATTCTGCACCACCAGAGTGCAAATGCCTCCTGGGCTGGGACCAGGCACAGACTCACAGACAGGTAGCAATGGGGAAAGGACTTTAGGACAGCCTCCTTTAGGACAGCCTGACTTTAGGACAAGCTGAAACTTTGAGCTGCAGGGGCATATGCACAAACTGGGGGCAGCTGGCAGTTTTAGAAGCACAAGCCTGAACCTGGCAGTGAGGACTGGGAGTGCTGCTGTGGGGCACACAACCCCAAACCCTGCAGTTTTAGCAGCACAGACAGAAATGGAGACAGTATGGCCTGGAGGGTTCATTGGAGAACAGATTGCAATATTTCTGTTCTGAGACAGAAGTTTGGTTATGGTTGCCTCTACTCTGACACTTGGAAGAGATGTGGAAATCTGCCAGGGAAAGCCCCCAGAGAACAAAAACCCCCAAAAGCTGTTTTTCACTGATCCCATTCCCCCCAACAGGGGGCAAGACAATTTTGCCCAAACAGGGTTGCCTGAGTAATAGCCCAGCAGGCCCCTCCCCCAGAAGACAAGCCAAAAGAACAAGAGGCCAACAACCCTAAGGTTCCTATATAACAGATGCATCTTGCTTCAGTTGTGGTCAATAATCTGGAATCTGTGCATTCCCTCAACCACCCCTCAACAGAATGATTAAGAGGAAGAACCCTCAACACATGAAAAATTCAGACTGTAACACAGAACTAATGGATATGGATATAAGCAAAATGTCAGAAGTAGACTTGAGGATGACAATTATGCAGACAGTTGCTAAGATAGAGAAAACCATTAGTAGCAACATAGTTTCTCTAAGGACATAAGTGAGAGCTGATTTGGTAGGTCTTAAAAATGTTGTCAATGAGATCCAGTCTAATCTAGATACTCTAACAGCTAGGGCAAATGAGGCAGAAGAAAGAATTAGTGATCTAGAAGATAAACTGATATAAAATAAGGAACAGGAGGAGGCCTGAAACAAACAGCTTAAGATCCATGAAAACAGAATTAGAGCAATAAATGGCTCCATGAAACATTCCAATATCAGAATTATTGTGATCCCTGAGGGGTTGAACAAACTATAGCCAAGAACTTCCTTAATCTGGGGAATGAAATAAGCAATCGTATCCTAGAGGCAGAGAGAGGTCTATTCAAGAGGAATAGACCAATGCCCAAGCATGTAATAGTGAAACTTGCAAATCTTAAAGCCAAGGAAACCTTAAGGTTAGTTAGGGGGAAGAAATTCCTTAAGTACAGAGGAAGGAACATCAGAATAATCTCAGACCTGTCCACAGAGACCTGGCAAGCCAGAAAGTGCTGGCAAGACATATTCAGGGTACTAAATGAGAAGAACATGCAGCCAAGAATACTTTATCCAGCAAGGTTGGCATTCAAAATGGATGGAGAGATAAAGAGCTTCCAAGACTGGCAAAAACTGAAAGAATATGTGACCACTAAGCTGGCCCTGCAAGAAACATTAAGGGAGGTTCCTATAAAAGAAGCCCCCAAGAGTGATATGGAACAGAAATTTATGGAGACAATCTATAGAAACAAGGACTTCACAGACAACATGATGACAATAAAATTATATTTTTCAATAATCACTCTCAATGTGAACAGCCAAAATGCTCCCATAAAACAGCACAGAATTGCAGATTGGATAAAAAGACAAGACCCATCCAAATGCTGTCTACAAGTGACTCATTTTGAACCTAAAGATACATCTAGACTGAAAGTAAAGGGATGGAGAACCATCTTTCATGCCAACAGACCTCCAAGGAAAGCTGAGGTAGCAATTCTTATATCAGACTAATTAGATTGTAAGCTAAAGACTGTAGTTAAAGATACAGAAGGGGGGCGCCTGGGTGGCTCAGTGAGTTAAGCCGCTGCCTTCCGCTCAGGTCATGATCTCGGGGTCCTGGGATCAAGTCCCGCATTGCGCTCTCTGCTCAGTGGGAACCTGCTTCCCTCTCTCTCTCTCTCTCTGCCTGCCTCTCTGCTACTTGTGATCTCTCTCTGTCATATAAATAAATTAAATCTTAAAAAAAAAAAAAAAGATACAGAAGGACACTACATCATCCTGAAATGGTCTATCCAACAAGAAGATCTAACAATTGTAAATATCTATGCCCCCAAGATGGGAGCAGCCAACTACATAAGCCAACTGTTAATCAAAACATATTGATAATAATATGTTAATTGTACAGAATCTTAACACTCCACTCTCAGCAATAGACAGATCATCTAAGAAAAAAATCAACAATGAAACAAGAGCTTTGAATGATACACTGGACCTCATAGATATATACAGAACATTATACCCTAAAACAACAGAATACTCATTCTTCTTGAGCACGCATGGAACTTTCTCGAGAATAGACCACATACTGGGTCACAAATCAGGTCTCAACCTACACCAAAAGACTGAAATTATTTCCTGTATATTCTCAGACCACTGTGCTTTGAAATTGGAACTCAAATACAAGAAAAAGTTTGGAAGAAATTCAAACACTTGGAAGCTAAAGGCCATCCTGCTCAAAAATTTTGGGTCAGAGGAGAGACAAGATGGCAGAGAACTAGGAGGAGGCGCCATTTCAACCTGTACCCTAAAGTGAGCTGATTACCTACCAAAGAACTCTGATCACCCATGAAAGCAGCCTGAGATTAGAATTACACAAGTCTGGATCTCTACGGGGGCAGAAGACACCAGTGCAGGTAAAGCTGAGTGGGAACGTCGGACTGATATTGGAAGATAAACAAAAGGGACCCATTGGAAAGTAATACACCAATACGAGAGTGCCTTGCAACTGGGGACCAGCATTAATTTGAAGTCGAGTTGAAAGCACTCAAAAAGAGCAAAGGATCATGGAGGGAAATTTTGGGAATTGGGACGGTTAACAACAGGGGCTTAAGTCCCTGGACCCAGGACAGCCATGCCTGGCACTGAGCCAGATAGAGTGCGGTAGAGAAACCAGGTCTTGGTCCCTGAGCCGCCAGAGCTCCTGAAAAAGCATAGGGTGCAGCTCCCATTAGGGGCTGGGAGCCTCGCCAGCCTGACAGAAACACAGCCTTTTTGCAGTCCCCACACGCGCAGCACCGTGCTACCAGAGTCTCAATCACGCCCCACACCCTCCCCTGAGAGAGGTTCGTGCAGGCGCCAGCACAGTGCTCTCGGACCTGGAAAGACCAGGCACTCCCAGCCTGGGCCAGCAGGAAAATCTCAGTGTGCGATCGCTGCTTGGAACCTCTCTGGCGGTCTGGAGCTGCCCAGACAGCTGCTGCTGTCATGGTTTTGGGTACAAGCAGGAGTTCCTGCATCCCCAGGGACCGAGACTGGGAACGGGCTCTGCCAGCAGCCAAGGGGGAATTTATGTGCTCTGGAGCACTCAGAGGGGAACAGACTGAGCCTTCTCTCTGAGAGGGAGGCCTGGGTGCAGTTTGCTATCCTCTAAACCTCTAAAAATCATCAAAAGCTGTCAAGGCGAGAGAAAACAAATGAACAAACAAACAAAAAAACCTCCAGAGAACAAAAGCCTGAAAAACCAGTTTCCTTAGAGCCCACACCCTTAATGGGGGCGGGAGGACTTAACTCAGAAAACACTGCCTGAAAACCCACATGGCAGGCCCCTCCCCCAGAAAGCCAACCGGAAAAAAAAAAAAAGATAAGAGAAAATCACCACTACTTCATAGACACAACTTTTATTTTTAACTCGTTCCCACCGTTCTGGTTCATTTTTTTATAGATAATTTTTTTACCCTATTTACCATCACAGTGAGATGTCCAGTACATCAAATTCCATAATAACCTTTAACCTGAACTTTTTGATACATATATGTGCGTTTTTCTTTTGCTGTTCTATTCTTTTAATTTTTTTTAATTTCATTTTAGTTTTATTTAGTTTATTCTTTTTTTATTTTTATTTTTTTAATATTCATATAGAGTTAAACTTCAAGTTAGTCCCCTTTCCCCAATCATGCTACCCCTATTGGTAAACCAATTTTTAATCCCCTTTTATCTCAGAAAAGTTGAGTCCCTTAACAAAGATATCAAGATCAAACAGGAAGAATCAAAATAACCTTCCTCCCCCACACTGAGAATTTATAACTACTCTCCCATATTTTTCTTCCGCTCGTGTTTCTGTGTATTTGTGTTTGCCCTGGTAGTATATAAATCTTATACCTGGGGTTCTTTTTGATGAGGGTCTCTTTTTTGGTCTTGCTTTTATATATATGTATATATTTTTTCTCTTATCATCTACTTTTGTAAGTCTTTTTATTTGTCTGTTTTTGTTTACCTCATAAATCTTAGCTTGGGGCCCATTTGGGCTGGGTCTTCTCTTTTATTTTATCTTTCTTTTTTCTTGTCTCTCTCTCCCTCTCTCTCTTTTTTTTTTTTTTTCTTTTTTCTCTCCTTCTTTTTTCTTTCATTTGGGTGAGGACTCTTGATTGTTCAGAAGCATTCCAGGGTGCACCTTGACTGCACCACAGTCAATACATCCAGCTACATCCATTCAGCCATCTCTCACCAAAATGACCAGGAGGAGGAATGCCCAACAGAAGAAAAATTCAGAGGCTGGGCCATCTGCAACAGGGCTAATGGCTATCGACATAGACAATATGTCAGAAAGAGAATTCAGGCTAACAATTATCCATTCAATAGCTAGTTTGGAGAAAGCCATGGATGACAAAATGGAATTGATAAGGACAGAACTGAAATCCACCAGGGATGATGTTCACAATGCTCTCAATGAGTGCCAATCTAATCTAAATTCTCTAAATGCTAGGGTAACTGAGACAGAAGATAGAATTAGTGATCTGGAGGACAAACAGATAGGACCAGGAGGAAGCCTGGAAAAAACAGCTTAGAAACCACGAAAACAGAATTAGGGAAATAAATGATGCCATGAAACATTCCAATGTCAGAATTATTGGAATCCCTGAAGAGGAGGAGAAAGAAAGAAGTCTAGAAGATAGAGTGAAACAAATTCTCCAAGAAAATTTTCCCAATCTTGTGAATGGAACCAGCGTTCATGTACTAGAGGCAGAACAGTCTCCCCCCAAGATTATAGATACAAAAAAAAAAAAAAAAATCAAGGTACCTAATAGTAAAACTGAGAAATCATAATTGTAGATACAATCTCTTAAAAGCCGCTAGGACAAAGACGCTCCTTATGTACAGATGAAAGCCCATTAGAAAAACGTCAGACCTGTCCACAGAAACCTGGCAAGCCAGAAAGGGCTGGCAAGATATATTCAGGGCACTAAATGAGAAGAACATGCAGCCAAGAATACTTTACCCAGCAAGACTGACATTCAAAATGGATGGAGAGATAAAGAGTTTCCAAGATCGACAAGGCTTAAAAGAGTATGTGACCACCAAGCCAACACTGCAGGAAATATTAAGGGGGGGTTCTATAAAAGAAGAAAAATCCTAAGAATATTGAACAGAAATAATGAGACAATCTACAGAAAGAAAGACTTCAAAGGTAACACGATGTCAATAAAAACATATCTATCAATAATCACTCTCAATGTGGATGGCCTAAATGTGCCCATAAAATGACACAGGGTTGCAGACTGGTAAAACAACAGGATCCATCCATATGTTGTCTACAAGAGACCCATTTCGAACCTAAGGGTACACCCAGACTGAAAGTGAAGGGATGAAGAAGAATCTTTCATGCCAATGGGCCTCAAAAGAAGGCCAGGGTAGCAATTCTCATATCAGATAAATTAGATTTAAACTAAAGACTGTAGTCAGAGATACAGAAGGACACTACATCATTCTTTTTTTTTTTAAGATTTTATTTATTTATTTGACAGTTAGAGATCACAAGTAGGCAGGCAGGCAGAGAGAGAGAGAGGAGGAAGCAGGCTCCTGGCTGAGCAGAGAGCCCAATGTGGGGCTCGATCCCAGGACCCCGAGATCATGACCAGAGCCGAAGGCAGAGGCTTTAACCCACTGAGCCACCCAGGTGCCCCGACACTACATCATTCTTAAAGGGACTATCCACCAAGATGATTTAACAATTGTAAATATCTATGCTCCCAATATGGGAGCAGCCAATTACATAAGAAAACTATTAATCAAGATAAAGAGTCATATTGATATGAATACATTAATAGTAGGAGATCTTAACACGCCTTTCTCAGTAATAGACAGATCATCCAAGCAGAAAATCAATAAAGAAACAAGAGCATGGAATGACAAATTGGACCAGATGGACCTCATAGATATATAAAGAACATTCCACCCTAAAACAACAGAATACTCATTCTTCTCAAGTGCACATGAAACCTTTTCCAGAATAGACCACATATTGGGTCACAGATCAGGGCTCAACTGATACCAAAAGACTGAGATTATTCCCTGCATATTCTTAGATCACAATGCTTTGAAACTGGAACTCAATCACAAGGAAAAGTTTGGAAGGAACTCAAACACCTGGAAGCTAAAGACCACTTTGCTTAAGAATGCTTGGATCAACCAGGAGATCAAAGAAGAACTGAAACAATTCATGGAAACCAATGAGAATGAAGACACTTTGGTCCAAAACCTATGGGATACAGCAAAGGCGGTCCTAAGGGGGAAATACTTAGCCATCCAAGCCTCCCTCAAAAATATTGAAAAATCCAGAATACACCAGCTATCTCTGCACCTTAAAGAACTGGAGAATCAACAACAAATTAAGCCAACTCCACACACAAGAAGGGAAATAATGAAGATTAGAACAGAGATCAATGAGATAGAAACTAAGATACAGTAGATATATCAATGAAAATAGAAGCCGGTTTTTTGAAAGAATCAATAAGATCGATAAACCATTGGCACACTAATCCAAAAGAAAAGAGAGAAAGCTCAAATTAATAAAATTATGAATGAAAAGGGAGAGATCACAACTAACACCAAGGAAATAGAAACAATCATCAGAAGTTATCAACATTTATATGCCAATAAGTTAAGCAACCTAGATGAAATGGATGCATTCCTGGAAAAGTATGAACTCCGCAAATTGAACTAGGAAGAAATTGACAACTTGATTAGACTGATATCTAATAACGAGATTGAAGCAGTGATCAAAAACCTCCCAAAAAACAAGAGCCCAGGACCTACAATTCCCTGAGGAATTCTACCAGACTTTCAAAAAGAAATAACACCTACTTTGCTGAAGCTGTCTCAAAAAATTGAAGCAGAAGGAAAACTTCCAGACTCTTTTTATGAATCCAGCATTACCCTAATCCCCAAACCAGGCAAAGGCCCCAACAAAAAGGAAAATTTCAGACCAATATCACTGATGAATATGGATGCTAAGATTCTCAACAAGATCCTAGCAAATAGGCTCCAACAGCACATTAAAAAGATTATCCACCATGACCAGGTGGGATTCACCCTTGGGTTACAAGGATGGTTCAACATTCACTAATCAATCAATGTGATAGAACAAATAAATAAGAGAAGAGAGAAGAACCACATGGTTCTCTCAATTGATGCAAAAAAAAGCATTTGACAGAATCCAGCATTCATTCCTGATTAAAATGCTTCAAAGTATAGGGATAGAGGGAACATTCCTAAACTTCATAAAATCTATCTATGAAAGACCCACAGCAAATATCATACTCAATGGGAAAAAGCTCACAGCCTTCCCATTGAGATCAGGAACACGACAAGGATGCCCACTCTCACCACTCTTGTTCAACATAGTATTAGAAGTCCTAGCAACAGCAATCCGACAACAAAGAGAAATAAAAGGTACCCAAATTGGCAGTGAAGAAGTCAAACTCTCTCTCTTTGCAGATGACATGATACTTTATATGGAAAACCCATAAGACTCCACCCCAAACTACTAGAACCCATACAGCAATTCAGTAATGTGGCAGGATACAAAGTCAATATATAGAAATCAGTGGCTTTCTTACACACTAAGAATGAAAATACAGAAAGGGAAATTAGATAATCAATTCCATTTACTATAGCACCAAGAACCATAAGATACCTGGGAAAAAACCTAACCAAAGAGGTAAAGGAACTGTACTTGAGGAACTACAGAACACTCATAAAAGAAATTGAAGAAGACACAAAAAGATGGAAGACCATTCCATGATCTTGGATAGGAAGAATAAACATTGTTAAAATGTCTATACTGCCTAGAGCAATCTATACTTTTAATGCCATTCTGATCAAAATTCCACCAGTATTTTTCAAAGAGCTGGAGCAAACAATCCTAAAATTTGTATGGAATCAGAAGAGACCCCGAGTTGCTAAGGAAATATTGAAAAAGAAAAACAAAACTGGGGGCATCACATTACCTGATTTCAAGGTTTACTACAAAGCTGTGATCCCCAAGACAGCATGGTACTGGCATAAAAACAGGCACATAGACCATGGAACAGAGGAGAGAGCCCAGATATGGACCCTCAACTCTATGGTCAAATAATCTTCAACAAAGCCAGAAAAAAGATACAGTGGAAAAAAGACGGTCTCTTCAATAAATGGTGCTGGAAAAATTGGACAGCTATATGTAGAAGTATGAAACTCGACCATTCTCTTACACTGTACACAAAAATAAACTCAAAATGGATAAAAGACCTCAACATGAGACAGGAATCCATCGGAATCCTAGAGGAGAACATAGGCAGTAACCTCTTCTGTATCAACCACAGCAACTTCTTTCAAGATATGTCTCCAAAAGCAAAGAAAACAAAAGTGAAAATTAACTTTGGGACTTCTTCAAGATCAAAAACTTCTGCAAAACAAAGGAAACAGTCAACAAAACAAAGAGGCAACCCACAGAATGGGAGAAGATATTCACAAAAGAGTACAGACAAAAGGTTGATATCCAGGATCTATAAAGAACTTCTTAAACTCAACACACACAAAACAGATAATCATGTCAAAAAATGGGCAGAAGATATGAACAGACACTTCTCCAATGAAGACATATAAATGGCTATTAGACACATGAAAAAATGTTCATCATCACTAGCCATCAGGGAGATTCAAATTAAAACCACATTGAGATACCACCTTACACCAGTTAGAATGGCCAAAATTAGCAAGACAGGAAACAATGTGTGTTGGAGAGGATGTGGAGAAAGGGGAACACTCTTACACTATTGGTGGGAATGCAAGTTGGTGCAGCCAATTTAGAGAACAGTGTGGAAATTCCTTAAGAAATTAAAAATAGAGCTTCCCTATGACCCTGCCATTGCACTACTGGGTATTTACCCCAAAGATAGAGATGTGGTGGAAAGAAGGGCCATCTGTACCCCAATGTTTATAGCAGCAATGGCCACGGTCGCGAAACTGTGGAAAGAACCAAGATGCCCTTCAACGGACAAATGGATAAGGAAGATGTGGTCCATATACACTATGGAGTATTATGCCTCCATCAGAAAGGATGAATACCCAACTTTTGTATCAACATGGACGGGACTGGAAGAGATTATGCTGAGTGAAATAAGTCAAGCAGAGAGAGTCAATTATCATATGGTTTCACTTATTTGTGGAGCATAACAAATAACACGGAGGACATGGGGAGATGGAGAGGAGAAGGGAGTTGAGGGAAATTGGAAGGGGAGATGAACCATGAGAGACTATGGACTATGAAAAACAATCTGAGGGTTTTGAAGGGGCAGGGGGTGGGAGGTCAGGGGCGCTAGGTGGTTGGTATTATGGAGGGCGTGTATTGCATGGAGCACTGGGTGTGGTGCATAAACAATGAATTCTGTTACACTGAAAAGAAATAAATTAAAAAAAAATTGGGGTACCAGGAAATCAAAGAGGAACTTAAACAATTCATGGAAACCAATGAGAACAAAAACACTTTGGTCCAACACCTAAGGGATACAGAAAAGGCAGTTCTAAGTGGGAAATACATAACCATCCAAGCCTTAGTCAAAAAAATATAGAAAAATCCTGAATGCACAAACTAACTTTACATCTTAAAGAACTGGAGAATTAACAACAAATTAAGCCTAACCCGTACATGAAGAGGGAAATAATTAAGATTAAAGTGGAGACCAATAAATTAGAGACCAAAAATACAGTAGAACACATCAGTGAAACTAGAAGTTGGTTCTTTGAAAGAATAAGATTGATAAAGCTCTGGCCAGTCTTGTCTGAAAGAAAAGAAAAAGGACCCAAATTAATAAAATTATGACAAGGGAAGAAATTATGACTTAACACCAAAGAAATAGAAACAATCATCAGAAATTATTCTCAACAGATATATTCTAAGTTAAGCAACCTAAAAGAAATGGATGCATAAGTTAAGTTAAGTTAAGATAAGTTAAGTTAAGCAACCTAAAAGAAATGGATGTATTCGTCAAAACCTATAAACTACCAAGACAGAAACAAGAAAAATAGATGATTTGAAAAGACCAATAACCAGTAACAAGATTGAAGCAGGGATTAAAAACTTCCCAAAAAACAAGAGTCCAGAACCTGATGGATATCCTGGGGAATTCTAGCAAACACTCAAATAAGAAATAATACCTATTCTCCTGAAGCTGTTTCAAAAAATAGAAACAGAAGGAAAACATCTAGACTCTTTCTATGAGGTCAGCATTACCGTGTTCCCAAAACAAGATAAGATCCCATCAAAAAGAATTTCAGGTCAATATCCCTGAAGAATATGGATGCCAAAATTCTCGACAAGATCCTAGCTAATAGGATCCAACAGTACATTCAAAGGATTATACACCATCACCAGGTGGGATTTATCCCTGTGTTGCAAGGGTAGTTCAACACTTGCAAATCAATCAACATGATAGAACACATTAATAAGAAGAGAGAGAAGAAATACATGGTCCTCTCAATTGATTCAGAAAATCATTTGACAAAATACAGCATCCTTTCTTGATTGAAATTCTTCAGAGTATAGGGATAGCAGGAATATTTCTCAATTTCATAAAATCTATCTATGAAAAACCCACAGCAAATATCATTCTCAATGGGGAAAGCTGAAAGCCTTTCCATTAAGATCAGGAACACAACAAGGATGCCCACTCTTGTCATTACTTTTCAACATAGTACTATATGTCCTATGAACACCAATCAGACAGCAAAAAGAAATAAAACGTATTCAAATTGACAAAGAAGAAGTCAAACTCTCTCTCTCTTCGCAGATGACATGATTCTTTATATGGAAAACCCAAAAGACTCCACCCCCAAACTACTAGAACCCATACAGCAATTCAGTAATGTGTCAGGATACAAAATCAATGTACAGAAATCAGTTGCTTTCTTATACACCAACAATGAAAATATAGAAAGGGAAATAAGAGAATTGATTCCATTTACTATAACACCAAGAACCATAAGATGCCCGGAAATAAATCTAACCAAAGACGTAAAAGATCTGTACTCGAGGAACGACAGAACACTCATGAAAGAAACTGAAGACACAAAAAGATGGAAGAGCATTCCATGTTCATGGATCGGAAGAATAAACATTGTTAAAATGTCTGTACTACCCAGAGCAAACTATACTTTCAATGCCTTCCTGAGCAAAATACCAATGGCATTTTTCAAAATGCTGGAACAATCTTAAAATTGTTCAGAGCCAGAAAAGATCCTGTATTGCTAGGGAAATTTTGAAAAAGAAAAACAAAACTGGGGGCATCACGTAGCCTGATTTCAAGTTTTATTACAATACTGTGATCGCTGAGACAGCATGGTGCTGGCACAAAAACAGACACATAGATCAATGGAACAGAATAGAGAGCCCAGATAATGACCCTCAATTCTATGGACAAATACTCTTCGACAAAGCAGGAAAAATATCCAATCAAAAAAAGACTGTGTCTTTAATAAATAGTGCTGGGAAAGTTAGATAGCTATATACAGAAGAACGAAACTCAACCATTGTTTTATACCACACACAAAGATAAACTCAAATTAGATTAGAGACCTCAATGTGAGACAAGAATCCATCAGAATTGTAAAAGAGATCATAGGCAGTAACCTCTTTGACATGGGCCACAGCAGCTTCTTTCAAGACAGGTCTCCAAAGGCAAGGGAAACAAAAGTGAAAATGAACTTTCTGGACTTCATTAAGGTAAAAAGCTTCTGCACAGCAAATGAAACAGTCAACAAAGAGACGACTCACAAATGGGATAAGATATTTGCAAATGACACTACAGGCAAGGGCTGATATCTAAGATCTATAAAGAACTTTTCAAACCCAACACCCAAAAACAAATAATCAAGTCAAAAAATGGGCAGAAGGCATAAACAGAAACTTCTCCAAAGAAGACACACAAATGGCTAACAGACACACGAAAAAATGTTCATCATCATTAGCCAACAGGGAAATTGAAATCAAAACCACATTGAAATACTACCTTACACCAGTTAGGATGGCCAAAATTAACAGGACAGGAAGGAGCAAGTATTGGAAGGCTGTGGAGAAAGGCAAACCCTCTTACACTGTTGATGGGAATGCAAGTTGGAATAGCCACTTTAGAAAACAGGGTGGAGGTTCCTCAAAAAATTAAAATAGAGCTACCCTATGACCTAGCAATTGCACTACTAGGTATTTACCCAAAAGATACAGATGTAGTGAAAAGAAGGGTCATATGCACTCCAGTGTTCATAGCAGCAATGTCCACAATTGCCAAACTGTGGAAAGAGCCAAGATGCCCATCAATAGATGAATGGATAAATAAGATGTGGTCTATATATACAATGGAATATTACTCAGCCTTCAGAAAAGATGAATACCCAACTTTTGTATCAACATAGATGGGACTGGAGGAGACCATTTGAAGTAAAATAAGTCAAGCAGAGAAGGTCAATTATCATATGGTTTCACTTATTTATGGAACATAAGGTACAGCATGGAGGACATTAAGAGAAGGAAGGGAAAATTGAAGGGGGGATCAGAGTGTGGGGATAAACTGTGACAGACTATGGACTCTGAGAAACAAACTGAGTGTTTTAGAGGGGAGGGGGGTGGGAGAATGGGTTAGCCCAGTGATGGGTATTAAGTAGGGCACATATTGCATGGAGCATTGGGTGTTACACACAAATAATGAATCACAGAACACTACATCAAAAACTAACGATGGGGGCACCTGGGTGGCTCAGTTGGTTAGCCTCTGCCTTTGGTTCAGGTCCTGATCTCAGGGTCCTGGGATTGAGTCCTGAATCAGGTTCTCTGCTTGGCAGGAAGCCTGCTTCACCCTCTCTCTCTGTCTGCCACTCCCCCTCCTCATGCTCTCTCTTTCTCACTGTCAAACAAATAAATAAAATCTTAAAAAAAAAAAAAACACCTAGTGATGTACTGTATGGTGACTAGCATAACAAAAAAAAATTAATAATGCAAACAAAAACTATGCTAGCCTTCAGAGCCATTCTCATGCACGATGGATAGCCAACAAGAACAGAACATGAACGAAACACGAACTAGAATCATGAAGAAAGGAGTGGAAAGGACATTCCATAAAGGAAGAGTATCAGGAACAAATGCATAATATGAGACAATAATTGATATTTCTCTTGGATTTTCATGAAACAGTTTCACTGAATTTCTTCCTTTTGATGCAAATACATAAAGAAGCAAAAAGTGGGAAAAGCAGTCATCTATAGAAGTGAAATTGAGATATATTTAGTCTAATGTTCAGAAAGAATCCTTTTAGCTTATCCAATGGAATATGAAGGAATTGTTCAAAGGACAATATGGACAGTTATGTGGTGGGAATAGAGTACAACCTACTTTTAAGATGCCAATATTTTTAAAAAATATATTTTGGCATTTTAACATAATTATCAAATTTACTCTACAACATAAGTGATTCTCTTTGTGCAAATAAGGTACACAAAGCATTCATTTTCCAAGAACAATTTGTTCAGCAGTACTGTGGATGTGAAGGTCACCTTAGTGGTGAATTGTATGATCTTATTGCCTTGTTAAATGTAATCTGTACAATCATATTATAAATCATAGTAAATATACCCCATAAATAACACAGATAATCTTCAAAACTATAAAATAAAAATGCCCTGTAATTACATGATTCATTATTCCATATTATCACTGGAGCCATACAATACTTATCTTTGGATACTAAATTCTAAGTAAAAAGTTTTCATCTAAATGTTCAATTAATTTTTAAATAGTTGGCTGTCAATTTCTATATTTTATCTTTCTCATACAAGACTTGCAATATATACAACCAGCAAATACCTGGTGCAAGGTATTCATGTGTCATTTACCCCCTAATGACTTCATGTTGACAGGCTATCTCACAAATATTCATAATAATTAATATTAAAAGTATATAACTAGAATGTTAATAAGATTTAGTGTTGTTTAAAATAGATCAGGGACTAATTAGCAAATTTAATATGATTTACATGACCGATGTTTAAGTGTCTAGACAATTTATATTTAATGACACTTCATTGGAATTAAAATTTTAAAAAGTCTACATTGATTAGGAATTTTAATTCATCATTGTATTACCTAAAACTGAAATAATTAATTGTGATAAGTAGAACAATTCTCCTAGTATTAAGCACAGAATTTCTTACATACCTAAAAGAGATATTTTCTTAGCCAAATATTTAATGAATGTTTTACAGATAATAGAGATGACTATATGGGAAATAAAAACATATAACATAGGTTAAATGTATTTAGAGTTTAAGGTTATTCAAATAAAATCTTTTTAAAGGCAAAGTTTGTTATTTAAAAAATCAAACCAGATTTTCAGCTTCTGGCCTAACATGAGAGAAACTTGGAAGTCACCATTCTGTACTAATAAGAAATGACAAACTACACAAAAGAAAAAGTAATGTCTTCTTAGATCATTAGAAGAAGTAAGGTCACAGAACAAACTACTTGTCTTAATCTACTTGGGCAGGTGTAATAAAATATCACATACTGAATGGCTTATAAACAACAGAAATTTGTTACCATTCTGGAGCTCCGAAGCCCAAAATGAAAACCCAGGGTGCAGACTGCTGACTTCTTGCCATGTCCTAAAATGGTGGAAGGGGACAGTGATCTCTCAAGACTTTTTCATAAAAACATGATAGTCATTCATGAAGGCTTCATCATCATAACCTAATCACCTCCTAAGGGTCCCACTTCCTAACATCATCACACTGGGCATTAGATTTTGAACAAATGAATTTTGGGAGATACAACATTCAAACCATAGCACCGCTACTTCTAAAATTGAAGAAACCAAAGAATCACAACTTACCTGAGTAAAAAAACCTACGAGCTGATGTCTCCATGGAATCTACTGCTGGGGTAGAGAAACCTGAACGGTAAATCAGTGTGGCTCACTGTGGACTGATAATCAGAAACTCTAGGACAACCTAGTCAAAGAGGTCCCCACACTTTCATGACGTTTTCATTTTCTTTTGTCCCCCCCATCCCCGCCCAGAGCTTGACCTGGCTATTATAGTAACTATCAAAACAAAACAAAACCAAACAAAAACCCTAATGCTTTCTGCAGGGAGAGAAAACAAGGAGTAACTTTGAAATATACCAGAACATTTTTTTTCTTTTCTTTTCTTTTTGTTAAGATTTTATTTATTGATTTGAGCACGTGAGAGAAAGAGAGCACAAATGGGGAAGGGAAAGGCATAGGGAGGGAGGGGCATATGAAGGGAGGAACAGCTGGAAAAGCAGACTCCCTGCTGAGTTGGAAGCCCCATGCAGGGCTAGATCCCAGGCTACTGGGATCATTAACTGAATGGAAGGCAGATGCTTAGTCAACTGAATTATGCAGACACCCCAACAATTTGTCCTTCTTCTTTTTTTTTTTTTTAGATTTATTTATTTATTTATTTGAGAGACACAGCAAGAGAGCGAACACAGTAGGAGGAGTGGGAGAGGGAGATGCAGGCTTACCACTGAGCAGAGAGCCCATTGTGGAGCTTGATCCCAGGACCTTGGGATCATGACCTGAGCTGAAGGCAGACTCTTAATGACCAAGCCACTCAAGCACACCACACTGTGTCCTTCTTAACAAGGTCTGCCTTCAGAAGAAACAAATTGGAGTCCAACTGCTAATGAGACCCTAATTAACCTGGGGCAAGGGAAATATTCAACTTTAGCCAGCTCTAACCTTCCATGTAGGAGAAGATCTTTGCCAGCCTATTTTAGTCATTCTATCCCCACCTGAAGTTCATAGCTCAGAGGTACAGGTTTTTTAAAAATCTGAGACCTAATCATAAGACTATACAGTGTTTTCCATTCCCCTACATTATACCAACATGCTACTAAAGGACTATATACAGCAGGTCCTTTTACTCAGGACATCATGTCCAACTATCAAGAAAAAAATTCAACGGGCGCCTGGGTGGCTCAGTGGTTTAGAGCGTCTGCCTTTGGCTCACGTCATGATTCCAGGGTCCTGGGATCGAGCCCCGCATCAGGCTCTCTGCTCATGGGGGAGCCTGCTTCCCTTCCTCTCTCTCTGCCTGCCTCTCTGCCTACCTGTGCTTTCTGTCTGTCAAATAAATAAATAAAATCTTAAAAAAAGTTCAAGGCATAATAAAAGATACACATGCAAATCAATCAATCAGTCCAGACACAGATCTTACCTACTGCATAAAAATGAATTCAAAATGGATCATAAACCTAAATATAACACACAAAATTATAAAACTTCAAAATAATACAGGAGAAATATCTAGATGACTTCAGCTTTGATAATGAACTTTTAGATACAACAGCAAGACACAATGCACAAAAGAAGAAATTGATACTGGACTTCAGTAAAATTAAATTTTCTGCTCTATGAAAGATACTACTAAGAGACTGAAAAGACAAGCCACACCCCGGGAGAAAATAATTTGCAAAAGGCATCTCTGATAAAGAATTGTTATCCAACATGTACAAGGCCTGTTAGAAGTCAACAAAAATATTTAAAAATATAATTTTAAAATTGGGCCAAACCCTGAACAGAAACTTATCAAAGAATATACAGAGACTGCAATAGTAATATGGGAAAAAAAAATGTTTTGTATTGTAAGTCATTGGAGAATGCAAATTAAAATAATAAAATATGGCAATACAACTACTAGGATGGCCAGTATCCAGTATGCTGGCAAGGATGTGGAGCAGTAGGAACTCCATTGTTGCTGAGGATGTCAAATGGTATAGTCACTTTGGAAGACTGGCCATTTCTTTCAAAACTAAACACACTTTTATCATATGATCCAACAGTCTCACTCCTTGGTGTTCACCTAAAAGAGCTGAAGACATTGCTGCTATGAACATTGGGCTACATATGGCCTTTCTTTTCACTACATCTGTATCTTTGGGGTAAATACCCAGAAGTGAAAATTCAGGGTCATAGGGTAGCTCTATTTTTAATGTCTTAAGGAATCTCCACATGGAGCACTGGGTGTGGTGCCTAAACAATGAATCTTGGAACACTGAAAAAAAAATTAAATTTAAATTAATAAATAAATAAGAAATTTAATAAATAAGAAAAGGAAAAAAAGAGCTAAAAACATAATTAGTCAAAAACATGAACAAGAATACTTAGAGTCAAGCAGTCAAGATGTCTCTCAGTAGGTGAACAAATAAACTAATACATCTAGAATACATAAATAACAAATAAATAAAATAATACATCTAGAAAATGGAAAATTACTTTGTAATAGAAAGAACTATGTGATCAAGTCATGAAAAAGACATAGAAGGAACTTAAGCACATACTGCTAAGTTAATAAAGCTAAACTGAAAATACTACCTACTACATGGTTCTAACTAGACAACATTTCAGAAAAGGCAAAACTATGGAGACATTAAAAATATCAGTGGTTGGGGTGCCTGGGTGGCTCAGTCAGTTAAGCATCAGACTCTTGGTTTTGGATTAGGTCATGGCCTCAGGGTCCGTGGGGTTGAGCTGGGGTCAGGCTCCACACTCAGCAGGAAGTCTGCTTCTTTCTGTCTCCCTCTCCCTCTGGCCCCACCTTCCCACTCTCCCTCTCATTGTGTAAAATTAATAAATCTTTGAAAAATTATCAGTGATTGCCAGTGGTTGGAGGAGGGAGGGATGAAAAGGAGAAGCATTTTATTGCTGGAAACTACTCTATGACACTCTAACGGTAGATATACATTGTGAGAAATTTGTTCAAACCAGAATGTACAACATGAAGTGAACACTAATGTAAACCAGGTCAATAGTTAAAGGGTTAATAGTTAAATAGTTAAATGATGTTAAAGCAGGTCAATAGCCTCTTTTTTTAAGATTTTATTTATTTATTTGACAGGGAGAGAGATCACAAGTAGGCAGAGAGGCAGGCAGAGAGAGAGGGGGAAGCAGGCTCCCCGTCAAGCAGAGAGCATGATGCAGGGCTTGATTCCAGGACCCTGAGATCATGACCTGATTCGAAGGTAGAGGCTTAACTCACTGAGCCACCCAGATGCCCCCAATAGTCTTAAAGATTATAAATTTAAGGCTACAGTATTTGCATTTTAATTTGATTCAGAAAGTTATAAACATTTTAGTTGTACTTATGAACAGAATTTTACCTATTAGTAAAATACAAGGGAAAACATTTCTAAAAATGTGAATTTTTGAAAGCAATCATTTCATCAAGTGAGTTAATAAAAAGTTGGCATAAAGATATGCATATTTGACACTGTCTCTCCATACATAAGTTTGAAGGAGAAAAATGATAAAATCTACACTAAATCAAGTTTAATATATGTAATATAAAATTAATACACAACTTACATTAAGATATTTGAATAGAAAAACTGTCATTTCTTTTTATACTCTATAAATTTTAGCAAATAATTTTATAAATATTACATACATTAGAGTATGTAATATTATCCAAAGTCTGGCTTTATTTATCAGTAATCTCTTCCTCGCCCAAATTGCATTTCTGAACAATATTCTTTTTTTAATTTAATTTTATTTTTTCAGTGTTCCAAGATTCATTGTTTATGCACCACACCCAGTGCTCCATGCAATACATACCGTACTTAATACCCACCACCAGGCTCACTCATCCCCTCACCTTCCCCTCTTCCAAAACCCTCGCTTTTTTCTCAGAGTCCACAGTCTCCATTGTTCATCTCTCCCTCCGTTTTCCCCTAATTCATTTTTCCTTTCCTTCTCCTAATGTCCTCCATGTTATTCCTTATGCTCCACAAATGAGTGAAACCATATGATAATTGACTTTCTCTGCTTGACTTATTTCACTTAGCATTATCTCTTCCAGTCCCATCCATGTTGATAAAAAAGTTGGGTATTCATCCTTTCTGATGGAGGCATAATATTCCATTGTATATATGGACAATATCTTCTTTATCCATTTGTCTGTTGAAGGCTCTTTCCACAGTTTGGTGATTGTGGACATTGCTGCTATGAACTTTGGCATACAGATGGCCCTTCTTTTCACTACATCTATATCTTTGGGGTAATGCCCAATTAGTACAATTGTAGGGTCACAGGGTAACTTTATTTTTAATTTCTTAAGGAATCCCCACGCTGTTTTCCAAAGTGGCTGCACCAATTTGCATTCCCACCAACAGTGTAAGAGGGTTCTGCTTTCTCCACATCCTCTGCAACACATGTTGTTTATTGTCTTGTTAATTTTGGCCATTCTAACTGGCGTAAGGTGGTATCTCAATATGGTTTTGATTTGAATCTCCCTGATGGCTAATGATGATGAACATTTTTTCATATGTCTGTTAGCCATTTGTGTGTCTCCTTTGGAGAATTGTCTGTTCATGTCTTCTGCCCATTTTTTGACATAATTATCTCTTTTGTGTGTGTTGAGTTTGAGGATATCAGCCCTTAGTCTCTAGTGTCATTTGTGAATATCTTCTCCCATTCTGTGGGTTGCCTCTTTGTTTTGTTGACTGTTCCCTTTGTTGTGCAGAAGCTTTTGATCTTGATGAAGTCCCTAAAGTTCATTTTCGCTTTTGTTTCCTTTGCTTTTGGAGATGTCTTGAAAGAAGTTGCTCTGGCTAATGTCGAAGAGGTTACCGCCTATGTTCTCCTCTAGGATTTTGATAGACTCCTGCCTCACATTGAGGTCTTTTATCCATTTCGAGTTTATTTTTGTGTATGGTGTAAGAGAATGGTGAAGTTCCATTCTTCTATATGTAGCTCTCTGAAGAATATTCTTAACAATTACCTACTATCATTTTGATCTCCCTCTGGAACTGAAAGGCAATATATGGCCTATAGCTTGTTTCTGTAAATAGTATTTTGTTGGAACACATCACACTCAATTTTTTTATGTATTGTCTATGTCTGCTTTCCTGGTATAACTGCAGAGTTAGTAGTTATAAGACAGACTGCATGCTCCAAAAGGCAGAAAGTATTTCGCTGGTCCTTTGCGGAAAAAGTTTGTCAATTTCTGTTCATAAGATTTAAAAATTTTAACAAACAATGAAGATTATGAAAGGATATCATTAAGAGGTAAGTAGCCTTTTATCTTAAAATAGTAAAATTAATTTTTAACAAATCAAGACATTATACAAAAAAGGATGGGAAGTAATTAGTATTTAATATATGTAAATTAGTATTTATACTTATATACATTGCTATTAATATTATGTATATATGTATATATATTTTAATTTTAGGGGGTCAAATTAATTGTAAGGTAAAAGGTAAAACCAGCCTGATTTCATCACCAAATAGCAGAGCCAGGATTTGAAGTAAAGCCTGCCAATTTTAAGTGCTTGCTCCTTTACAGCCATTAGCTGAAACAGAGATCATGTGGAATAGAAAAAGGCAATTTCTAAGACCCATAACAATTAAAGTGAGTAATACAGTTACATGTACTTTAAACATTTGTAAAACATTACAAAATGCTTCTTATTATTAATATATTTATTAATAAGTATCTTGGGCATTTTGTTGCCATCAATTATTAACCAGTAGTTTTGCTTAAAAATTCAATGGGTAGCCACTCATTGGACAAATTTGTTGAAGAAATGTAATCTGACTTTTTTTTTTCTCTCTCTCTCTGGTGCTGCACTAGCTTTACAAGTTAATAATAGTGGATGTTATTTGTTTATTTATATATTATATATATATAGATATAGATATAGATATAGATATAGATATAAAATCTCCAAAGTGTTTGGCACAAAACTTATTTTAAAAGTTTTATTAAGTATACTGCATGCATGTAGCTTTTATTCACATTTCCAAAACATGTACGGTATTAACTTAGACAAAATAAATTAACCGCATGCTCTTCAACATATCAATATTTAAATTAATTTTTGTGTATAGAAATTATTTCCTTTAACTTAAAGTTGAAAAAAGAAGAACTGATAACAGAGAGTGAGTGAAATTATCTTTGTGAAAAGTCAAGTATACTTTTACTTATGTGTTGTATTTGTATTTAGATAAAGTAATTAAAGCTACCGAATCAGATTTCATTATTTGTTGTTGAAGGTTTCACTCAGCTTTTAAGTTTTATGGTTATATTAGTAGAAATTAAAAGTTCCACTAATCTTTATTTAAATTTAGATTCAATTCACCAACATATTGTACATCATTAGTTTCAGAGGTAGAGTTCAGTAATTCATTAGTTGCATATAACACCCCGTGCTCATCACATCCTGTGCCCTCCTTAATGCCCATCACCCAGTTTTCCCATCCTCCCATTTACCACCCTTCCAGCAACCTTCACTTTGTTTCTTATAGAAGAGTCTCTCATGGTTTGTCTCCCTCTCTGATTTTTTCCTTTCCAATTTTCCATCCCTTCCCCTATGAAATCTTACCATTTATTTTGACATGGATGGAACTGGAGGGTATTATGTTGAGCAAAATAAGTCAATCAGAGAAAGACAATTACCATATTGTTCCACCATATGTGGAATATAAGAAACCGCACAGAAATTCTAGCAATCCTTAAGGGAAAGCTTTCAATTTTTCTTTGTTGAGTATGATGTTACATAGCTTTTATCGTGTTAAGAGACTTTCCTTTTATTGCTAGTTTGTTTAGACTGTTTATTATGAAAATGTGTGCATTTTTTCAAATATTTCTTCTGTATTTATCAAGATAATCATGTGGTTTTTATCTTCCATTGCATTAATGTGGTGTTTCACATTAATTGATTTTCATGTGTTGAACCATCCTTGTATCCCAGAGATAAATCCTTCTTGGTCATACTGTATGATTATTTTAACGTGCTGTTGATCTCAGTTTACTTGTGTTGAGGATTTTGCTTCTATGTTTATCAAAGACATCGGCCTACAGTTTTCCTTTCTCGTAGTGTCTTAGTCCAGCTTTGGTACTAGGATAATGCTGGCCTCGTAAAATAAGTTTGGAAATGTTTCCTCCTCTTCAATTTTCAGAAGAAATTGCGAAAGATTTTAGAAGAGATTGTTAATCTTCTTTAATTACTTGGTAGAATTTACCAGTGAAGCCATCTGTTCCTAGCTTTTCAGGATGCCCACCCTCACCACTAATTCAAAATGATACCAGAATTCCTAGGAGAGCAATTAGACAGCAAAAAGAAATAAAATGCATTTGAATCATAAGGTGACAAAATAAAATTATCTGTGCTTACAAATGACTTGATCTTACATATAGCAAAATCTAAAGACTCCACAAAAAAAAAAAAAAAACTGTTAGAAAAAATAAATATATTCAGTAAAGTTATAGACTACAAAATCAAAATACAGAAACCAGTTGCATTTATATATACCAACAACAGACTATATAAAAAGGACATATTTTTAGAGATTTATTTATTTGTTTGAAAGAGAGGTGCAAGGGACAGAAGGAGAGGGAGAGAAGCAGACTCCCTGCTTATCATGGTGCCTAACATGGGGCTCAATACCAGGATTCCAAATCATGAGCCGAACTAAAATCAAGAGAGTGACACTTAACTGACTGAGCCACCCAAGCACCCCATGAAAAGGAATTTTAAAAGTAATCCAGTTTAAATATCATTTTAAAAAGTTAAATGCTTCGGGGCGCCTGGGTGGCTCAGTGGGTTGAGCCTCTGTCTTCAGCTCAGGTCATGATCTCAAGGTCCTGGGATCGAGCCCCGCATCAGGCTCTCTGCTCATTGGGGAGCCTGCTTCCCCCTCTCTCTCTGCCTGCCTCTCTGCCTACTTGTGATCTCTGTCTGTCAAATAAATAAATAAAATATTTAAAAAATTAAATGCTTAGAAATATACTTAATTACGGAGATAAAATTTATATAGTAAAAACTATAAAATATTGATAAAAGAAATTAAAGAAGATATAAATAGAAAGAAATCTCATGTTCATGAGTTGAAAAACTTAATGTTCAAATGTCAATATCACTCAGAGCAATCTAGTGGCATTTCTTTACAGAAATTAAAAAGAAAAAAAACTAAAGTAAAATTCACTCTCAATCACAAAGAACTTTGGATAGCCAAAACAATCTTGAGAAAGAAGAATAAAGCTGGAGGCATCACACTACTTAATTCAAAATATATTATAAAGCTACAGGGATTAAAACAGTACTGGCATAAAAACAGATATATAGATCATTGCAACACAGAGTGCTCCAAAATAAACCCACACAAACATAGGCAACTGACCTTCAGCAAGGTCACTAAAAAAAAAAAAAAACAGAATGAGGAAAGAATACTTACTGCGATAAGTGGTGCTGGGAAACCTGTATGTCCACACGGGAAAAAAAATGAAATTAGACCTTATCATACAGCTGCACAAAAATTAGACCAAAATATATTAAAGATTTAAATGTTAAGATGTGAAACCATAAAAATTCTGGAAGAAAACATAAGGGTAGTATCTCATGACATGGTTCTTGGCACTGAATGCTTGGGTACAACACCAAAAGCATAGGCAACAAGCAAAAAAGTAGACAAGTGATAGTATAATAACCTAAAAGGCTTCCACACAGCAGAATGAAAAAGCAGCTACAGAATGGAAAAAAATATTTAAAACCATACATCTGACAAGGAGTTAATGTCTAAAATATGTAAGAAACACATTCAACTCCATAGTGAAAAAACAAACTCATTAAGAAATGGCAAAGGAACAGAATAGACACTTCTCCAAAGAAGACATACAAATGGCTGATGGATATATGATAAGATACTCAACAGAACTAACCTCCAGAGAAATGTAAATCAAAAGTACAATGATATAACACCTCATATGTTTTAAGATGACTATTATCAAGAAAACAAAAGATAAGTGTTGGTGTAGAAAAATTAGAACCTTTGTTTACTGTTGATGGGAATGTAAAATAATCTATGGAAAACAGTAGAGTGATCCCTTAAGAAAATTAAAAATAGAAATATAATATTATATAGCAATACTACTTCCAGATTTATCTAAAAAATATGAAATCAGGATCCTGAAGAGATATCTGCATTCCCATGTTCACTGCAGCATTATTTACAATAGCCAAGATGTAGAAATAATCTAAATGTCCCTCAGTAGAAGAATGGATACGGCTGCTGGGTGACTCAGTCACTTAAGCATCTGACTCTTAATTTTGACTCTGGTCATGATCTCAGTGTCATGGGATCAAGCCTCACATAGGGCTCATGTTCAGTGGAGAGTCTGCTTGCGTTTCTCTCCCTCTCACTCTCCCTCTGCCCTCCTCTGCTCTCTCTCTCTCTTTCCTCTCTCTCTCTTTCCTCTCTCTCTCAAATAAATAATCTTTAAAAAATAGATGAATTGATAAAGAAAATTTGGGGGGCACCTGGGTGTGGCTCAGTGAGTTAAGCCTCTGCCTTCAGCTCAGGTCATGATCTTGGGGTCCTGGGATCAAGAACTGCATAAGGCTCTCTGCTCAGCAGGGAGCCTGCTTCCCTCTCTCTCTCTGCCTGCCTCTCTGCCTGCTTGTGATCTCTCTCTGTCAAATAAATAAACAAAATCTTTAAAAAAGAAAAGAAAATTTGGTATATTCATGTAATAAATAAATGAATGAATTGTATTCATTCTTAAAAAAGAAGAAATCTGCTGTATGTGACATGACATTGGATCCAATGTGCATCAGGCTCATTGCTCAGCAGGGAACCTGCTTCTCCCTTTTCCTGCCATTTCTCCTGCTTGTGCCCTCTCACTCTGACAAATAAATAAATAAAATCCTTAATTAAAAAAATAAGTAGTTAAACACATAGAAGTAGAGAGTAAAATAATGGTTTCCAAGGGTCGGGGGAAAAGAGAAAATAAAGATTTGTTATTCACAATGAGTATGTTTTAGTTATGCAAAATGATTAAGTTCTAGAGATCTGCCAGCCAATATTGTGCCCATAACTAACAATACTGTATTATAAACATAAACATTTATCTAAAGAGTAGATATCATATTAAGTATTCTTACCACAAAAACCAAAAATTTAATAATAAAAATTTAAAATTTGCTAACGTGACATAAGTAAAGACATGTAAGAAAAAATAAATACAGATTACAATTGTGTTTGCAGCGTGCCTGGGTCACTCAGTCAGTTAAGTGTTTGCCTTCGGCTCAGATCATGATTCCAGTGTCCTGAGATCAAGCCCTTGGTTGGGCTCCCTGTTCACTGGAGAACATGCTTCTCCCTCTAATCCCTGCTCATGCTCTCTCTCTCTCACTATCTCTCTCTCTATTTCTCTCTCTCAAATAAATAAATCAAGTCTTAAAGTTAATTAAATTTAAAAAATAAAATTGCATTTACTGTGATTTAAAATTTGTTCCCAAAGCCAAATTACTAGAACATGGTCAATGGCATTTGATTGATACAACCTTTTTCATCACATATATACAATTTATATTAATATTTTCTATTGCATTTCTCAAAGTACATAGAGGCTTTGTGCTCAGCAAAGTGCAAATAAATAAAATGGTATCTGAAACACAACAGAGCTCAATTAATGTTTTGAAACTCTTGAAATGTATTGGCTAATCAGTGCCAAGTAAACATTATTAACACTGAATTCTGATGTTTAAGTCTCAAAATTGAATATTCTGCAAACCTTAAAGACATTCAAATTAATAAAAGTAGACTAGAACAGAGAAAAGGATGAAGGAGAGGAAGGAAATTGTCTTGACCATCATCTCATCACTTCTTTCATAAGAAATCTTACCTAAGGGGACACATGGTCAATGTTCTTGTCCCCAAGCACTGAGAGTGATTCAAGTATCTTTACTTCTTTTAAGATATGCCACTCAAGACAAACTATTAAGTTCATACCTCTGGCAATGTGAGTTAGAGATTAAGGAGGAAGATATTGAACCACTCTTTTCAGAGAATGATAAAGTAGCTTGGAAGTTGCTCCTTGTTTTCTAGTGTTAGTGTTTTATCACATTATGTAGGAGACATTTTATCAATGTTAATTCTTCTTTGGAAACTATTTTTTATATACATTGATGATATAAAATAAGTCTATCTTCAAAAGTCACAGTATATTCTCATGAAGTAGGTCATTATTTAATGTTTAATTAGGTTAGCTGAAAATGTATAACCTGGCTTTTTCTTTGCTTAATGGCTTTTTCACAGACATCTGTATAGTAAATTTTTTTAAATTTCTATAGATATAGATATATCAGATTATTACTGATCTATGCTAAAAATTATTATTCTGTCTCTGTTCTTGGACTTTATCGCCTATTATCAACTTAATACCCACTTTAGAAGTCTTTCACATCCTTTTCATATTATATTGTCTAATCTGTCCTAATGAGGAAGGTACGCCTATGTCTTGACTCATTAATTCTGCATAAAATAGAATCTTTAGAAGTAACATTAAGTAATTCTGTTCACTAGCAAACCAATATGGCTTTGCATTGCAACATAAGAGATATGAAGTGATTAATTAGAAAAAAAAGTTTCTGTAACTTCTGAAATTCAGATTGGGATAATACCCTGCATGTTGCACATGAAAATGGTTAATATATCCAATGTTAAGTAGGGTGATAGTGGCCCAGCATATTTATTCTATGGTTATCCTGTTTTCAAGTTATTCCAACTAGACTTTCAGTGATCTCATTAAGATGGTGCAGAGAAGATGGTAGACAATTTAAAATTGAACTCATTACCTAATAAATAAAATACAGTTTTTAAGTAATAGCCCTTTTAAAATTCTTGTATATTTAAGTTCAGCTGTTCTTAAATATAAATATGCATTATAACCTGCAGAACATGGAAGACAATGTATGAGGCCACCCAAGAATCATCTAGGGTGGGGATTTTAAAAAGTATGCTCTAAAAGCCTAACAGGTGCTTCTGATGGGCAATTAAAACTGAAATGTACTGCTTTTCATTCAAGAAGTGTTGATAGAAATTTTTGTTTTAAAATTGAAAAATCTTTTATGTATGTTTTACTTACATTCTTGTGATGATGAGAAAAGAAAGAATTATTCTTAATATCAATTGGGGATCTTAAATGCAAAAAAAGATAGAAAATTTGAAATGTACTTCCAGAGATTGTTAAATGTGTAACTTAAAATACTGTACTAAATACCCAGAATTTCCCACCACAAAATATTTTAAAAATATATTGGGATGTAAAAATTCAGGGGCAAAATTCTCAAATTTTCACATACACTATAAAATTTGATCTTGATCTTGAATATCAAAAAGAATATATAATCTGAGATTTCCTATCTTTCTGGAAACAACACAGAATAATATTAGTACACTTAAAATGATTTATTTAAAATGCTATTCATTAAAGTATTTTTATAATAAAAGACTAACAATTATCTGTATTTCATCAATAAGCAATTAGATACATAAATTATATTACAGTACATACATGCAATAAAATATTATGGTAACTAAGAGAAAATGAGGGAGCTATGTCTTATGGAAATATCTCAAAATATATTTAAGTTAAAAAAAGGAAGTACCATGCGATTGTACTCATATGTGGAATTTAAAAGACAAAACAAATGAACAAAGAAGAAAAAGAGAGAGAGAGAGAGAGAGAGAGACAAACCAAAAAACAGACTCTTAACCATAGAGAACAAACTGATGGTTACCAGAGGAAAGGTGGGGTTGGGGGATGGGTGAAATAGGCTATGGGGATTAAAGAGTACACTTAATGATGAGCACTAAGTAGAACACTGTATGTTAACTATACTGTAATTTTTAAAAATACTTAAGAAATCACAAATGATAAATCAGCACGCATAATACAGTTTTTTTGTCTTAGGAAGAGGAAAAATATATATAATATAATTATATACAATATCAAATATTAGTATCTAATATAAGTAATAGTGTACCTGCCCTTCATGATCAGGAAGGCAAGTCCCTATCTTGATTTATTAATTCTGTATAAAATATAATCTTAGGAATCTGTATTAATTATTTCTGGTCACTTCTTCTGACATATTAGTTTTTGTTTGCATTATATGAAAAACTGTAGATCGATGCATAGAATAATAAAGTTAGTTATGTATATTATATAATCAAGTATACATTATAATTAGTGAAGTAACTGATTATATATGTAACTGCATATATAATAGAACTATAATTTTGGTGATATATACATAAGTAATTATATATATCAATCCCATTAAAAAACTACCTTAGTAGCCAGTGGTATATTAAATAGAAGACAAGTACCTTAAGAGAAGTCTCCCTCATGATGTAGGCAAAAATGGGCTGCATTTTCTATAGAAAATTGTAAGCAACAGTAAAACTGACGAAAAAATCACCTTGCCTATTATTATCATCATACATAGGAATTTTTAAAATGTCAGTGATAAAATGTTTTCTGTCTAGAATGGACTTCTACTATCTTCCCATTCTTCATATGTCACTGACACCAACAAACTAAATTACATTCCAATTAGAATTTGGGTTCAGTTAGTTTCAATAATTATTTCAAATAATGAATAAATATAAATGAATAAACCTGGTAAACAGAGTACCTTCATAATTATCCACTTAGCTCCAATGTCTATCCTCCAAAACAACTATTCTGGTTTTGTTTGAACTCCTCTTAACAGAAATCGGCAGTTTCATTGGCTTTTAAGGAAACTCTGGGGAATGTGATAGTAAGACATCATCAATACAGAAAAGACACTTGTCTTTCTGTTTACAAGGACATGAGATCTTTTATGTCATTCTTCTAAAATCTGTTTGGAAATAAACTGCAAGAAGGAGAAATTGAATTTCATTAAATTACATAAGCAGTGATGAGAATTAAGACACATTTATCAGAAGGCCATTTCTAAAAACTTGTTTCTTGAGATTGCATGATTAATGTATCTAAAGGAGCTTCAAAATCTTTGGACTTACACCTTAAACTATACATTGATTTATTTTTTTGTTTTAAAAGTACAAACACCCTAAAGAAAAGCTGATGAGACTTGGAACTAGAAGGCTTCATGGTCCATTCATTCATCTAAACCTTTGTTTATTCAGCGAATATTTATTAAGTTCCATTAATTGCAAGGAAACATGCTGCACATTGAGCAATCAGCGATGAGCATAATGGATGAGATCTCTCCCCTCAAAAGTATAAATTGTAGTGATGACAAGAGAAAATAAACAAGTAAATCAAGAGATCCAAAAGATAATTACAAACTGTGCTAAGTACAAGAAAGAAAATAAACAACACGGGATGAAATCAGGGAGTTATTCTCTAGGTAAGATGTTGAAAGAAGACCTCATTAAAAAGTAATAATTTGAGCTGTGCCAAAACCCAATAGAAAAACTTCCATACAGAATGAAGAGGAAAGATAAAGTTTCTAAAGCAAGAAAATGCTGTGCATGTTCAAAAACAGAAGAAAAAAAAAGTCGTGCTTTTTGTTAGAAGGGTGGTGTTAGAAAGGGTTTCATTGTTACTCAAGTCTGATCAAAAAGGTCCTACAGATCATTGTAAGGGGTTTGATTTATCTTAAGTGCAATAGGGAGACATAGAATGTTTTTTAATCAGGGAAGAAATGTGATAATGATTTTTCTTTTGAAATAGTCTTTCTGGTTATGAAAAATGGCTTGAAAAAAGACAAATAGAAATTAGGAGACTTGGGGCACCTGGGTGGCTCAGTGGGTTAAGCCTCTGCCTTCCGCTCTGGTCATGATCTCAGGGTCCTGGGATGGAACCCCACATTGGGCTCTCTGCTCAGCAGGGAGCCTGCTCCCCCCCACCCCCACCTCTGCCTACCTCTCTGCCTACTTGTGATCTCTGTCAAATAAATAACTAAAAAAAAAAAAAAAAAAAAAAAAAAAACTTAAAAAAAAAAGAAATTAGGAGTCTTTTGTAAAAATCCAAATGAAAAAAAGATGATAGTAGCTTATACTACAATGGCAGAACATGGAGAAAAGTGAACAAATTTGAAATACATTTTAGAGCTAAAATCAATAATCTTCCTGATTGTGTGTGTGATGGTGGAGGGGGGGGATAAATGAAAGAAAAAATCAAATGAGTCTCATAGTGCTTTATAAGGGAAGACAGAAGATGGGGTTTTTTTGTTGTCTTTTTTTGTTGTTGTTTGTTTGTTTCATTTTGGCTCATAGCAACTGGTTCTAGCACTTAATGACATGTAGAAGACTAAGAAAAAAACAAATTTGAAGAGACATGAAAGTAAGAGTTGTATATACAGGTGCCTGGGTGGCTCAGTCTGTTAAGCATCTGCCTTTGGCTCTGGTCATGATCCCAGGATCCTGGGACAGAGCCCAAATCAGGCTCCCTGCTTAGTGGGAAGTCTGCCCCTCCCCTGCTTGTGTTCCCTCTCTCTCTTTCTGCCCCTCCCTCTGCTTATGTTCCCTCTCTCTCTGTGTCAAATAAATAAAATCTTCTAAAAAAGAGGTGTATATTTATTAAGTTGAGATGCTTCAGTGATATGCAAATGAAGATAGAAAACAGAGTTGGCTATAAAGGCCAGGAATTAAAGAAATCAGATATTCAAATATAATTTGATTAGAAACCAGCAAGTAGTCACAATGTTTTGGTCATTGAACCCAGTTAGATCACCCTGAGAGAGAAGAGATAATCAAGAGAAAGGTCCCAGCTCTGAGGCTTTAGATGTAGCATAGACGAAGAAGAGACAGAGAAGGACACTGAGATAGTGGGCCAGAATAGTTGAAGAGAAGAGATAAAAGCCAAGAGAAGAGAATATTTATAAAGGAAGAAGTGAGCATCTAGATTAGTTGTTACTGAGAGAGAACATTAGAATCTAGAAGTATCCTTTAGATATGGCAATTTGGAAGTTCATTTCTTGACTAGGAGCCAAAGACCCAGTAGAATGTGATGTAGAATGAATAAGAGGTGAGAAAGTAAAATAACAATACTAAAAAAGTTTGGTTTCAAAAAGGATGAATCAAATGACGTGAAAGGTTGTAGAATGAAGGTAGTTTCTTCGTTTTTATTTTCAGGTAAGTAATGCATATTCCAAGCCTCCCCACCCCCAAGTTAGGAATAAGCCAACAGCAAAGGAAGTATTTCTAGTGTAGTAGAAAAAGAATACAGAAGGAAAATACTTGAGAAAAAATGAAAGCAGAAGCTGTACTGAGAACATGTTTATATTGCCTATCCAGTATTTGTAACATTAATTATAGGTTATAAAAATATATTTCACATATTATAGGGTGTTGCCTTGAAGAGGATTGACCAACAATTTATGTGACTTGGCAAAAAGTTTTATATTTACATTGTATGGGGGAAAGACTACTATAACTTACAAACTGGTTGTAATTTTGCCTACTTAAGGAAGAGAAAGAATTTAATGTTTGTTGAGGCTCAACTATCTAGTGACTGCTGGTTTCCTGGATGCCCCAGTTTTTTAGTAATTCCCCATGAAAGAACAGCTCTAAGAAAGAGCAAGGATTCCAGCTCAGCAACAAAACTGACAATGATCCAGGTCAAGCCTGTGGTCAGACAGAGTTACAAAGGAGTGATTTTTTTTTTTTTTTATCCTTAGCCTCAAAATTTCTTGGAAACATAAAATCAAAATTGCTGGCCCTAATCCAGAACCATAGATTCCAGAATGACGGAGAGACTATCACCTCAAGTATATGTATGATGTTCTCTTGGCCCTGGTCTACCAATCAGTACTAATAGTGTTGAAAGATTCTTACTGTCTTAGTCCATTTGAGATGCTATAACAAAATACCATGAACCTAGTGGCTTAATAACAACAATTATTTTTCACATTTGCAAAGGCTAGGAAGTCCAAGATTTTAAAATGCTAGATTTAATAGTTCTGGATTAGGGTCAGCAATTTTGTTTTTATAAACTCTTGGGAACTCCACTGTCAATCATGAGAGCAGAGCCCTCAGGAATGGGTTAGTGTCCTCATAAAAGAGGTGCTAGAGAGATGCTTTACACGTTCTGCTAAGTGAAGTTAAAGCTAGAAGGCTCTGTTTATGAAATGGAAAGTAGGCTCTCTGCATACATTGAATCCTCACGACCTAATCACCTCCCCAAAGTCGGACCTTTTAATGCTATCACCTTGGGAGTTAGGATTTCAATATATGAATTCAGGGGGAAAACAAACTTCCAGTCCACAGCACTTAGGTAAATATAATGGGTGGAGGATCATCTAGATCAACACATTTCAGCAATAAACAATCATGTGGAAAACATGTTGGGAAATACTGAACACACAAAGCAAGCACACAATGAAATCCATCTATATCCAGTCCATAAGCAGCCTAGCTCTCCATGGAGCTTATCATTCTGCCCAAAGAAAACTCATTCCATCAGGCATAAAAGAGAAATAGAAGTCTTACTGAAGGTTACAGAGGAGAAATGAATGTGACGGAATTTACCACAAAGAACATAATATGTTAAATCAGTATATAATTCTTAATTTCTCTTCTCAATTATTATCTGGGTTGCTTCATGCTTACATATGGCCTCTAAACTCCCAGACTCTTGTCTAAATCTTCCTGAATAGCTCATCTTAGCCTTTATTTGTAACTCTTATATGCAGAGAAATTTACTCCATCTGAGTTACACAACCACTGCATTCTTATAGGTATCCTTTATTACTGTGTTTGTTTTTTAAGGCTCAGCAAAATGGAGTTTATGAACATTCCATGTACATTCCATGAACATTCATGTTCATGTACATTCCATGAACATTCATGGAGAGTGGCAGATAATTATAAACACTTTTCTGTCATATCCATACAAGGCAGAGTACAATCATGGAAATCTTAAATATACTATGTAATAGGAAAAGTTGGCTACAGTTTGAAAAATGAGAAATTTAGCCAAGAACAAGACAAAGAGCCAGTTGACTTCAAAGATGTTGGTGCAAAGTCAGAGCAACTTAGTTGGTGTTTATACCCTGCCAAGCAGCCTTTTAACTTCAAGGCCAATTTCCAGGACAAACTCCTTTTGTTCTTATATAATAGACAACTGCTGGGGCAATTCTTTAGTGAGGTACCTGAAATCTTAGTAATTGGACCCCAAGGTCATATAGAGAAAAAATGAATAATAGTGCTTTCTAGAACAGGATTACCAATTAAGGAGCAAAAGGCCGAACTTTGGTGAGCCCAAAATGAAACTCAGGAGTTGATGAGATGACTATTTCTCTAGAAATTGATTTTAAAGTACATTTATCAATTTAAATTAGGAGTTGTGCTGTGAGAAGACCACCACTGGCATTTTGACTAATTGAAGGTAGATGCTCAATTAGAAAAAGATAGAACAATTTTAGAACGAATTTTTGAAATAGGAAGAAGTTAAATCTTTCACTATGCACCAAGTGAGATTGTTAGCCCATGCTTACTTCTGGCAATATTCCCACAAAATTTATAATAATAAAAATAAGTATTATTTTAAAAAAAACACCATAAACTTGAGCATATGGTACTAATTTTAAACATTTTTCTAAGTTAATATCCCTCAAACCCTTATCTTTAAATGCAAGATAGGTCCTAAAGCCGGCATATAGACTCTTCATAGAATTTCCAGAGATCTTTGGATAAACAAAACAAATTAAAAACAAAACAAAAACCTTTTGTAGTTTTTTTAGCTTTGAGTTCAAGAAAGTATTTTGACCAAGCTGCTTACCCTGGAAACATGAGAAAGAGAAATGAAGACTGTGTCTATTACAATTTACTGTACTCTTTTCTAGGATTCCATTATATTTTATAAAGCCCTGAGATTATTGATAAAGTAAACTGATTCAAATAAGAATGTCACTAGCATCCAAAAAGTCTGTATATACAGGATTACTCCAGTCCAGAAGTTTGGAGGGAAAAGTTTATATTCCAAAAGGTCTAATAAGAAATCTCATCAGGAAAAAAAAAATAATCTCATCAGGGCTATTGACTATAATCTGAGATTAATAATGATTTTCTTAGCAATAGTACCCAAAACATCCAACAGTGTTTTACCAAGTTTTCTGTTCACTAATAAAAATAATAAAAAGAAGATCAAAAAAGTGATCATTTCTTTTTAAAGAATGATAAAAAGAATAATAATACAAAAGTGATCCCAGTGAATACTTTTAAATACCACATTGTTAAATCTTGAAATTTTGGACAAATAATAGAAGAAATATATTCCATTATAATTATCTTGTGGACTATCCAAACATTAGAAAAGCAAGAACATAATTTAAAATATTTTCTAAATATGATCTAAATCTTAATAAAAAATTCCAGAAATGAACACATACATGTATGGCCAATTCATTTACAAAAAGGGCAAAAATAACACAATGGGAAAAGGAGACTTTCTTCAAAAAATGGTGCTGGGAAATTCAACAGCTAAATGCAAAAGAATGAAATTGAATCATTATCTTACATTATACATAAAAATCATTTTAAAACAGATTAAAGACTTGAATGTAAGACCTGAAACCATAAAACTCCTTGAAGAAAACACAGGAGGTAATCTCCTTGACTTCACTCTTACAGACTTTTTTTTTTAATCTGACCCCAAGGGCAAGGGAAACAAAAGCAAAATAAACAAAGGGGACTACATCAAAATAAAAAAGCTTCTGCACAGTGAAGGGAACCATCACCAAAATTAAAAGGAAACTTACTAAATAGGAGAAAATATTGGCAATTATATATCTAATAAGGGTCAATATCCAAAATACAAGAAGAACTCATACAAACTCAATAGCAAAACACACACACACACACACACACATACACACACACACTCAAAATCAGATCTAAAAATGGGCAGAGAATAGGAATAGACATTTTTCCATAGAGGACACACAGATGGCCAACAGGCACATGAAAGGTTGCTGAACATCACTAATCATCAGGGAACTGCAAATCAAAACCACAATGAGATGTCACCTCACACCTGTTAGGATGCTGTTATCAAAACAATTTCAAAGATAACAAATACTGACAACAATGTGGAAAAACAGAAACTTATTAGATACCATTGGTGGGAATATAAATCTGTACAGCCATCATGGAAAATAGTATGAAGATTTTTCAAAAAAATTAAGATAGAATTGTCATATGATCCAGCAATTCCACTTTGGGGTATATATTCAAAATAATTGGAAACAGGATATCAAAGAGATATTGCAGACCCATGTTCATAGTAGCATTAGTCACAATAGTTAAAACCTAGAAATAACCCAATGTCCATCAATGAATGAATAAGCAAGCAAAATATGTATATACATACAATAGTATATTACTCAGCCTTAGAAAGGAAGAAAATTTTCAGCCATGCTACAATGTGGATGAACTTGGAAGACATTGTGCAGTGAAATAAGCTAGTTGCAAAAATGTAAGTACTGCATGATTTCACTTATATAAAGTACTTAGAATAGTCAAGATCATAGAAACACACAGCAGAATGGTGGTTGCCAGGGGCGAGACAAAGAGAGGATAGGAAGTTATTGTTTAATGAATACAGAGTTTCAGTTTTACAAAATGAAAAGATATATACAGATGGGCTCATTTGGGCTCATTTGGTTAAGATCTGACTCTTGATTGCAGCTCAGGTCATAACCTCAGGGTTGAGAGATCAAGTCCCACATGAGGCTCCATGCTGGGCATAAAGCCTGCTTAAGATTCTCTCTCCTCTTCCTCTGCCCCTACCCCTCTCACCAAATAAATAAATAAATAAATAATAAAAATTAAAAGGTTATGATAGTAAATTTTATATTATATGTATTTTACCATTAAAAAAAGGAAAGAAAAAAGGTAAATTTCTTTGTCAGCACTGCTTATGTTAGAAGTGGATACATTTTTGTCATTTGGATCTGGAGTGGAGTAAAATAGACCTTAATTTGAGAGGTGGTAGAAATTTCATCATCAACAAGTCTTCAAATGGTGCCATGAAGTTTCAAAATACCTCATTAGAAATAAAGAATATTATTGGAGGCTGACACAATGTTAATAGATACTTCTTAATGTATATTTTCAAATAACTGGTTCCACTAGAGTTAAGACTATGTAATACACACGTTATGATATTTGTTGGAACAGTATTGCTTTACCTATGTTTTCTCATTCTCTTCAAAACCACTGTTTTCATTTTCTTTCTTTTGAGATTTTTAAAAAGCCTCAGTTTCAGTACAGTTCCAAATCCAGTATCATATTCAATGAGAGCATATAGAGGAGAAAATAATGTGTTTTTTTTCTCACTCAACCTTTGTGCAAGAAAAGTCAAATCATTTATTTTTCCAAAATTGTAGAGGGAAGGAATTAAATCTGACTGGTGTGAATAAGGATGTTTTATTTGCCTTCAAATATTTCTCCTACTCCTGCCGCATTTGAAGATAAAATTTAAGTTACAGGTACAATCTGAACATCTTAAAAATTATAGCGAGTAGGAATAGGTGATATTAGTTTATAATTATAAGAATACTCGGGGAGCCTGGTTGGCTGTCCATTAAGTGTCTGCCTTCAGCTCAGGTCAAGGGATCCAGTCCCACATCAGACTCCCTGCTCAGTAGGGAGTCTCTTCTCCCTCTACCCCAACCCCCAGCTCATGCCCTCTCTCTCTCTCTCTCTCTTACTTCCTCAAATAAATAAATAAAATATTTTTTTAAAAAGAATACTTAAGACTATTTCAGGAAATGGTCCACTTGAATATTTCTGTTTCCCTGCTCTATCACAGTCTTTTTTTTTAAGTTTTATTTAGATTCCAGTTAATTAACATACAGTGTAATTTTTATTTCAGCTGTTTCTTCACACTCAGTGCTCATCACAAGTGCCCTCCTTAATATTCATTAGCCATTTAACCCATCTGCCTACTCAAATCCCCTCCAGCAATCCCTAGTTTGTACTCCATAGTCAAGAGTCTTGTCCCCCACCTATGTTCATCTGTTTTCTTTCTTAAATTACACATATGAAAGAAATCATGGTATTTATCTTTCTTTGACTAACTTATTTTGCTTAATAGTATTCTGTTCCTCTCACCCAAAGACAAACACCCCTTGAAAAATATAGTATCTGGGGCGCCTGGGTGGCTCAGTAAGTTAAGCCCTGCCTTCGGCTCAGGTCAAGATCTCAGGGCCCTGGGATCAAGCCCCACATCAGGCTCTCTGTTCAGAAGAGAGCCTGCTTCCCTCTCTTTCTCTCTCTCTGCCTGCCTCTCTGCCCACTTGTGATCTCTCTTTCTCTCTGACAAATAAATAAATAAATACACTCTTAAAAAAAAATAGTATCTGGAGCCCCTCATTGGCTCAGTCAGTTAAGTGGCCAACTCTTGATTTTAGCTCAGGTCATGATCTCAGGGTGCTGGAGATGAGTCCCACATTGGGCTTCACACTCAGCAGGGAATGTGTTTGAGGATTCTCTCTCCCTGACCCTGTTCCCCTGCCCCACTCATGCTTGCTCTCTCTCTCTTTCTCAAATAAATAAATAAATATCTTAAATATATATATATATATATATATATATATATATATATAATCTTTCTGGTTCAAAATTCATCACATTTCTATCAAGATGGAGTAACAGGGATCTTCCAACATAAATCCATTTAAAAATCTGAACAGAATGTTTAAAACGATGCTTTTGTGATATTAACAACAAGCAATAAAGTGATGTCAGAAAGACAGGAAATTAAGATATCCTAAGATTGTCCCAGCTTGCTATCTGGAGACATTTTCTAGAAAATGACACTGAGATGAAAACTCAGTTGAAGCCCAGTCTTCTTCTGGGTTGATGAGTTAAATCTGACAAAAGATATGTAAACCTCTATTTAGCAATCTACAAAACCCTGCTAACAGAAATACATTTAAACACATACCTGTGTTATAAGTGACAAAACAGAATATCAATAACAATTTCCCCCAATCAATCTATAGATTCAATGCAACCTCAATAAATTTCAAGCATTTTTTTCCTAAATGCATGCTGATTCAACATGGAAAGGACTTATAATAACAAAAACAAGCAAAAAAAATTTAAATAGGAAAAATATGGAATTATGCTGCTTGATGCTCAAATTTATTATTAAGCCACAATAATCAAGACAGTGTGGTATTGGCATAAAATGTTAGAAATATATATATATATATAGAGAGAGAGAGAGAGAGAAAATAACATCTCCAGAAACAGGCCTATATGTTCAATTAATTTCAAAAAAAGATACACAGATAATTCAGTAGAGAAAAATATTTTCAACAAATAATGCTGGAAAAATGGATATTTATATACAAAATAAATTTCAATGCATACTTTACAGCATTAAGGAGGACACGTATTGCATGGAGCACTGGGTGTGGTGCATAAACAATGAATTTCAGAACACTGAAAAAACTAAAAATTAAATTAAATTATATTAAATCAAAAAATGTGTTCTATAGAGTGAAAAATGTATTCTATAGAGTGAATATGTCCTTAGAAGAAAAATAATAAACTTTTTTTTTTAAGATTTTATTATTTGATAGAGAGAATGAGAGCCCAAGTTGGGAGACAGAGGAAAGGGGAGAAGCAGGCTCCCCACTGAGCAGGGAGTCCAATGTGGGGCTCAGTTCTGGGATCATAACTTGAGTTAAAGGCAGCTGCCCAACCAACTGAGCCACTCAGGAGCCCAGTTAATGTTGGGTTTATAAAATGTTTATCATTCAAATTTGTAAAATAACAAAAGCTGCTTTTTTAAAGATACTATCACAAATAATAATAATGCTAAAAAGCAAAAGAAAATTTGTACTGTTTTCTAGACCAAAGTATAAAAGCTAAAGCTAAAGAATATCTAGGAAGACAGAGAGAAAATCTTTGTTATCGTGAATTGGACAAATGTTTCTTAAATACTAATACTTTCTTAAATACTAAAAGTTACTTAAATACTTAAGTGTTTCTTAGATACTAAAGCATAATCCATTAAAAATTGGTAAGTTGGTAAGTTGGCAAATTGACATATTTTTATGAAAGTTGAAAACTTTAGGCTTTGAAAGATGAAAAGACAAAAATCACAGTGGGGAAAAATAAACGACTTGTCCTTAGAATATATAAAAGTGGGGAAAAATAGTGGGGAAAAATAAATGACTTGTCCTTAGAATATATAAAAACTCAAAACTTAGTCATTAAAAAAACAGATAACCCACCTCAGAAACAGGAAAATGATTTAAAAGTACACTTCATTAAATAATAGATATGGATGGCAAATAGGTACATTAAAAGATGCTCAACATCATTTAGTCTTTAAGGAAATGCAAAAACAAACAAAAAAAACCACAATGGATTACCTTGTATGTCAATTTGAATATCTAAAATTTACAATATTGACTGTAACAAATGTTACATTCTACTGTGATTCTCACACACTGCTGTTAGGAATGTGTAATATATATATATTCATGTTCAAGGAAAAACCTAAGTGAAATGGCTTGTCATTCAGTTAGCAACGGCTAGTTTTTTGTTTTGGTTTTCAAAGTGATTGTTCCATTACACATTCCTAACAGCAGAAATGCACTGATGAAAGGAGCACTAAGAAGTTGCTTGATAACTCTTCTCTGAAAACCAGGACTGATGGTAAGTTAGGCAGTCATAGAGCCAAGTTCGTTCATGACCATGAGGATAGTAATACCCCAAAGCAACAGAGACCGAATGGGGACACAACCTTCAGAAGCAAAAATGCCATAATTATTTTAATGGCCAACGAGCTCAAATGGTCAATCGAAAGGGCTTTTTCCACAGGAGGTAGTAAAAATGGTTGATAAGGCAGCATCCTTATAGGTACATAGATGGGCAGCCAACAAAATCTATTTAACTTCTACAACCCAAATAGGTAAGAATGCAGAAGCAGGAGACTGAGGATGGTCTTTCCGGATCATACTCCTTCACCCAATTTCCAGACCTAAGCCTGTTTTCATATCTGAAACCCATTGGCTAAAAAACTAGTTGGACAGTAAATATATATTGTGGTGAGTCCATTAACCCTTCTCTAAGCAGACATATGGCCATTTACTTGGAAATTTCACAGTGCAGAAATTTTAATACTCAGATATATCAAGAAGGACAGGTTACCTGGTCAGAATAAGCACCATCCCAGACCCCATGCCACTCTCCACAATTTCACCAGAACCCCCATCTTTTCTTAGGATTCCCTAACATCCCCAAACAAAAGTTGATTACTTTTTTACTTGTATACACTAAGGTTCACCATACAAATTATTTCCATGACTCTGAAATTTTCCGTTTGTTTCTTCTCAACAAATCACTCTCTGGCAATGACTGACCTGTTTTCTACATTTTCCAGAATGTCATATTGATGGAATCATAAAATATGTAGCATTTCAATCTGGCTACTTTCACTTAACAAAATGCATCCAAGATTTACCATGTTGATAAATACATTATAGCTCACTCTTCCTTCTTGCCAGATAATATTTAATTGTATGGATATATCACACTTTGTTTACTCATTCATATGTTAAAGGGCATGGACATTAGTATTTAAAGCAGTTGAGCAATTAATCACAATTGCTCATAATCATACATTAAGTCTATACTCAACTCTAAAAAATTGCCAGACTAATTTCTACTCTATCATTTGCTTTCATCACTTATTCATAAGAGTTTCTGCTCCTCCACATCCTTACTGGCATTTGGTATTGCCAGGTTCTTCTAGATGTTATCCATTCTAATAATGTGTATTGGCACATTATTGTTGTTTTGATTTACATTTATCGAATGACAAAGGATGTTGAGCATTTTTTCTTATAGTTCATTATTTTTGAGTTTTAAGAATTCTTTGTACACCCTAGAGGCATGTCTTTTATCAGATATGTGATTTACAAATATTTTCTCCAGTCTACGGAATGTAATTTTACTTTCTTAAAGTCTTTCACATGGCCTTTTTAAAAATATTTATAAAATTAATGTATCTTTTTTAAACATATTTAGCTTTTTGTTCCATAAATATATAAATATTTACTGACAAACCCAAGATCATGTTGATTATCTCCTATGTTTGCTTCTAGAATTCTATACTTTTATGTTTTGCATTTAGGTCTATGACACATTTTTAGCTAATTTTTGTGGAAGATGTAAGGTGTCTTAGTCCATTTGGGCTTCTATAATAAAATAACATAGACTCAGTGACTTATAAACAGAAACATTTCTTTTCCACAGTTCTGGGAGGCTGTAAAGACCAAAATCAAGGCACCAGCATGGACACTTTCTGATGAGGGCCTGCTTCCTTATTCATAGATAGCACCTTCACTCTATGACCTCACATGATAGAAGGGGTCAAGGGATCTACCCAGGGCCTCATTTGTAAGGACAAGGTCTCTGCTCTCATGACCTAAATGCCTCTCAAGACTCCATCTCCTAATACAATTACATTGGGTATTAGAATTTCAATGTATGAATTTTGGAGGGATACCAATATTCAGCCTAAAGTATAAGGTCTGTATCTAGATTCATTTTTTTTGCTCATGTATGTCCAGTCATCCTGCATCATTTCTTGAAAAAATTAGTATTTCTCAATTGTTTTGCCTTGTATTTTTGTCAAAGATTACTTGATTATATTTGCTTGAGTCTATTCCTGGGCTCTCTGTATTCTATTTAATGAGCTATATCTATTCTTTTATCAATACTGTCTTGATTGTGTGTGTGTGTGTTAAGAACATTTAGCATGTGATCTATTCTCTTAAATTTTTAATTGTACAACACCATATTTTAACTTAGGGACTATTTTTATTTATTATTATAGCTTTATAGTAAATATTGAAATCAGGTAGTATCAGTACTCTGATTTTAATACTTTTTCTTCAGTCTTGTGTTCATGATTATGGGTTTTTGCCTTTCCACATAAAATTTAGGTAAGTTTATCTATATCTACAAAATCACTTGCTGTGATTTTGATTTGGATTATGTTAAATCTAAAGATTAAATTGGGAACAATTGACATCTTAACAATATTGAGTTTTCTAATTCATAAAAAACAAAAAATTTCTCCATTTATTTAGATCTACTTTGATTTTTTTTCATCAGTGTCTCATGAATTTCCATATATGGATCCTGCACATACTTATTTTGGTGCTGTTATTAAGTAGTAGTGTGTTAATGTCAAATGCTACTTTTTCATTGCTGGTAAATAGGCAAACAATTGACTTTTGCCAATTTCTTCACATGAGATTTGCTCAAGAGTGTACATTAGCAGATTTTCAAAATAATAGCTCCAAATTTGAAGGAGCCATGTGGCCATGAACAAAAGAAAGAGAAAAAATATTATCACTTAGTAATAAAAAGAAAAAATCATGGGTCAATTATTGAAACTATTACTCTGAAAGAAATCTTACACAACAAAGTTTATACTGTATTGTTGTGTTTATGGAAAGTCTACAAATGCAAATTAATCATTTTTAAGGAAGTAATCAAAATGAGGTTATATAGGTGAAGTCCTTATAACTGGAAAAACAGGTACAAGTGATCCCCACAGACAAAGAAAGGACCGTATGAAGACACAGTGAGAAGGTAGTCATCTGTAAGCCAAGGAGAGAGGACTTAGAAGAAAGCAAACCTTCTAACACTTTGATCTTTGATTTCCAGCCTCCAGAACTAAGAGAAATAAATTGGTTTTTTGAAGCCACTCAGTCTCTGGTATTTTATTATGACAGTAACAGCAAACCAAAACTTATGTGATTCTTTCAGCTTTTCTATATGCTTGAAAGTTTTCATAATATAAGGTTGGGAAAAAATAATGAAGAGTTCTAGGAAAAGGCATGGTTTTTTCCATATCACTATTAACAGATTTGGGTGAAGTTCTCCACTAATTTTATAACAAAATTTTTCTATTTGTACTTTCACCCATAGAGTAAGAAACAGAAATATGATCTCAGTCTATATTTTTGGGGGAAGAAGACAAATAGAGGGTTTGAATGTTTATGATTCTTCAATATTGTACATATTTTTGTATTGGCAAGATAAAAATCTTGGCCTAGATGATTTTTTTTAAATCAATACACCTTTATCTTTATAACAGTCAATTACTTTGATACAAAGCCTCAAAACAGATGGATATCTAGGAATGCATCCAAAAACAAACACAGAATTATTTCTGTGCATGGTATAGTAAGGTCCAGGAGAGATCAGTAATGGTATCTGTTATATTTGCAAATAAGACTTCCAGCTGGGTATTTGTATCACATTTTTTAATTAATAGATTTTTAAAAGCAGTTTTAGGTTTAAAAAAAGAACAGTACAAAATGTTTATATATCCTTCTCCCACATATCTCTCATCTTTCCCCTATTAATATCTGGTATTAGTATAGTACATCTGTTATACTAGATGAAATAATATTGATAAATTATTGTGAACAAAAATTTGAAGTCCATATTTTATGTTAAAGCCCACTCTCTGTGCTGTGCTGTTTATAGCTTTTGACAAATGCTGGCATGTATTCACCATTATGGTATCATACATGGTATCATACACCATTATGGTATCATAAAGAATTAGTCCCCTATATTCCACATATTCATCTCTCTCCCCTACTCTTAAAACCTTGGCAATCATTGATCTTTTCTGATTTCTCAATAGTTGTGTCTTTCAGAATGTCATATAGTTAGAATCCAACAGTATGTAGTGTTGTCAAATTGGCTTCTTTCATTTAGAAATTTGCATTTAGATTTTTCTGTCTTTTGGGGACTTGATACCTCATTTCCTTTTTATCACCAAAGAATATTTAACTGTATAGATGTAACACAGATTGTTCATCCATTACCTATTGAAAGAAACCTCAAATGTTTCCAAGTTTTAACAATTATGAATAAAGCTGCTATAAACATATATTTACAAGTTTTGTGCAGACATAAGTTTTCAGCCTCTATGGGTATATACCAAGAAGTATGATTTCTGGATCATATAGTAAGAGTATATTTTATTTTGTATGAAAGACCAAACTGTGTGGCAAAGTGACTATATCATTTTGCATTCCCATCAGCAATCGATGAGTTCCTGTTGCTCTACATCTTCACCTGAATTTGATCAATGTTTTGGATTTCAGGCATTCTGTTAGATGTGTACTGGTATCTAATTGTTGATTCAACTTGTAAATCCCTTATGATATATGATGTTAAGCATTTATTATACATTTGCTTAGCATCCAAAGGTTTTCCTTGTTGATATATATGCTTATATATTTTTGCTATTTTAATTACACTATTTTTTATTGTTGAGTTTTAAGAATTATTTGTATATTTTGGATATCAATTCTTTATCAGATATGTGCTTTGTAAAGATTCTCTCCTAATCCCTAGTTTGTCTTTTCATTCTAATAGTGTCCTTCACAAAACATAATTTTTAAAAAATTTTAAGAGCTCCAACTTATCAATTATTTCCTTTATGAATTGTGCTCTTGGTTTTGTATCTAAAACTCATTGCCAAAGCCAATGCCACCTATATTTTTTGTATTATCTTCAAGAAGCTTTATAATTTTCCATTTTACATTTAGTTCTGTGATAGATTTTGAGTTAACTTTTATAAAATATTTAAGACCTCTATCTATGTGTAAGATCTGTGTCCAGATTACTTGGGGTTTTTGTTCATCTATTTTGTATAGGAATGTCCACTTCTTCCAGCATCATTTGTTGAAAAAGACTATTGTTTCTACATTAAATTGCCTTTGTTCCTTTGTCAAAAATTAGTTTATTATAATTATGTGGGTCTATATCTGGACTTTCTATTGTTTTCCATTAATCTATTTGTCTATTCTTATGTAAATATCATGCTATCTTAATTATCATAGCTTTACACTAAGAATGACTTGAAGTAGCATCAGTTCTCCATTTTTGTTCTTCTCCTTCAATAGTGTGATAGCTATTTTGCCTATTTTGGTTTTTCATACAAGTTTGAGAACCCATATGTTGATATTCACAAAACAACTTGCCAAGATCTTGTCTAGGATTGTATTGAACATAGATCAAATTTGTGAGAACTCATTTTAACAATAATGAATTCTTTTAGCCATGAATATTAAATGCATTATCAATTAGCTAGATTTAATTTGATTTCTTTCATCAGAGTTTTGTATACAGATCATATAGATATTTTCTTAGATTTATTCCAAAGATTTTTAGTTTTTTAGGTGCTAATGTAAATTATATTTTTTTAAATATTTTTTAAAACTTCATTTGTTCTCTGTTGTTATATAAGAAAGCAATTGATTTTTATGTTAATCTGTCACTTTGCTATAATTTCTTATTAGTTGTAAGAAGTTTTTCTTTTATTATATTGGATTGGGATTTTCTATATAGGTGGTATATATGTGTCATCTGTGAACAAAGACAGTTTTGTTCTTTGCTTCCTAAAATAGCTTTTGTTTCATTTTCTTGTCTTAATACATTAGCTAGAATTTCCAGCACAACAGTGAATAGGAGTGGTGAGGGAAGACATCCCTGACATGCCAATTTAGTGTGAAGCATCTAGTTTCTCACTGCTAAGTATCATGGTAATGACAGGTATTTTGTAGATGTTCTTAATCCAAGTGGGAATGCTTTCCTCTGTTTCTAGTTTCTTAAAGTTTTTATCGTAAATGGATGTTGGATTTTATCGAACATTGTTTTCTGCAGCTATTGCCATGATCAAATATTTTTTTCCATTTTTCCATTTTACCCTATTGATGTGATGTTATATTATTTGATTTTTTTTCATGCATTTGCATTTCAATTTTTTTTTAATTTTATTTTTTATAAACATATAATATATTTTTTCCCCAGGGGTACAGGTCTGTGAATCGCCAGGTTTACACACTTCACAGCACTCACCATAGCACATACCCTCCCCAATGTCCATAACCCCACCCCCTCAAAACCCCCTCCCCCCTGCAACCCTCAGTTTGTTTTGTGAGATTAAGAGTCACTTATGTTTTATCTCCCTCCCAATCCCATCTTGCTTCATTTGATTTTTGAATATTGAACAATGTTTATGTGACCAGCATAAATCCCACTTGCATATATTTGTATACACTGTTGCACTTAATTTACCAATATTTTGTGGATTTTTTTCATTATGTTCATGAGATATCACTCTAAAGAAAAGAGTGAGTTTTCTCTACCATGGAAGAGATTAAATCTTTAAAGCAACCCTGAAAATAAG